>NW_028277165.1:24902500-25265000 GCF_051122295.1 Plectrocnemia conspersa
TTTAAAACTTGAAAATATTTTTTTTATAATGACGGGAATAATAAATGTACTAAGAGAATATTAATTTTCACTATTTAGTTATACCTAATATTAATTTTCATTATATTATACAAAAAGTAAAAATTATCCAGGGCTTAAAGATGAACATTTTAGTGAATAAGAGAAACCCTATGCCTATATATTATAAAATTCAACAATTATGGAAAATTTATATAAAATTTCTATAAATTAAATCTAATGGTCTTGTAATTAATTGACTAATGACTGATGTTTCAGTGTTCATTTGATCTCGAATTTCATAATCACTATGTCGTATAATAAATAGTCATTATGACAAATTTTAAAGATCTGATAACTTTAGTCGATTACAAAGGAACTACTCTTATCTTTTATGAGTTATCTCCGTACTGTTTATTTTGGTAAATTAACGTTCAAGGGCAGAAGTCTGATGGAAAAATACCAGATACAATAAGCTTTTGTACACTCGAACTATTGTTATTTTGAAGTAAAATAAAAATACACAATAACAACGTTTATTTTTGTATTCGTGACACGAAGTTGCGGTAGCCCTCTCATGCTTCAGTTAAAACATAATTGATTAAGCCGTCGCGTCGTTCTCAAACGTTCAATTTACAAACTGTCGTCTGCGAATACAAGCTGGTTTGCACTGTTTATTAAATTACTCAGCGAACGCTGGTTATGTGACACATGAGACAAAATAATACATCGAAGTATTTATTTTCAGAAAATATGAATTCATAAAGGGAGTGAAAACTTAATGCACAATTGGTTGCGTGTGTATATATTGTAAATAGTATATCGATTAAACATAAATATCATATTAATATGAACATATTGAATAGTCGTAGTCGTTTCGAGGCCATTTTTGTGCAAACACTTCGAATGCGGTGACGAATTGCAAACGATGTTTATTATTCCGCAGAACGTTCCAGCCTGACTGGAAAGACTTGAAAGAGTTAAAAGGTCTTATCGCCTTCGGCATTATCCAAATGGTAGCAGTACATACTGATACGCAATAGCCGAGGAATAACAACAGGAAGGAAGCCAACGCAAAAAAGTAGAATACTAAAAAGCAGTTGTGTAGTAATTGAAAAGTACCTATATACGTTCATTGTACATAATATACATACACATGCATAACTTTGCTATGGAATATTTTCCTTAAAACATTGTATTATATATTGATAAGAGAAAACTCAAAGAACGAAAAAATGAAAATACGATTTATTTATTTTATTTATAATTATAATATTATACATTTAGGGATATAATTTTAAGTAACTTAAAAAAAATCTAATTGTTACGGACATAGGAACTACAAAAAAAAAAAATTTCCAAAACTTTTCCACTGCGACGGCACGATTTTATTGCTTTTGACGTGGATTATATTAAGAAGACACCCTTAAATTTGGCTAGAAAAATGCATGTTATTTAATGAAATAAAAATATTAAAAAGAACGATGACTGACAGACCAGCTTTAGCCCCCCTCCCCCCTGAAAAAAGCTTAAATGACGTCCCTGGTTGTAGAAAGAGTTAATCGAATTCAAATCTATTGTAGTGACGTTTTTCTGATACATTTCTGAATAATCAATATTTAAACTTGAGACCCGCGACGAAAATGTTTCGTGTGGAAGGTCAGGGTCTCAGATCAACAAACGAAAGGTCGAAAGGATGTGCAAAGCGACCCAAAACGGTGACGTCCCAGATTTTAGCATACATCCAGAAAACACAACAGGAAAACCTACGTTTTTCTCAACATATTTAATTATAGTCGAAATACATGACCACTGTCAATCCGGAAAAGAGCGAAAGTAAACATTCCATCGGTGTTATTTTTTACGCATATCGCTAGAAATGTATGTAAAAAATGCGCGTATAAATAAAACCACGCGATTTTGTAATCGACGCGTCGCGATACCAACGAAGGAGTGGCTGTAGCTACGTTTTCGCGTGCCAAAACAACAAACAAATTTCCTCGACATAACCTATAAGTTCGAACGAAGCGAAAAAAGCAAAGCACGTGCGAAAAAATCGCGCTGGAACGGAGCGAGCCGGCATAGATTTGGCATCGAAGCGAACCGACGCCACGTGGTGCCGGTACTCTTTCGGCTCAAGAAAAATAAAACAATTTTTGTTTAGTTTTCATGGTCGAAAATCGAGCGATTTTTCGGCCAAAACCCCTCGGGATTGACGTTATGCATATACTACCAAAGTCGGTTTTTGCAGATGTAAATATAAACAATGTTTGAGGTTATGTGTTTAAATCGTAGCCGATCGTACGATGGAGAAGGAGGGGCCGCGATCGCGGCAGCGGTGCTCAAACGGTGGGATTTATGTTTTTATTAGAGCGGCAACGTCGCCGCTCGGCGCATCAAAATAAATCAATCGGCTGAACAGGGCCGGTCAACAGTTTCAAATAAAATCGCACATGCAAAATTACTTTTTAATTTATAATATTCGTTTAATTATTCATAAAAAACAGGTTGTTTTAAAACCGACTTAGTAAGCATGACATGAAGAACATGCTAACTGTCATTATTATTATAATATTATAATAAAGATTTTAATGATTTTAAAAAATCTTTACTTCAACAGACTTCTTACGTGGTTCGACTATATTTTGCTTCAGTTCATAAATACATCTGGTTTTGCTACTTTAGTAAAAAAGGTAATTAATTCGTCAACATATAGTATATAAAGAATATAAGCGATTTTAATGTAAAATTATTTTCGGTCGCCCGTGTACCTTGCACGCGCTGCACGTATTGCACGTACTGCGCGCACTACTACCGTCGGCAGATTATCAAGCAAACTTGTATAAAAAGCAAATAAAAAGTGTATGCGTATAATACATAAATAAAAACCCTATTAATAATATATTTATATGTACATACGTATAATAAATAAACGAAAACATGTTTTAAATAATAAAAAATGCATCTCATTGAATTATAAGTAAATGTGTCATATCTGACATTGATTCAAATTTCCTGATAACATTAAAAAAAAAAATTATTACGCGCAATTTCTTTATAACGAATCTGTTGTTTCGCTATACAGTTAAACCACATACAACACGTTCCAAGATATAAGTATGGTTTAACGATCTAAAAAATCATTAAATAATAAAGTTGTGATTCGCAAATCAAAATTTCACATAAAATTTACAACAACAAATACATTTCGAATTCAGTATTGCGTTTTAAATAATAATGAAATACCCATCGATAAAACATTTGCAATGGGGTGAGTGGCGACACGCAAAGACAAAGGGTCACAAGTCTAGACTGCGCTCTGCTTATCGAACTTTTGCCTTGTTATTATAACCACGCCCACTATTGATGTGTTCGCTATTTACCAACAAAAACAGAAAAAAATGTGGTTAGAACCATGCTTTTAAAATAAACATAAGTAGGCAATTAAAACTTGTGGTTTGAAACAATGTGCATATCCATTGTTTAAAATTATAAGTTTATGTTTGTATGTAGTACAAAGAATCGCAAAAAAATCTAGCGGATCTAAAAGATGAATTTCGAGAAATCTAATTATACATACTTATTAATATTGTATAATATTAGGACAATTATGTATGATATGGTAAATAGTGGAACGATCGTTCTGTAAGTTGGTTATTATAATTTATGGAAAGCAGCTTTAGATTATAAATTACTTTTTTGTTTAGTATGTTCAAAAAATATTTCTACCGTATTAAAAAAATATATTTAACATTTTAATATTGAATATATGTATAATGTTCAATACACTATAATACGTAATAATTTATGTTGATATATCCGTCTACCATTTACCATGCCATTGCATAAAGGATGCAGTCGATGATTTATCACATATGCGCATCAAGGTGCTTATTGTGTGACGGTGTGATTCGTGGTTTTCCACTTCGTGGGAGTAACATTACGAACCCTTGTTCATGATAATGCAGAACCAAGGCCAATATTTTGAATGAAAATGTAAGAGCAACAAAGCACTGATATTCCTATAAAAATGCGTTTTTAAAGCATTTACATTTTTAATATCACATCCAAGCTTTTCTTTTAAAATATGACAAAAAATCGTTTCGGCGCCGTGGCAATGGGAATGCTCGGTAACGAACGTTTTCACTGCGACTCTTATTTTTAATATTTAATTTGCTTACCCTTAGCTGTAATTACAGCTGCAACCCTTTTTGGCATACTGGCAACTAATGACTTGCAGGTGGACGGAGACAATTTTCTTCATTCCAGCTGCATTTTTTTCCGCAGCTTAATTTTGGATTTGCAATTGTGTTGGGCAATCTTTCCTTTTAATTTTGCCAATAAATTCTCTATAGGATGTAGGCGCTATACACCACCAGACATCCTATAGAGAATTTATTGGCAAAATTAAAAGTATATAGGCCATTCTAATTAAAAGAAATTAGAATAGCCTATACTATAGGCCATTTTAAAAGCGTCAAATCCTTTGACGCAAACAATCCCCTGCACTTTAGCGAATTATGGCATGGAGCGTTTTCTTACTGGAATCGGTTGGTAGCGTGATCTGTGCTTAGAAATATTTTCCAGTAGGTATCGATTAAAGTGGATTCTAACATTGAAATATAAATGTCACTATTCATACTACCCTCGCAAATGTACAGGTTTCTTACTTCTTCTGCTGCCATGCAACTCCAAACCATAACGCTTCCGCCATAATATTTGACTTTGGGTACTATGCAATCAGCTAGATATTCTTCTCTGACTCTTCGACGCACGTGTACTACACCAAGGGTCGCAAAAACTTTAAAAAATGTTAAGAAAAGTATAATTTAAAAAAAATATTGCTTCAGAAATTTTTGAATATATTAAGTTCTTATTTTTTTTTGTATTAACCAATTAGTTTAAAATTACCTTAAAGTTGGATTCATCGGACCAAATGACTTTTGTCCAATCTCGGTGTTTTCGAGCCAAATATCACCTTACAGTTTTATTAATTTCTGAGAGCCACGGTTTGTGTCGGGCTTTACAACCTTTGAGTCCCACATCGTTGAGCCTTCTTCTTACTGTCAGCGAAAAAATGGATGGCCCTGCGCTTGTAGAGACTCGCGAACAAACACTCGATCTTCCAGGGGAGTTGTCTTATGTTTTCTTTAAGTACTTGGGTTTGATTTATAAAAAACCACATTCGCTAAACCGTTTCAAAGCATTTTGAACAGCGCGTCGCGAACAATTGATGTGCTTACAAATATCCGATATATTCAGTCCTTGCGAATGCAATAAAATTATATTCGCTCTTTTAGCTTTACTTATAATTCGCGTTTTTTGGCATTTTCAAATGTTTGTATAATAATAAAAATAATATATTTAATATAAAAATATATAACAAAAGATAAAGGCCGAAATAACGCAACTGATTATATCGGTCACATAAGCGAGACTGAACAATTAGACATGCAATCCCTTTTTGAAACTCATGTGAGCAATTAAAAACAACAAATTCTTTTGTATAGTTTTCAGAAATACGGTTAAAATATTTCGATCAATTTCGCTAATGCACTTGTATAAAGTTTAAGGGGGGCATCATTATTGTGGTCAAGGCTATATACATATTACTACGTATGAACAAAAAATTGAAATCATATAATTTTACTAGCACCTGCCAAATAACTTATATTTTCACTGCTAAAAATATATATCTACATGTGAAAATGTATTTAGACATGATTTGATTTGAATGTCATATTTTTAAAAGTATTTTCAGGATAGATTTGAGACTGTTTTTTAGATTTCCTTTAAGGTATAACCCGAGATTTTCTGGTTTAGAATCAAAGACGGCATTTCAGCTTTTTTAGGGGAGGGGAGGAGGGTACTTCGGCAGTCAGTGGTCGTTTTTTAATATTTGGATTTTATTAAAACTCATAGTATTTTAATAAATGACATGCATTTTTCTAGCTAAATTCGAGGGGGAGGCATCTGCCCCCCCCCCCTGTGTCCCCCTGTGTATATTGATTTTTGTTTTCAGGTGCGTCTGTCCATTCTTAACATAAAAGTGTACGCGATTGACCTCTATACTCCCCTTATTTTTTTCATTTATTAGTGATGCCAGAAACTAGTTTCGACTGTCACTTGCGACATCCCAGATAAGTTTTTATTGAATCCGTTGATTCCACAACGCATTTTAGCCACTGGAACGCTTTCATAGCTGCCGATTTGAAATGATAATAGATGAAAAGGGACACGGTCAATTGGGCGACGGCGATTGGGCGACGGTCAAATGGGCGATGCAAAATGGGCGACGGACAAATGGGCGATGGTCTTTTGGGCGACGGTCTTTTGGGCGATACAATAATAATGCATTACAAATAAATGTGATGCAAATCATGATCTTATAATTAATTAAATAATTACCATAATTTAATACATATTAAAATATATATATACATATACGTAAATACGAAATATTTATTTATTTATTTATTAAAATTATAACCATCGTGACCTGACAGGCAAACCTAATGCGTCACGATAGTCATATATATACATATACGTAAATACGAAAATATAAGTAATATTTCTTAGAAAATAATTAAAAGATCAAAACATTATTCGGTCTAAACAAAATATAATATACCTACATAAGATATATGTATATATTTACTTATCATTTGTGCTTATTTAATCATAAAATATCACTTAAACAGTTTGATTTTTTTATTCAAGAATTTAAGAGAGTTATCCGATATCATAAAACACTTAGGCTAAAGTCGGTAATTTTATTATAAATACCTACTTGATAAATGTTTATAGTGGGTCCTTACGCGATTTTTTTTTATATTTTGAGCCTTGGAAACTACTGTGAAAACAAACTTTTGGAATTTCCAAAAATCGCATATTTTACACTTATCTATTTTAAATTAAATAGGATAGTTGTATATAAATATAATAACAGAACTAGCGCTGATAAGTGTTTATCGTAGATTTTGCCCTTTACGCGATTTTTTTATGTTTTGAGACTTATAGATTACTGTGAGAACAATCTTTTGGAATTTCCAAAAATCGCATATTTTACCGTTATCTATTTTTACCTGGATAGGGTAGTTATAGATTATTTTATAGATTGTTTATCGTGAATTTGCCCTTAACGCGAATTTTTTTTATGTTTTGCGCCTTGGAAATTAGTGTGAGAATAAACTTTGGGAATTCACAAAAATCGCAAATTTTACAGTTATCTATTTAAAACTAGATAGGGTTGTTATATATAAATATAACATATATATAAATATAACAACCCATAACTAGCGCCCAGTATACTTTTGAATTTTGACTGAAAACGTTCGCAAAAAGTTTCGTTGAGTCTTTGAAAAGTATTTTTGCCGTGATTTTAAAACACTTTGTCACAGTGTCATTGTGTTTTTGGTAAAAAAATCAGTACAGCAAGAAAATAAGTACGTATCTTTTTATTCACATGTGGGCTATATTTCATGTGTTATTTATAGATAATTGTTTTTTATAGATCATTGTTGAGAACGACCAATTTGAGTTAACACAATTTATATTCTTCATAAATGGATAATTCAGGCATATTAAGTTAAAAAGACAAGAAAAAATATGTTTGGAATGGATATCT
Source organism: Plectrocnemia conspersa (assembly GCF_051122295.1). Lineage (NCBI taxonomy): Eukaryota > Metazoa > Arthropoda > Insecta > Trichoptera > Polycentropodidae > Plectrocnemia > Plectrocnemia conspersa. The sequence goes on from NW_028277165.1 coordinate 24,910,125, forward strand.
TTATAAAAAGAATAGACCAAATAATTTTTATAAAAGTTTTAAGGTACAATAGAGAAAATATCATAGAATATTTACGTGGTATTGCATATAATTATAATATGAGTTAATAATTTTAAAATAAAATTGTTTTTCATTTAATATACTTTTTCGTTTTAATGTATATTTTATTAATATTTACAATAAAGCAAAGCGTGCAAGTGTTTTTAATTTCTGTCGCTCATATGACCGTCGCCCAAATAACCATCGCCCAATTGACCGTCGCCCAATTGACCGGAATCGCCCATTTGTCCGTCGCCCAATTGTCGCGTACCGGATGAAAAATCTCATTTTGACATTTTAATATATTTGAAAGAAAATTTGGTACTTGTTAATTGGCATGGCGCAACGCTCAAAAATTACGAAAACTTATTATCACCGTATAAAGTCATGATAAATCTGGTACTGAATTGAGTGAAGTTGGTTAATCTGAATAAAACTGAAGTAAGTAAATGAAAATATTAATCTATATAAATTATACACGCTTCCCACAGTTTGAGATCCGCAGCTGATCGGCGCGGCGACGAGCCTCGCGTCCGTATTTAATATCGAGCGGCCTCGACCACTACGCAGTTGCTGTTGAGCCTTCGACGTGTGTACGCGTCGTGTTTGCGTTTTCGTTTTCGTTTTGAGTCAGTCGCGCGTTCCTCACAGTCATGTCGGCGTCTCCGATCGCTCGCCAAGCGACCCAAAGCCAGTCTATCCCATCGAGGAGGATGCTGGTGACGGACCCCGCGCACATGCCCGACGTGTACTCCAGCACGCCCGGGGGCACCCTCTACTCCACTACCCCTGGAGGTGAATAAGATTCTCGAATAAACCTCAAGGTCGACTTTGTTTTGGGGATGCAACTTCGTTGCGTACGCTCGCGACCTCGCCCAATTCTCCACCGACGATACATCATAACAAAAACAATAACAAACCGGTTATAATCATTACGTAAACCGGCACCGGCATCGGCATCGTTTCGATTCATTCGACGCACTACTGTGCATGTGTGCGAACCTGCAGGTATCAGGTATACCTGTCGGTGGACCTTTTTATTGTTCGATACTTCGACAATGATTGCACAATCAATCTTGACGTTTATCGTCACGTAGCTTTAGATTGAAATAATTTCGAATCGATTTATTTACAATGCATTTGTTTTGTTGCATTACCTAATAAAAAATATTTTTTAAATAATGTCAACTTTGCGGCGGCCGAAAAACAGCGGCAAAACTTGTTGAATGATATAATATTCGAATATATCAGGGGTGCTAATACATCGATCGCGGTCAACTCAATATTCTCATTGCGGAAGTTTTAATTAAATAATATGTCGGTATTTTTGATAAACAACCAAATTTAAATCTATACATTCGAATTTTTTTAATTTTTGAATGGTCAGTTTTACCTGACGATGATTTTCGGATCTTCTGGTGATAGTCGACGAAACTGCATTAAAATCAAAATCGATCAAAAATTCGCCTACTCCACCGGTGGGGTCCGTCTAAGTTTTTGAGCATTGATTAACCCTTTAAATGCTAAACAACGGTTCATCGTTGTTCGTGATAACAGCAGAGAAATACTAACGACGATCTTTGTTGCCGTCATATGGTCGAAAAGGTAAATAATTTTGGAAACTTGCTACTGCGTTAGTGGTATGAAACATTTTTTATATTTAATTTTATTATTATGCAACCGGGTAGGATTTTGAATAACATCAAAACAGTTAAAAAAATATTTGCATTGTAGTTGAACTAGCCAGATGGATATCAAAAATTTACCAAAAATAACAATATTGGGTACTGGTCGATTTTATACCGGCCACGCCGCGCTAGCTACATACACTGAAGCAATTAGACGCACGCGCAAAAGTTGTGTTAGCACTCGAGTGACTTGTGTCTTTTTTGAAATATGATAACTTATGAATTACAAAACAAAAATAATCAAATCAATGGCTTAAAGTGAAAAAATTGCTAACTCCGTATTTGACAACTTTACAGGAGAAACATGAAACTAAATATACAACTTAAAATAAACCAATATTTAAAATTTGGGTGTTTAATTGGAGATTTTAGAGATTTTTGAGCATGTGTTTTTCGATTAAAGGAACAAAATGACATTGTTTAGTCATTTTCACTCAAACTTGTATTAGTAAATATGTTAAAATTAATTTATCAGTAGTTTTCAATCTGTGGGTCACATAAGATTAAAATTTAAAATCACGAAATTAATTTTATTTCTAGTTTAAAAAAAATATTTACAAAGAAACTGAATATTTTAAAACTCGATATAAATAAAATAATGTCGGTTGTAAGTATGTGTTGACAAAATGCATTGATTTTCTTTGCTACTTGTTTATTATCATGGCGCCATGCTCAAATTCAACAGTCGCGAAACGTCCATTTTCTTTTCAAACCCGAACCTAATAACCTAAACGAATATAATTTTGCGCGTGGTGTCGTGATAATCAGCAAGTAATAAACGTCAACTAATCCTCAAAACCAGCATTTTTTGGTTTAATTAATTTTGAGTTTCTTTATAATTTTTTTTTTTACTAGAAATAAAATTATTTTTGCTCTTATGCGACCCACAAACAGAAAATATGTAACATATGTACCAATACAAGTCAAAACATTTGATAATTTATTATTTTTTATTTCATTTCAATTAAAAAGTTATCATATTTTTTAGTTTTGGCTCTGTGTTGCGCAAAGTTCTCACGAAACAGCTGTTTTCACACATCACGCAATGAATAAAAGACCAGTCAAATTGATTCATTATACGTGTACAAGCGTGGTGGTGGCCGGTATAAAATCGTCCAGTATCCAATATTGTTCTCAGCTACCAGATATTTACTAGTTAATATTAGTTTGACGTTAAATTATCAATTGTTTTAATCTCAAACTATGCTTTTTTTTGAGTTCATCGTTAATATTCGCAACGCCTCATATAAATATAAACGTAATGATATACATAACTCGCTGTTTTAACAAATACAAAATATCGTTTTCAAATTTAACGAAAGGCTGGATTCCTTAAACTTTAGAGTTTAGGTCGTTGCTATTAAACTTATGACTTTAAAGTCCAAAGTCATTAGTTTATTAGCAACGACCAAAATATTTGCGCTGCGCGGGTTTTTCTTTCGAGCAAATGTCAGTTTATGGGTATAATATCTCAATTTTTTTCATTATATTAACACTTATATACTCATTATCACAAGTATTCTTATAGATATCTTTGTGTTTGTTGATAAGAGCAAATTGCAATATATGTTTATGTAGAAACATGTCTTCAGTTGTAACTGCAGCGTTACGCTTATCTTTACTCTTTGACTGTCAAAGACGACCACTCTTTGCGCGACGTGCGATCCTAATACAAATCGTCGGTTTTCGTACATGTTAAAATATTATTATTAGATAGATAATAATAAAGCAATATGTACATTCAAAGCATGTTTAATCGAGTTAAAACACAATCTAAATACTGATCCATTATATAATAAAACATATGTTTTAAAAAATATTATTCATTCCCGAAACATTATTCAATAATGACGGATTTTGTCAACATGCTACTATTGTGAAGTATTATGTGAAAAATGAAAAATCGATAATAAATTACTTTGTTTCTTTTACTATGTTAGGTGTCAGTTTTTTTAAAAGCATTTAACAAAATAATACATATTCTATACTCTATAGCAGGGCTCGGCAACCTATGACCCACGGCTCACCAAGTGACCCGTTTGGTGATTTAAAGTGACCCATTTCAGTTCTGCAAATATATTTTTTTTAACGTATACACATTAAGACCACATATATGGTTGTTAGGACCAAAAATATTCACTGAACCGAATATTTTTTTAATAGTCACATTTTAATTATTTTGACCTGCAGCCAAAAAAGGTTGCCGAGGCCTGCTCTATAGTATATGAAATGCAAACTTTTATATATTTAATAAAAAATGTACACCTGATAGCTATGATTTTTTGCTTGCACAAACAAACAAACGAAATACTTATTAATATTAAAAACATAAGAAATTGCAGAGACAGCAAAAAATATTGCTATGATTTACCATAAATAATTTGTAAATTTATTTAAAAAAAAAGACGCATAGGACATTTTTATATTTTTTTACTTTTACATAGCTTCATCCGCCGCATGAGGTCATTGATACCTTCATAACTGATTTATGTGGCTTGCATTTTAAGAGTCGCGGACCGCAGTTTGGAGAACCCCGAACAATAGATTCAAAGTTGAACAAGGGCGATCCTCGAGCGCGTACGTGCCTGAAGTACCTTGCGTCTTTCTTAAGGATCGTGCAGTCAATTATACTTTTTCGTACTTTAGATTTGGCTTTTAATTTTTAAAAATGGCAGCGGTTCCTAAGCTTTTTCCTTCCGAAGCGAACGTGACTAATGGCGAGGTCGCCGCTTGAAGTTTCCCTTGGCGATTCGAATACGGCGCTCGGCAGAAAATAAATCGATTTTGTTTACCTTCGCGAGAGCGCCTACGTGCCGAAGTACAGATTTTTAATTTTCCGCACTGAACGTTGTGTTGCCACAATGAAAAATTTCATCACTTTTTTTTCGAGCGCACCGAATTCCAGCGTTGCCAAGTTTTGCCGAGTAGGTCTGCTTGCGGACGCACGGGTAATTGCCGGCCGGCGTGCGACGTCGTATTATTTTTTAGAACGAGACAGAGTTGGTCATGTTTGTGGGAGAAAAATGCGATGCTCGTAAATTACGGCACTTAGGACCCTGTTTTATTAGTTGCCAGATGTAAAAAAGGTCAACTACCTTTGCAAATAATTTTTTGTGGAAAATTTTCTTACTACATCTACAATCTATTATGGCAACCCCAAAACAAATGTCGACAGTATTTGATTTTTTGTGTTAATATTTTGAATTATGTATTAATATGCGGTTTTTTATCGAAATATGTATTACATCAGTGGCGTACGGTGGGTGTTAATATTGGGTGTGCTATAAAAAATAAAAAAAGTACATTTTTTCATTTTTATTAGCCGAGCTTTTTCCCATATATAAATAAATAAATAAATAAATAAATAACCACAAACTTATAATTATTTATATATAAAATCTAATCTTCTTTTTTTGATCAAAAATTTTTCTATCACGCTGTCATATAAAGTGCTCTTCTTTTTAATATCCATAAGGATCCCTTTTTATATTGAAATCAAGCTAAGCCACATAGCCTTTCTTGGCCTTGGGTACTTCGAAAACAAATATTAATTCGTTTCAGAGCAGAAAATGAACGTTCTGCTGAAGCAGTACTGCTTGGAAGAGTTAATATTAGTTTGCCTAATTTATCTATTTCCTGAAAACCTGACTCAAAATTATTTGTGTTCATAAATTGTACAAGCTCATGAACAGATTTCTTTGCAAATTCAGGCAAATGATAAAGAACAGCAAGCTCATTTTTTAAACTTATATAATCAAATAATGTTCCATAAAATTGTTGCAGTTTGGTAAGTAATTCATTTGGAAATTTTCCCTTATATTGCTCATATTTTTCTTTCTCCAGAAGGTGAAAATATTCCAATTTGGACATTGAAGAAAAACGGTTTTCAATTTGCTTACATATATTATCAACTATTGTATTAAATAGTTGGCTAAACGCGTGCTTTTCTTCAACAAGCAAATCATTACTCAGTCTTGGATAATTTTCTTCCGTTACATAAGAATCCCATAATGTTTCATAATTATTTTCCTGTTCATGTCTGAGTTGTTGCAAAATTTCGGTAACTTTCTTACAGCAATATAATATGTCAAAAGATTTGGATTGTAAAATGTTGTATAACACATCAGTTTTTCCAAAAAGGTTTGAAAATATGTGGAGAAGTTTTCTTGTTTTAAAATCTTCCAAAAAGCTAAGAAAACCTCGTGCTTTTATTACAGTGTCGGGGTTCCATAGTTCACAATTTTTCACGACGTCTCGAAGAAAGTCCGTAAATTCATTTCTGTATTTTTGCACTGTGTTACTTAACCGTGATGTGTAATTCCATCTTGTAGGTGTAACAGAAGGAAGTCTTCTAGCTACAAACTCTTGTAAAGCATTTATTCGTTTGGAAGATTTCGAAAAGAATGCAGACAATCCATTTAAAGTTTGAAAGAATGATTTGCACACTTTTATATTGGAAAGACCTTGTTGTAATGTTAAATTCAACATATGAGCATAGCAGTGTGTAAAAAGGCCAATGGATAAACATCGAGTACTTTGGCTTGCAAACCATTAATATGCCCACTCATTACACTCGCCCCATCATAAGTCTGTCCAACTAATTTTTCTTGAATTTGAAATTCTTCAATTATATTTACAACGTGGCAAAATAAGCCATCGGCTGTTTTATCAGAGCTAACGTCTGTAAAGCCAATAAACCGCTCGTAAACTTTACCTTCATAAACAAAACGCAAAACTGTTGAGAGTTCGTCATTATATCTGAAGTTTCGTCAAGAATAATAGCGACAAAATTTGCTGAATTTACTTCTTCCTTAAGATGATCTTTAATAACATCACCAATTGCTTCAATTATGTCATTCCGTATGGATGGGGAAGTACCACGAAACACCGTTGCAGTATTTAAATGAGTATCCAAAACAGAATCGTATTCTCGAAGTGCATTTAAAAATTTAAGGTAATTGCCTTTGTTTAGTGAATTACAGGACTCATCGTGGACTCGAAAAGGTTGTTCTTGTTTTCCTAGATATACTACTGCGTCAATCATTCGCTTTAATATTTCTCTATTTTTATGAACTTGTTCATTATGTTGACTTATATTAGCTTTACGTTGAGCGTCAATCATGACTTCAATTCGTTGTTTTCCAAACATTTTGAGAGAAAAAAATGATTGAACGTGTGACTGCGCTCTTTTGTGTTTTTTCAGTGCCGTTATCAGATGACTAAGGTCAGCAAATCCACTTTTATTCCACACGCTTCTTTCTTTGGAAAACAATAAACATGGCCAACAGAACAATCTAGATCGAAGTTCGCAGCCTGTTAACCACTCAGTTCGTTCATATGATGAAAATGAAAAATGTCTTGTATATTCACATTTATTGTCTTTATGCTTCATAAATAAATTGGGAAGAGGTGGACGTGGTTTGCCAATTTTGATTATCTTCAATTTAATTTCATAACTTCTTTTTGAAAATGGATTATTCAAAATATCTTCAACAGTATTCTTCATCATTTTTGGGGTAAATAAAAAAATATAATCTAGAATAGAAAATTAAATATTGATCATATGTAAATAAGATAATAAACTATTTTACGCCAAAATATAAAAAATGAGTGACCTGTTATTGTGATATAATGTAATAAAAAAGCAGCGACGGACGCAAGAGTTTTTGAAGTACGCGCACCAAATTCGAGACCAATTTTACTACTGAGCGCTGCCAGCCGACAGATCGACTTCAGCCGTTAAATCTCGGAACAATTTACTTTAGTCGGCCGCCGCACTCAAGGTCGGCGCGCCACATGAGTAATACATAGCGTGTCGGTCGCGCGGAAACTTTTAGAGCGACTGATAAATACCAATGCATACTATACACTGCATATTAAAATTTTATAATTTTGCATACTACTGTATGCAAAATGATGTCGCTTTATGCCCTAAATTTTCTGAATTTCTAAATTTATATTTTAGATGGTTTTGCGGGTGTGCGCCGCACACCTAGCACACCCTGAATATACGCCCCTGTATTACATACTAGTTTAATTACATAATAATAGTTTCAAGCATTTACTTACATTTATTTACATTAATGATCGAAATAGAAATTTCTTACAATATTTTTATGAACGGCATCTAAAACATTATACTTATTATAATTTTTTTCAGTAAAATAAGATTTGATGTAAACGAATTTCTCTCGCGCATATCGTCAACAAGTTAAGACTTAAATTTCTTCAAGGTCCATAAACTACCATTGGTCTAAATTATATGACACAATAACCACTTTTTGTGTCATAATTTTGTTAAAATCAGATTTCCATATTTTTTTTTTAATTTGCCTTTTTAAGTGACTTTAAAATTCTTTGACATATTTTTAAACAAACTTTTATATTTTTAGAGATTCTTGCGACTATTCAGTCATTTTCAATATAAACAAATATGCTTGTTGAACTCCATGAAATCGAAATGAGGTTGAAAAATAAGCAATGCTACATGCATTGCTGACTGCTATGTGCTGTGTGGCACATAATCTCTAACTGATAATACAAGATGCTATTTTTGTTTTACAAATATTGAGTAGTTGATAAAAAAGTTATATTATTTTAGGCTACCTGTAAGGGTTTCTTTACTTTCTGGCTCGTTTGCAATACATATTCTAGCTGCTTTTAAGCAGTACGAGTGTGCTCATTTGAAATAGTAACTTAGTCTAGTATATATTATAAATCATTTCCGACAATAATGTCTGTTAGTATATTCTCGCCTCTATTTATTGTTTATATATATGTTTATTGTTTTATGCTGATAACACATTATCTATAAATGTTACATAAAAAATGTAAACATTGTCACAAAAAGTATATTTATCTTATCCTTATCTTTGTTTACAAAATTATCATTGTTTTATTTTGCCATATGCTGATCTGTGGAAAAATACGCAACATTTCAATTTTGACGATTGCAATCTAAACCGAACGGTGTGTCTATTAAGATGATGATAACTAATGTGTTTTTTAATTCATTTCAGGCACTCGAATCGTGTACGAGAGGGCGTTCTTGATGAACCTTCGCAACTCCCCGATATCACAAACGCCACCAAGGTGTTCAGTTCCTTCCGGGTTGCTACGAGGCGTGCCATCGTCTCCGCCTCGGGCAGCCGTCGCCGTAGTCGCGGCCCCGCCGGCTCGGGTGATCGACGACGTCCATCTCGACGAACAATTCGACATGGAGCTATAAAAGACTCTTGTTTTTATTATTTTTTTTACAAATACGCTTTGGCTAGATGCTCTCGATTACCTTTTGACTCGCTCTGCATTTCGTCGTTAATCTTAGATGTTAAATTTCACTCCTCTTTGTATATGAACGAGATGTCGACGGCACGCAAACTATTTATATTCGAAGACGTGTAGAAGGAAACTCAGCAATATCTACGTTAGTGTTGTTGCGTGTTAGAACCAAATATATAAATATATTATACGATATTATATAATACGAAGGAGATGTTTATATACGAAGATATTCCTTAATTAACGTGAACGATACGAAACAATGCTCGAGTTGTGAAACTGAAAGTGTAACAGCTTAGCGTCTTCGTAAAAGTGTAGATGTATTACTAGATTTATAGCGACTATTGTTATCGATTTATTCATTGATATTTTTATACTAAGACGATCAAATAATTATCGAAAAGAGTATAATTAATTGCCATGCGTAATTTTAAAAGTCCATGAAGTAAAAGAAAAAGTCCTCATCGAACGTTTTATTATGTTAACTTATCGCCGTTATTTTAGTTTCATGTTAAATATATTGTGAAAAACTAGTCTGCGATTTATCTCGAGTTATAAAAGAGGTGATTCTACGTTGGATCTACTTATTGACGTAATGCAATAAAGTTCGCTGATTATGATTGTTGGTTATCGTTTATCGATCCGACTGGGCGACAGTGTCGTTCGTGGCTTATGTGTCGTAAGTGTGAGAGGATATTATATATGGAGTGCTAAAATGAGAGAGAGCAAAACATATTCATTTAATATTTGAACTTTGTGATATAATCTTGTGTATATATTATAAGTATTGTAAGCTTTCTTAGGTTAAGCGGTGAACGATGTACGACGTTTACTCAACGTAGAGTAACCGTTGCTGAAATTTTTACTAAAAAGAAAATGCATTGTATTTTTTACTATTGAAAACTTTTGAAATGTTTAAAATATGCTGCGGAGACTGCAAAATATTTAATTGAATCAAATTTCATCAACAACATTGTAATATGTTCTATATTTTGGTGCCAATAAAACAATTCTGGATTCTGATCATTTTCTTTTATTTGTTTATTTTTTCTTTCTTGTACATATTTCTATTTTTAGATTTATTTATTATAATAACGTTAATATATAATTTTTTATTAATAAGAAAGACAGATAGCAGTTATATGATGAATCGAAAGACTTCATAACAAAAGTTACTTTATAGAGATCATGTTAAGCACGAGTCCTGTAAAACCGTTTGAAAATAATGTGAAGAATATTAATTAGTTATTTTCAAGTTTTTTTTATTTATGAATATTTTTTATACATAAAATATGGACAGTGTATAAAATAAAAATCTTTCAAATATGACAATCAGGCAGTTTTGATTTTATATATTTCAATCTGGAAAAAGCTTTTTTTTCATAGATGTAAGTTGTTCCAAAAATAGAAATCATTTCCAATATTGCTATAATTATTTTCTAGTAACAAAGAATAAAACTGAACTAAATTTTCATTTCAGAATTCAGAGTATTGTTAGATTGAAAATCTATCAATTCTAATTGCATATTTGGATTGGATTTTGGAGTAAAATGAACATTTTTTCATATTTACAAAAATCTTTAAATCGCAAATGTAGCTTGTTTTCTAACAATACATTTTTTTCAATGCCATTTTGTGGTGAAAATATAATGTGAAAAATTATTTTTTTCCAACTGTTTCTTGAAGAGAAGTAATTTTGTTTGAAATGATTTAATATAGAAAAAGAGTTCATAAACAATTTTTCCTTTTCCTTGTAAGTTTACATTAAGAGAGTTAAGAAGTTCAGTTATATCAGTCAAAAATGCTAGATCCAACGATCATATGGGATCTGAAAGTTTTGGAACTGGCCTTGATTTTTCAGTCATAAATATATCAATTTGGTTTCGTAACTCAAAGAAACGTTTTAGCACTTTTCCGCGGCTTAACCATCGCACTTTAGTATGGTACAATAAACCGCTATACTCAGATTTAATATGTTCAAGAAAACTTTTAAACTGTCTATGATTAAATCCAGCTTTTCTTATAAAATTTACTGTAGAAATGACGATAGACATCACGGATATTAAATTAAGCACCTTTCCACATAAAGCCTGTTGTGTATGATACAATGTAAATTTATAGGTGCTCAAAACATTTCGATTTAAATAAACTGTTAATTCGACCAATTAAACCAGTGTTAGAATTGATCATGTTTTTCGCACCGTCAGTAGTTACACAAGTAAGTTTTTCCCAATTTAATTCCAATTCCTCGATTGTTTCTGATACAATTAAAAATAGATTTTCTCTAATTGTAGTATCGTTGAGGCTCTTTAATGCTGCTAATTCTTCAGTTACTTCAAACTGTGAATTTATCCCACGAATAAATATCACTAGCTGAGCAGTGTGACTTATATATCTTCACTCTCATCCAGTGCCAGGGAAAAATTAGTAAATTTACTAGCTTTTTCTTTAAGTTCAGAACAGATATCCAACTTCAAATCCTCAACTCGACGAGTAATTGTACTGGAAGATAAACTTACGCCGGCAAATGTTCGAACTGAACTAGGACATACTTCTTCTGCTATTGCTATTACACATCTTTTAACAAATACGCCATTTGTAAGCGGTCTACCTTCATCAGCAATGATTGTTGCAATACTGTAACTGGCTTTAACCACGGCTTCACTCTGGTTTGTAATTTTTTTAAAAACATTTTTTTGGCTTGACAAATTATTTCTGATATTTTTCAGTTTTTTCACTTAATTTTCCTTGGAACTTTTCATATTTTTCTTTGAAAATTTCCATAGTTTCGTTGCAAATAAGACACAAATCTTGTCTCTACACTGAATGAAAAAATATTTCATCGTCCACTGTTCATTAAAAACTCGACATTCATTGTTCATAAATAAATTATTTTAAAGTGTCAAGGGCCGGGTTTGGCCCGCGGGCCGTAGTTTGAGGACCCCTGTTCTAGGATTTTCCTTTCCTTTCAGGATTTTGACCTTTCTCCTCCTGTTGTAGGATTTCCATTAATTATCAAGTACAATTGTACTATTTTTCTTTTAAAAAACAGAAAATCTAATTTACTATTTTAAGTATTTTTTTTTATAAAGTTGCCTAGCATTATGAATCGCAGTATCAAACAAAAGGTAAAAGGTACTCACTACCATTTTATAGATTTGATAGAATATTAGACATAGATATTCTATAGTTATCTATATTTTCACCCATTTGATCTACACCATTATTTTTATATTACATTTGGTTGAATGCCCGGTAGTTTTTTTCAGAGGATATCCATCTTCGAGCTTGTCCTATTGATGTTATAGAATCATAGGAGATAACAATGAGAACAACTCGGTTGTCATTCCAAGTTGTAATAGTAATGCCAGTTTTGGTGTCAGTACAAACTTCAAATGACCCCGTTTCTTATTTTTCTATGAATTTAGTATTTGATATTAGACATTTATCTATTCTATTAACCATTATTGTTTGCAGATAATTATCAAATTTCAATGAAGAAAAAATCTATCATCACAGATTTTGAAAGACACGTTTTTCGGTAGATTCGTCATTAAATTCACAACTACTAAACCATCAACTCCTAACTCCATATTTTTTCAACAAGTTTGTGCACTTTGGTGGCAAAAATAATTTGAAACAAGCCAGAATATATAACTAGTGGTGTCATTGGTAATATAAAAGATCAAAACTACACACAAGATCTTTTGATTTTGCTTAACGACGTTAAATTTTATTATGTTTCTGCTTCTTCTGTAACTCAAAATGTGGGAACTTTTACATCTACATCTTTAGTAATTTCACCCAAATTATAAGCTCCTGTCGACGAGTGAACTGTAGCAACAGCTCGAGCTTGCAATTAGCACCCGCTCAGATGATTTATATCAACATTGTCATTTTCTTCACCGCTATCCTTTTCAGTCTCAACGGCGTCTTTGGGAAGTGTTATATACACAACCACACATTTTACAATTTCCCAAAAATTCTCATCTTCTACAATTTCTTCCGCTTCTGATGTTAAAATTCTGGGTAAAAAAATAATAAAAAATAAATAAAATTAATGTTAGTATTATCCCAGTGTTCCAATGTAGGAACATGGATAATTTTATTAATAAAAAAATACAGATGGTAAAATGAAATAAAGCACTACACATAACGAATTTAAATAATGAATTATAATAAATATTATCAATATATAAAAAATGTGTTATAAAGATGACTAAACTTATTTTTCAGATGACATTTCTTGTTGAATATGCTTATAAAAAACCAGTGTTCGCTCCGACAGGTTCAAACCACTGGGCAAAAATGGGTTAAGGTAAGAGAAAAACTAAATTTATTTTAAAATAATGGAATATCAGGATATATTTAATTACTAAACATTATTATTGTAGGTAGGATTCTGGTGACCCAATCATCTTCTGGTGATCCAGTCATCATTTTTGGAGATGTAACATTTCCTATTGATGTTGATGAGCTGCCTGGCCTTGTGTACGTATTTTTAATATCCATAGTCACACTTAACACTCTGGAACGAAACTCCAACTTTTGATGGAGATCAAAACTGTTCAAAATTGGACCCAGCGAAGAAAAAAAAGACAAGTCGTCACTGTTGAGATTAGGAGTTTGTTTGTTTAACAATAATAACAGTTCTTTATCAAACTGTGAATCTAACTGGGGTGATTTGGGTGAAACCGTAGAAGTGTCAAATGTGTTTATTGTTTCTTCTTGGGGAGACATGTCAGTTGGGTCGGTTGTAGATTCCTCCAATGACTCTTCAACTTCAGAAGGATTCAAAAAGCGTAACTCGTCGTAAAATATATATTTTTTAATTTTCTTTGCAGCATTTCCAGCAGAATTCGACCTGATGAAAGCGTCTCTTGCGGTTTTCCACCTTTGGTGGATAAATTTTCCTGTAACAATAAAAACGTTTTTTTTTTTTAAGATTTTTGGCTACAGGTCGTACCTATACGGATCTGCAGTATTCATTCAGGATGGGAATAACCTCAGTCAACTGCACCGTAAACGAGGGTTCAGCAATGTGGGAAATACTACGCGATGAATGCTTGTAGAAACTACTGCAGGGTTTCTTCAAAATAAAAACTTTCCTAATTGTATCGAGGCGATTGATGGCAAGCATATACGAATTATAAATCCTACCAGAGGTGGATCCATATTCTACAACTATAAGTACTTTTTATCTATAATCCTCCCAACAATGTGCGATGCAGATTATTGCTTCACCTATGTAAACATTGGGGCTAAAACTCAGGTGCAGCTATTTTTAAAGATAGTACACTCTTCAGAAGCCTAGAAAATAATACTAAATATTCTTAATCCTAAGCCTTTGCCCGGAACAAATGATCCAGTTCGACATGTCATTGTTAGCGATGATACTTTTGGCATATCTAAGCATGTAATGAAACCATACGTGCGGTGTAACATGGCCCATAAGAAAAAGATTTAAAAACTATCGGTCAAGTCACGCAAGAAGATACATTGAATCCACGTTTAGCATAATGTCAAATAAGTTTAGAGTGTTTCATACTCCCATGAGTGTTTTACCATTACTACCGTTGCAAAAAAAATTTTAAAGACATGCTGTGTGTTGCATAATTATATAAGTTTACAATTGAGGGTATGGTTGATATACAAAATAATATGCCTATTAACAGACCAGGAAACAAATAGCGAGATCTTTTTGCTAAATAATTTCTGACACTAGCCGGCAGTAGTATTTTTTAGATTCTATCAAGTATTACTAAGTATAAATTATTACTATTATAAAACTTTTGTGAGGGCCCATTTATATATTTATATATATATATATATATATAGGTTTTATTATAATCGAAACTTGGTGGCACTCTGGTAACACTGACGTGACATAAGCACATTCTCTTTGCAAACTTTGGCTGGTTCGCAACGCCAGTGCGGCCTCATGCACCGTTCACTCATTTTTATATTCAAACATGTAATTATATCAATAAAATATTATCGCAGCGGCTTAATCTGTGTCTAATTGCCACCCATCACCCTTTTATTAAATTAACAAACTTACCCATAATGCATTTTTCATTTTCTGATATATCTCCAAAGAGTGCGACCACGATATCATCCCAGGCCTTCATTCGTGCATCTTTATTCTTATATGATTGGTCGGAAGCATTCCACAAACATTCTCTCAGGCGAACTTCATCGATTACACGCGCCGTGTCAATACCATTCATTTTGACAGAACTCGGCGTAACGTACGATCAGCGCGATACCGCGACGCTCACTGACAGTAGAGGCGTGGTCAGCGGCGCCGACGCGCAACGCTGACGGCCGCGCACAGCTCAGCGCAGACGGTCAGCGTTACTGTAAAATCAGCCTTAGAATTTTATAAAAATAAATAATATATTATTAAAAGTGACATCTTGCGGCATTCTACGATAAATTTTAAGCTACAGGTAATGAAAACATAAATTGATATTTGTTGCATAATTATATTTTGATTTTTTTTTAAATTAATTTTAGGTTATATTTTGATTATTATTATAAATTTAAATAGTATACTAATGAAGAAAGATAAAGCTACTTGTTACACACAAATACATGCCTTATACAATATTTACACTAGCTTAGTATTTCTCATTAGTGACGTGAGAAGTAATCGTTTACACGTAGATGTTAGGAAAAGATATTAGTTGCATTACATTCACCCGGAATGGACAACCGCCGCCTTGTTTTGAGAAATGTGTTCAAACATTATTCAAAGATTATTTTATCAGATATGATCGAAGAACTTGAAAGAGAAGAAATAAAAATGTTGCTGGCCGCTTTTGTAGCTGTTAGAGCCAAACGCAGCAGAGAGTTCATGACCATTGGTATCTGAGCGTGGCGCCGACATTCTTAGTAAGTACCTTTATCAAAGTCAAAGATTCTTCAGCGTCTCAGACATGATCAAAAGCTTAGAATCTAAGTTAACCTCTACGCTCCACCTTATTAGTATTTATTTGTATTTTTTCTGAAGAGATATTCTCTATTAATGATTTAAAGTAAGAAATATATATGAGAGCGATGACCAATTAAAATAGCATATAATACAACAATATTGTTATTTAAAATAAATATTAATTAAGTTAAGAAATTTTTATTAAATGTGAAAAAATATTTCATAGTATTTTTGCTAACCCCTAGGAAAAAATAAATTGCTATTTACTTTAAAAATATCATAGCTCATTTGATGGCACAGACAAAAAGCTCAATTGATATTATTCACATGAATTAGTTCCCAAATAAGATCTAAACTTACACACCTGCCCTAGAGATAAATATTTTGAATTATTTGGGACATGCAATTATTGTCAAGACGCTTAGACCAAAGAAAGCGCGAGTTTCTTATTCTGTTGTATTCCATGCTACACGGACGTGGGGTAACATATTTATTATTTATTTTTCAGAAAGACGAAATATATTATTCAAATAGGAGGCAAGTGTTTCGTTGGATTTACAAGCCCGATAAGACGGCACTCCTAATATGGGCAAAAGTATATGCAAAATAGTAGCTGTGTATTAAGAAATCAAAAAATATCAAACAATGTATAAAAATATGATATAATCTAAAATACATTATTTAAGTGTTAATTAAAATTATTCTGCATAATAATAATTACTAAAATATTGTTTATGGTGTTAACATACGATTTTAAGAAAAATATATTTAAAATATTATATTAGTGCACAGCTTAATGGGATACGGTATTTATTTTATTTGAAATTATTTTACTGCGTTACCAAATACAACGCGAGAAATACAATTTTAGCAAATTACTGTGTAGTATTTTTAATAAATCATTATATTGTAATATGTAAATATTTTGCAAATAAGTGGGTTTCTGAACGTCATCAGATTATAAAAATTGTTGTTGGCAACCCTGTCACATCTATGCGCGTGCGCGTGAGACAGCTGTCTAGACTCGCTGCTTTGGCAGTTGTCGAAGTTCGTCAGCTGTATAAATATTATTTAATTAAATATTTATATTATAAAAATACTATACAAAATATGTCTACTTTCAATGGCTTTGTGAATGAATTGAACGGAATTTCAATCGATCGTTTTACTAAAAATAATTGGAAAAGCGAAGTTTTCTTCCTTTCTCACTGTCACACTGACCATATGCAGGGTTTGGATTATGATTTTATAAACTTGCTTAAAACAAGTTCAACCAAATGCATTTATATGTCAAAAGTTAGCAGTGTTATTATTAAATCTAAATTTTCTGTTGACTTCGTAAAACCTCTTTCTATTAACGGTGAGTATAAATATAATGATATTTTATATTGATTTTTTAAAGGTATGTAATTATTTGTTTTTAGAACCACATTTAATTAAAATACCCGCAAAGAATGGAAGTTCAGAAAAATATGTAAACGTAACTTTGATTTCCGCTGGTCACTGTCCGGGATCAGTTATGTTTTTATTTGAAGACTCTGAAGATCAACGTATATTATATACTGGCGATTTTAGATTATCAGCTCAAGAATTAAGGTTGTTAAAGCCATTACATAAACAGGATGGTACTCTTAAAGAAATTCATAAAACTTATTTTGATTCGACATTTTGGAGTGAAAAATATGCTGATTTTCCTAGTCGCGATGATAGCTGTGATATTATTTGTAGTATAATTAAAGAATGGACATCTAAAGGAAGTCAATATATTGTATTTTTAAAGACGCCAGCATATTATGGCTCAGAATTTTTATTTATTGAAATTTACAAGAGACTCAAAATGCCGATATATGTGAAAAAATATTTTTATCATACATACAAGTATGTATTATATATTATTATATATTTAATAGTTATATATATGAATTAATAATTCGATTTATAATTTCAGTCGATTGGTAGATATGGATGGATCTATTACAATAAACGCTAGCAATACACAAATATACTGTTGTAAGGAACAAATAAAATATTCCAGCAAAAATAACTATAAAATACGCACAGTTTTTCCTAGTGCCTTACGTTGGCAATATTTTAATAAAAAAATATTCGAGGAAGAAAATGGAAATAACAAGTTTAATATATGTTACTCTAGTCATTGCAGTTATAACGAATTGAAAAGTTTCTTTGACTATTTAAAACCCCATGTAATCGAACCATGCGTTGTACCCGGTAATAATCCTGAAGATTTTTATTGTTCCATTAATGATTATTGTAAACAATTTTTAAAAACACCTTGCAGTTTTAATTCAATCCAACACGACAATGAAAATAATGAATTTATTGAGCCAAACTCTGAAACTAATGAAAATATTTTTATTGTTGATTCTTCAGATAGTGAAAATGAAGCTGTGATTAAAAGTGAATCAAATATTAGTAAATTAATATCAAGTAGCGTTACAAATAATTCAGACAAAGTATCAACATGTAAGAGGTTAAAGTTTTTCTGAATTATTTTTTCTAATGTTAGTAATGTTTTTAAATTATGCTATTTAATTATAGAAAATGTTTTTAAGTGGAATAGTAATATCTATGTATTGATTTTTGATTGCTGAGCAATATTTTTTTATAATAAAATAAGTTATTTTCCATATATCTATTATTTTCGTTAGATTAAGTATGATGTTCTGACTAAAGTGTACTCAACTTAACAGTTGTTGGGTATATAAGGGCGAACTCAACAAATACATATTTCGAGATAAGCTACTTCAAACCTGGAGACTAATTAATGATCTGGCCACCAAGTGGTAGGAAAATGGAAGATTTCACATTGTCGAGTTTGCCATTTATAATACAATAGTATAATATTAGTAAGCTTTTGTAGTGGTATTACATTTATAAACGTATTCTAGGATCGGCTTAAACAGAAAATAAAAAAAGACTTATTATAACTATAGAATATTATAACTTATTTCTTAATGCACGGTGTTTTTTTTATTCCATTTAGAAAACACGTTATTGTCTTATTGCCTTACTTTTCAAGATTATTATAGTCTTCTCATAGAAATCTGAACGCTTCATATATTAATATCAGTGGCGACGTATGAGCTGTGAGTTTTGTAGCGCCTAAAGACAATATCAAAATCTACAATAAAAATATCATAGTCAAAATATCTTCAAACAATATTAAATTATTTGTTTATTAATTAGGTAGAAGCAGAGCTACAGAGCCCAGTTCGAATCTCGCAAAAGACTCAATTTTTATTTATAAAAAGGCGCGATTATTTTAAATAGGCGCCAGCTGTAAAGTGGAATCTATTGATTGTAATCCATAATAATAGTATAACATTAATTAAATATGTGTTTTAATACTTTTAGGTATTGATTATGTACTGAATTGATCCCGCTGTAACGCATTAGGCTCACACCTGCCAATAAAAATATTGTCAAACATCACGAAAAATTATGCACTGTCTTCGGGTTGGATAAAACTTATTTTGGTACTTGTTAATTAGCGCGGCGCAATGCTCAAAAACCATCAATTGTTACCTATACTGCGTTATCCGTGACACTAGCACATGCTCGTCTGCAGTAGGACCACAGGTTTCACGCATTTATGAATTTAAGGCGGCTTCCATAAATTATATCACAGGTTTTTTGTGAATTTTCTCTCTCCCCCATATGTCACAAGATTTCATCAAGCCAGACTCCTGTTCGTTTCAAACTGTTACAATTCTGAAGACAATTTCCACCCTCTTAAAACTATGACATAATTTATAGAAGCCGCCTAATGAATCTGAAAATAATTTAATAGTTATCAGGAAATGTAAAATAATTTGTGAAAATGTAAAATAATGTGGCGTTCACCCGGCACCTTTATGTAAATATGATGCTGCCATTACAAAAGAGGCTATTAGGGACATGTGTGGCTAGTAATGCATTTTAAAAATGACCAGAGTGAATTCATAGATATGATTTTTTTAATGTTTTTATAATATATATTTAATTAGCATAAATTTTTAATTTAGACAATAAAAAATCTTGCACAAATGTTATAACAAATGAACATTTATGAAATTGTTTTTAAAGTTCAATTTTATTTATATTATTTAACATATTGTTTTTATTATTGTAATCAATATTAATCCTTTTAAATGATTTTCTTGAAATATACTCTTTATAATTTGCGGAGTACAGTTTTATACTCTCGGAATTTTAAAAACTACATCAATTATAAATTTATGGAACTTGTCAATTTTATCGGCGTCACGTTTAGAAACCAGATTGCTATGAACATTTGTTCTGCTTTTTTATGTCCTCGGCCCTAAGGTATGTGAAAATAGTACAACGTTTTGCTACATCAATACATTTTCAAATTTAAAACTTAGTTTTTTTTCAAACATCGGTTAAAAATTGCAATTAATGACACTGATGAGCAGTTAAATGCGATTTTTAACAAATTTTTGAGGAATAAAAACGTGCACGGCGATAAAAATTAGGTTTTAAATTTTAAAAGATATTAATGAAGCATAACATAAAACAAGCATAAAAAAGCAGAATAAACATTCATAACAATTGTGTTTCTAATAAATTGACAAGTAGCACGTTTAATATTTAAAATATAATAATTGTAAATGGAGTTATAATTTTTTTCGTTCTTAAAATAATACATTTGCTACTTTAACCCTTTGGAAGCATTAATCAAAAATAAATATTAATTTTTTTTTTTTTTGAAAAATGCATATATTACCTTGATAATGTGTTTAAATCTTCTGATTTTTTCATTTTTATTTATTTAAAATGATATTTTATGTTTATTCACAAAATTTTTTTTTTCTTAAAAAGCATTTTTTTTCACTCATTTTTGCGTAAAGAGATAAAAAAATCAATTGGGCGACTTTAGTCGATTTACGCGTTAAAGGGTTAAATAATAATTGGCCTTAAGTTCTCATGTGAATATTTTTCACAACTGGCAACACAAGATATTATTGTCATTTTGACAGTACAACTTAAAATGTCAAAGCTACGTATTGTATATTCTTATATTGGTGAGCAATAACATACATTTATATACAATTTATTTATAAAAATAAGTTTATATTCATTATATAAAATTAAAAAAATATTATGCAACTCTATTTATTGATTAATTTGTAATAAATCTAATTTTGCTCTGAAAATATCTATAATTTTAATAGTTTATTTCTTCTACAGGAAGTTCAAGAAATTTATCTTCGAAAATTGAAAAACCACTCACTCCGAGAATGCAAGAATTTAAAAAGAAGTTGAGAGAAAAATCACCCATTGAAGAATTGGAAGAGCAGCCTTTTGTTCATCCAGCGCAAGAGAAAGATCCTTTACCACCCTGGCCGAATAATACTAATCCACACACTGGAGAAATCGGTGGACCCAAAGGACCTGAACCGACTCGTTACGGTGATTGGGAAAGGAAAGGCAGAGTCTCAGATTTCTAACATATAAATAAATAACTTTGTTAAATTAATATTATAGATAGACTATCGCTATATTCAATACATTATAAACTGTGAAATAAATCTTTATATAAAGAGATTCTAACAAATTTATTATATTCTACAATTAGCTCAATTTTTGGTTGACAATGCTTTGAACAATTTTCTTGATGATTTGCTGTATCATTTCATTCATTTCATTTTCTCTATCACTTTGAAAATAATCTAAAAAAAAAATTATGTTAGTAAATGTGTTATGTGCATTAAAAATATTTGCCACTTTTACCACTGTTGCTCATGATTGATTGCATAATTGTGTACAATTTTTTTATTGCTTCTTGTAAAGTCATGCAATCATTGTATGGTAAACTATTTTGTTCTAATCGTTGGCACATGTTTGGTAAACTACTTACTATGTCACTATTGTTTAAATCTGAATAAAACACAAGCTATTAAAAAAACATTGTACATATCTAAAATAAATAAACTGCTTACCAGCTCTAGTATGCACACTGTAAACTATTAGTAAAAATAATGCAACTAGAACGACCATTGAACCAATTCGAGGCATTTTAGTTTTCAGACTGATTTCAATACTATTGCTAGTTCTTTATATACTAAAGACAATGAATAGTTTGCTCAGTGGTGGATTCAGTAAAATATAATAATTTATAATTTGCAGTTTTTAGACGTTAGGAAACGGTTCATATTCTTATCTTTATTATTTGTGTACATTGTTTTTATTTTTATGACCTTTGTTAGTTAGTTTGTTACATATGTAGGTAAACATCAAATGAAGACATGTCTAAACTAAAAGTTGGATATCGGTTCTAGATTTTATTTTTGTGTAAAATAAGTACAGGTATTTTACAGATAATAAAATAAAATAGCTACACTACAGTTCTTCCTTTTAAATTATTATTAAAAAACATTTAATTTTTGTGTACGTCGTTCATTAGGAAAATAGACAGTTTAGACACTATCGGTATTATATGTGTGTAATATTTAAACTCACTTATACAAATAACACTTGACATCACATAATAATTAATGTCAAAGATAGTTTAAAGGAAATAATACAAATTACGTATTTTTAAACATTTTATTTAACATTTAACAGAATCGTCAAATATTGGCACGTTTCCTTACAGATAAATTTACGTACAATCGAGAAGGATGAAAAACATATAGTGAATTGATTCAATCTTTATTTATAAGTACTCAATTTAAGTTTATATATAAATGCTGAACAAGATAGGCAAATTTACAATATATTTTTTAAATTGTAACGATAGTTCCTACATGTATAAGAATTAGTATTCGTATTGTCGAGTTTTCATTCAAAAACGATTATTGCATATATAATTTAAAGTTATGTACAATAAATACACATAGTTATTTTAATTTTATAAATCTATCTGATCTATATATAATATTACGAGAAAAAATGCAACGAATCTTTGATACAACATTTATAGTTTGAAGTATAAAATTTATTTCTATTCAAGTAAAAATATATCTTGCCTCTCTACGATTTAAATTCTATTTAGAGGATTTTCAAAGCGGAATCAATAAATAAATTTACAAACATCGCTAACCCACTTACTTATAACTGTACATATGTCACATTCTTACATGTTAGTCACAATTTCTAAATCACATTAATTTTATTGTGTCGCTCGCTTGCGAAAAACGAACGTAAATACAATTAGGTATTCTACAATTGATCATATCCACAATATTAACATTTTTTCGACAACATCTTTTATGATACGTTGACGTAAAATAACAATATACATAATTTATTATTATTTAATTAGTGAACTTATTCTTTATTATATAAGATATATCACATTATTACACAATTGCTACGTAGCCTAAATAGATAGTTAATACGACATTGATACTTTTTATTGGACTTTCGACCGGAAAACGGTTTATGCAAATCATAAAAAAATAATGTAAGTACAAAATTTAATAACTTAATAAAACACTGATGTAATAAGTATATAAAATGAATTCATAATGTGTAAAATAGTTGCAAATCACACCAATAAATCGTGTTTTAATATGTTAGATTGTCTCTGAGATGTGCTTGTTTCTTGTAGCCCATTTTCAAACACTTGCCCCACCAAGATCGTTCTAGACAAATTTTCACCGGCTTTAACACAAAGCATTTAGTCTGGATGACGTCGAAGAACAATCTTCCGACCATGTTTGATATATCCGTGTTTGCTAATTTCAAGCAAGCTCTGAATCTGTAACATTAAAATACATTTTTATATGATATACAACAAAATTATTACACCATTTTTGTATATTATTATTAATATTATTAATAAAGCACAAGCAGACTATCAATATAACATAAAAAGCTGTTATTTAATATTATATAAGCGGTAGCATAGTTACTCTACGACATGAACTACGTATGATTTTCTGCGAACCACAAATTGTGCTACTTACAATTAGTTGCGAGATTAGCACAAGCAACAAAGCTAATGGGGGAGGAGGAGAATTAATTGCCCTCAATAATCCGACAACTTCTTTTTGTTTCTCTGTACGTTTAAATCAAACGTGGCTAACAAAGAAAATATAGAAAAAATATATACATATGTATTCATATACATTGTATAGTTATCTGTATTTTCGATAAGCTCAATGAGCAAGTGCGTTGTTGTTTCACATTTAGCATCAACATGTTTTATGGTTCTTTAAAAACAACCCTGATACAATTTATTTTATGGTAGTTATTTAACAATAAATATATTTTACTTTTGAGCAATGAAATGTTTTTACCGTAGTACTTAATGAGCATTATGAACAGAATATATTTATTGAATAATCTATACAAATATATAAAAAATTGAACTGAATGTCTTCAATACTTCTAAATATTTTTTTGCATAGCTACTCTTTAGGACACTTCTCAAAATCTATGCACACTCTCACCTTAATTTTGCCACTCACCGCCTCCCTTATATAAATATTTTATCAAGAATTCCATTTGTTTTATTAAAATTTTCTCAGTTGCAAATTAGGCACCCGAGTAAAATATATTGACAACTCCCATTTATTTACATACGAATTATTTTGAATGCCATATTTTATTTTTTTTTAATTTTGTTTATTTGCAATATAAAATATAGTTTCTTCCACCCCCCTCCCACCCCCAATATCAAGCGGTGGACAAAATATTTGATTTTTTAAATTTATTTTTAAATCATACATATATAATATTTGTTATGAGCTGTAGATTCATAATTACAGATTTTTTATACCTAATTTGTACGACCGTAGCTTGATTTGGGTAAAGCGTCACGATATCCTTCAGTGAGATTAGGAGAATTTAGGAAAACTTTTCAATCAGAATTATAATTTTATAATAATCACTAATTTCGAACCTTTAGACGTGATAAAATTGGTAAATATAAAAGTTCATAAAACACATATGAGATTCGAACTCAGGTCTTTCGGGTATTAGATTACATTGCTGGTCTATTCTGCTGGTATTTTTTAATTATTATAATATGTCAAGTGCGTACGGTGAGATACATTCGCTTTCGCTCGCTCGAGTGCTAAGTGACGAGAGTGAGTGAGAAGAAGTGGGCGTGCGGAACGCATGTGACGCACGCCCTTATCTTTCACTTACTCTCGTCACTTAGCACGCGAGCGAGCGAAAGGGAATGTGTCACACCGTACGCGCTTGGTTATGTCCCGTTCTCTTAGTATCACATATAAGTTTGCTTTTAAAATTAACAATCATATGCTAAGTTTATTATGGTTTAAATTGTATACTTTTTCTGAAGAACTGCCTTCTGATATTTTGCTTTTTAATCTTCCGTTGCTTCCTGACATGCGTGAATACATAGCGTTACAACGGGGTAAATTTGTATCAACTGGGTATATCAATCAGACATAATGTATACCTACAAGTAAGTATCAACCACCAGACTAAAAGTCTGGAAATCGATGACATCTATATAATTAATTATATATTATTATGTGTATTATAATTTATAATCAATAGATGTCACTGCAGCTATGTCCGGTTTTTAATAATAGCGCATTTTTGTAAATTAAAATTCAAGTCTGCTGCCATGGTTCGAGCCTGCGGCCTCTGGAATACCTTTCTATACCTTACATACTACGCTATTCCGACAGATGTATATAAACATATTACTTATGGTTCTGAGTTATTATTTGAAATTTAATATGGGCAAATTTAGTCACAATATTGTATTTAAATATTTAGCGCCCGCCCTCCAGGGGGGCGCTGTGGTAGTGGAAACCAGGAATATGTGAGACGTAGATGCTCCAGCAATAATACGACGACTGGTTAATGACCATTATTTATTTTAATCGCTCCATATTTATACTAAATATTTAATACGATACACGTATATTAATGATTAAAATACTTGATTTAATATTTAAAGATCCCAAACAGAAAAGACATTTGGGGGGGGGGGGAGGTGGGGGAATTTGCTGACACTTTACGTATACATATTTTGTAACAAACTCTACTAATTATCTAACACAAGGTTTCCCAAACTATGTTCCGCGGAACACTGGTGTTGCGCGGATCCAAAATAGGTGTTCCGCGGAGCCTAAATAGATATTTCACAGAAATTTGGAGTAAATTAAAAAAAATTGTTAGTCTTGCTAATACATAAAAATTGTTCATAAATCTGATAAAAAAGCTTGAAAATATGTGTTAAATATTCAACATTGATGTGTATAAATTCTGGAGGGAAAAGTTTCATATATAAAAAAAAAAATTTAACAACCCAAAATCATCAGTCATTAGAAGTTTTATTTATTTGAATTTTTATGTTTATTAATTAATATTTATTTAATAATATTTTTTTGTTTTTATTTATACTATTATGAATTACCTAACCTAAAAAATAAGGTAAGTGTTCCGCTAAAATTTTCGGATTTGCCAAGCGTTCCGTCGCTAAAAAAGTTTGGGAAACCCTGATCTAACAGAATCATATGTATATTTAAGATATACCATGTAAGCTAACACTACTAACAAAACTAAACCACATTATTATTCAAAATAATAGAACAATTAAAGGAAGATTGCACTGAGTATCTTCCAACGTGTTATACTTCTCCCCTTGTACTTATCAACCAAGGGAAGGAGAACAAATAGTTAAAAAATCACTTGATTGTGAAATTAAGAATTAAAAAAAACTTCTTAGAACTAAATTACTGGACAAAAGATATGATTTTTCATCATAATTAGATTTGGAGTCTATACTTTGGATACGCACAAGGAAAGGCGTGTTTAATCAACCCACCCCTAAACTTCAAGGGTACAGTCATGCCCTTAAAGGTTTAGGCTTGGGCATTATCGCCGATGCAGACAAATGCAATAAATGGCACGCGGTCAAAGACGAAGGGCGAAGGCGAACGAAATAAACCACGTGGAAATAACAAGCGGTAAAGTGGCAAGATTTAGCTCCGGCTAACCACCATTCGGACACGTTTTCGATAGGTACCCTACCCTAATGATCCTTATTAGAAGGGACTTAGCGGGTGCAGCTGAAAAACCAAAAGGCGAAAGCTTACAAAGAATTTTCTTGGATCGTGTGTGTGTGTGAGGCATTTTCTTCGCCGAGAGATTTTTAACCGAAATAAGCGAGCTTTATGGCTCAGAAACTGTTAAGATAAAAAAAATATGTTGCGCGAATTTCAGGTCTCCCAGACTCCTGTTTGGCGTGTGTCTACTGTATCGACGTCAATTTTTTTTGTTGTGTTTATATTGAGTCTAAGAGAATATGCAGGTGGTGCGAAACCTTTTCGTTTTTTTACTTTTAAAAGGGTACGATTTTAATTTTGCTTTTTTACTTTATAAAGGAATACGAGAATAAACAAGAAAATTGGGAAAAAAGTTTATGAAACTTTACTATATATAAAACAGTAAAACAATGCATCTATTGACATGTACAAAATATTTCTAGGGTGTCTAAGCTGGGTAAATGAATTCCTAAAATAAGCTCAATTAACAACAGCGTATAGACATTTGTACTATTTTTAAAATTGTATGTAGTTCATTTACATGCTAGATTATTTTGTTTCTATACAGCTGTGGACTGTTTCATTTTGGAGCGGCACTAGTCACTCGGGTATATTAAAAGAAATAACGATTATATGCGTTGCCTAAGTATACATTGTTCCATTCTAAGATTTTTTCAAATCTCTATTTGACAGTTGCGAAACGTCCATTTGCTGTTCAAACTAGTGATGGGACGATTAATCGGAATTTCGACAGTTGTAAACAATGGCAATGGTTAACAACCAGTGTTGTGCATTTAATATGTCTATATGCTTTTTTACATATATATATATATATATATATATATATATATATATATATATATATATATATATATATATATATATATATATATATATATATATATATATATATATATATATATATATATATATATATATATATATATATATATATATATATATATATATATATATATATATATATTAAGGAAATATTTTTTTATAAAAAAAAATCAAAAACAATATTTATTTTATGTTAAATACAAGAAATGATATATTGTTCAGCTTTTCCCTTAAATTTTATCATAAAAATGCATGACATTTGAAATACTATGAATCTTATTAAAATCGAAATATTAAAAAAACGACTCTGACTCAACTTCAACTTTAGCTCCCCCCCCCCTCTGGAAAAATTTGAATTGACATCACTGACTTTAATTCAGAAATTCTCGGTCTTATACCTCAAAGAAAATGTGAAATAACAACCTCGAATCTATCCCATAAATATTTTAATAAAAACATGTAATTTTATTAAATTTAATTGGAATACATTTTCACCAGTAGATATATAGTAACTGATAGGCGTTAGTGAAATATATGCTGAACCAAAATGTCACAATTTGACAGTTGCGAAACGTCCATTTGCTGTTCTATCTCAAACCAAATCTAATGAAAATTCTAAAACCAATAGTTTTAGAGCTTTCATTAGATCAAGTATAAAATACAAACTAAGCAAACTTATCTCTCGCATATTGCACCTCGCTTCTTTATAGTTTGTCAGTTTTTAAAATATGATAGCTATCCTTACCGATAGTACTATGAACTTCTAATATAAGAGGTCTAATCAAAGTATATTGAAACCGATTTTTTGGCAATAGGAGTGCGCATAAATAATTATCACTTCTCAGAAGTCAAAAATTCA
This sequence comes from Plectrocnemia conspersa, assembly GCF_051122295.1. NCBI lineage: Eukaryota > Metazoa > Arthropoda > Insecta > Trichoptera > Polycentropodidae > Plectrocnemia > Plectrocnemia conspersa. Next base: position 24,938,766 of record NW_028277165.1, read on the forward strand.
CGTCAAAAGCAATAAAAAATCTCGGTACGCTCGGTAACGCTCGTTACTGAGCGTTCATTTTATTGCTTTTGACGTGAATTTTTGACTTCTGAGAAGGGATAACTGTTTTTTGCGCTCTCCTATTGGTAAAAAATTGGTTTAGATATGCTTCATTTGCTTCTTAATATTACTATTGAAAGTCTTATTACATTTTATTGCTTTTGACGTGGATTCACTCTGAATTTGGCCAGAAAAATACGTGCCATTTAACCCTTTCACCGCGGCTGTTATTTTTACGCACCATTTCGAAATTCGCTAATATGTGAGGGAGCACCTATTTATGCCATAATTTATTTAAATAATATTTCAATAAATGTGTTTCAAAACCTTAAATGATGTAAAAACATATTACAAGGTTCAAAGGTTCATGACACCTTTAGGTGCTCAATGTATACCGGCAATTTTTCTTGATGACTTCTATGTGTCATCAGCGGTCAAAGAGTTAATCCAAATTAAACGGAAATATTAAATAAACGACCACTGAATGGCCAACTTTTGCTCCCCTTCCTGGAAAAGCTGCATTGATGTCTCCGTTGTAGGAAAAAATTCAACAGTTTAATTTGCAAATTATGCACCATTACCTAGGAAGGATTAAAAATATATGTTGCCTTGAGAAAAGATGACGCGGGCATTCGGGTATGCCCTCGAAACAGCCGTTTCTAATCTGCTCTAGCGGTCAACGGCAATTTGTTCCAAAAAAAACTCACTACCTTGCCTTAATTAGTCGCCCTGTCGAAAAGAGGCGGACAATAAAACGCATATGAAGTCATGGATATACGGAAACTATAAATAGAGAATTAAGAATCACTTCTCTTCAAACATTTCGTATGAGAGCTCTACTGACATTCACGCTTCAAGGCATTAGATTTTCAAGCGCTCTTCAAGAAGTCGCCGCTTCTCTCTTCGCTCGACGTTTAAAATCCAGACTAAACCCGCTTTGGAGACGCTCGGAGACTACGGAAATATTTTTCAATTGTTGCGCAACATATTAAATATTTAATAACAAAATAAACCTCTGACACATCTACGTGTACAAAACACGATGATTCTTATCTATAAATATATAAATAATTTAGTAGAATAATATGTTACACTAACATATTATATTTTGTAATCATTCCTTGTAAATTTGTAAATATGACATTTATATTTATATACATCAATTATTGTAGAGTAGATTAACAATAAAAAAACAATTAATATTGTATAATAATTAGGGGTGGTAGATGAGATTTGAAAAGTCCAAATAAACTCATTCAAAGAAGGACAACTTTAAGTTTAATTGAATATCCTTTAAGTCTAAGAAATATATATATTAAATCTAAAATAGAGCCATAAGACGATTCGGGGTGTGTAAATTTTGTCAGTTTTGCTATGGAGGGGTGGCGCGCGTTGTCGCACCTCTGACCTGTCGCGGACAATAGGGCCGCGTGTCATGAATACACTATTGTCGGGGGTGGTAGTCAGCGTTGTCAGTGGCCGGAGATATGACAAAGTCAGTTCACTCCATTTGGCAATAAACGCCTATGTGTTATGTTTGTATCAAACGCGGCTATAACCGCCGACGAGCATTTTTCTTCTTCGACGTATACGCCGACAGTCTTAAATATACTATATTATCTTCCTACATGTACTATATATTTTAGCATATTTACAATACATAAAACTATATACATATATGTGAACATGAATTGATAGTAAATATATTATATAGAAGGTCATATACTACTACTTTCTATGGTAATTTTAGCTTTACAGGAAAGATAGAGAAATTTAATAAAATCCATTTAATCGTAGGGTTCTTTTTAATCAAAAGAGTTGATTCAACACAAATGTCAAGTTGAATTTCAGAAAATTATCTACACAAGACGTTAATTAATAGTATACCAAAAAACTGTAATTATGCACATTAAGATTTTCATAGCCTTTACTTCACAAATAAATGTATCGAACAAGATATTTTAAACTATCAAATAAGCTTCAAACTTTGTAGATATATTTAATAAATAATAAGCTATATAAGCATTGTTAACTCATTTTCAAGCTGATTAAAGTATGTTTTTACTTTTAAGTTTCCACTCTTCTCGTCATCTGCTATTATATTATACAATTATTGATTGTGAAACGTCGCCGGCGGATAGAGTAAATGACGGATTTTCTTTTTTGGCACGTATGTACGTGTCTCCGAAATGAATCGCTTCCGAAAACGGATGCTGATCCTCACAAAGGCGGGAAGTCCTGAGGAAGTTCTCGTCTTGAGTGGCCTAGACGAAGCCCATCAAAGGGGCCAAGAGTACAAAGGACTTAAGAAATACGTTCGGCGAAACCGAGTGTCCTTTCACCGTCGAAACTTAGAACCGACCCTTGTCGCTAACTCCGATTTGGATCGTTTTTATAGAGTTTCCGCATATTTTAAAGCTCTAATCGCGATAAAGACACACTATTCGAATACAAAGATAGTCGGCGATAAATCATCCGGGGACAAAACCGGGAATAATCGCGTGGTCCACTTTTTTTCTGGTTGCCAATTCATAGGTGAGGTCTTGCGGTCTCGCATTAGTGACGCTTCAGTGATAAGCTATGAGCTTCTCAAAGTTTTTTTATTATAAATACATCTATGTATTATTAATAAAATCGCTAATCAACTAAAATAATATTAACCTAATCAAATACATTTTAAATAAACTAATTATTGTGCTCCAATATAATTGTGGTAAATGTATCATAAAAACAAGGATATTGATTATTAAATACATAATATTTCAATCGATTATTTTAAGACACGTCTCATAGTTTCAGAATTTCCTCGCCTCTAAGACAGCAACCGAGTCAAGGGATTACAAAAGACTCAGTTAAGTGTGAGTAGATATCCCTTATTTAACTGCTACCTTGTTCCCCTTATTCGCGTATTGGGCAGTCATATGTACATTTGTGTTGTATAAGTAAATATTATTATATTTGATAAATAGCAATAAAATTCTCGACTGATTAATATAGGATGACTTTCAGTGAATACGCATGAGATTAAAAGCATCTGAATAAAATATTAATTTGCTCTTAAAAATCTATAAAAAATATTATTTAAAATTATAATTTCAATGAAATACAAATTTGACTTACTAGGTTTTATTAATATAAAATTGAGCTTAATCGTATATAATGTATATAAATATATTATATACAAGGACTAGATTTTGCCACCTAAGGCAAAAGGATAATTTGCGCCCTTACGTATTTTTTTTGATGCTTACAAAATGGTTGATAATTATATTATATAAAAAAATGTCATAGAACACAATTGTAGTAAAACTATGAAGTTTTTTGGATATACTAAAAATAAAATGACAATAACCTTACTAAAAAAAACAAAATAAAATAAAATAAATATAATTTCTTATTTTATAGTTAAAATTATATATTATATAGTTATCAAAGTATTTTTTTAAGCTTGTTTAGTTGAACACTTATAAAAACATATTTGAGATCTTCATATAATATAAAATAAATTAGAATATAATAAAATTTTCAGTTATTTAATTTATAAATTTTTAGTGTTACGTACTCACTTATTAAAATAAATAGCAAATATTACAATAAAAATAAAATAATATCTTTTATTTTTCGTGCTGTTTTTAAAACAATTTAATCAATTATATCGAAAATAAAAACTACGCTATATGGAGGAACGCTATAGGAGGGACTGCCGCATACGCTATAGGAAACTTCGCTACAGGGTTGAACGCTATATATGGATTTTTAAAAGTTCGCGAATATTAATATCTTTTGAATCTCAGGATTCTCGGGATATATATATATATATATATATATATATATATATATATATATATATATATATATATATATATATATATATATATATATATATATATATATATATATATATATATATATATATATATATATATATATATATATATATATATATATATATATATATATATATATATATATATATATATATATATATATATATATATATATAAAAAAAATATATATATATAAAAAAATCATATATATTAAACAAGGGATATTTTCTCACGAACTGCCATCCATGAAGTGAGGGTGTTCTAAGAAACTATTGGTTTATTGTTCTTTTGATTTGAGTGCATAAAAAAATAAACATGCTGTTTGATTCACAGCTCTATTGTACATATCATGCCCATATATGATCACATTCTGGTAAAATCGACTCGAACTATTGTAATCGTACTCACCTCTCGTCGCACCTACAGTGCATTAGTGTATTCGGCCGCCAGTTGAACATGCCGTACTTGTTTTGCATGGTGTCTATCCAAAATGGGCAGTTGTTGTCGTGGATACGGCAGCATCGGTCAGCATCGGCGAATTCACCCAGCTGGTGGCGTTTTCCACTACTACCCTTGCCACACCAGAGCGTCCCTGGCACCAGCACTGTGCTTCTGGACACCCTTCCACTCCTAGGTCCGCCAACAAGCGTCAACAAACGAACCAAATACGCTTAAGGCATGTCCAAACAATAGTCAAAAGCATCAGTATGCTGGTTCATTGCAAGACCGAAGAGAGCATATTCTGATACTTTTGACCATAATTGAAATAAATTACCCTTTCGGAAACGTAGTCTAATACTAAAACTAAACCCCATCACCACTTAAGCAATCATTTAAAAAAATACATTTAATGCTGTTTTTATACTTGTGTGATGTGTATCTTGTTAGTGTTACTTTGCATTGTTAAGACATGTATAAAGGCCCATTCAGATGTTGATCATATGAGCCTTAAGCGTGTTAGGACATTTTTTATTAGTAATGACAATGCGCATGCTGCATTATGGGGGGGGGGGGGAAACACCGCGACCACTATAATGAGGCATTATTGGGATAGTTATTCTTTGTTAAGCAAAATGTTTTTTTCAAAAGATTCTCTCAGATTCAGTGAATTATGGGATATATAATTCGGTCTTTCAAAAAGCTGTCTACTGCAGTTGTATGATACTGTACAATATATTTTTTTTATTAGGCTTCGTTCTATATATGTCGTCGATTTTATTTTTGAAATATTTCGCAATTTCGCATATAGTGATTGCAAATTTATAATAGTTACTTTTTAGTCAAAGAACATAATATATAAATCAAAAGAGCTTTGCCACTATATATTTCTTAACCAATTAGAACTTAGCATTTGTTGCAATACATTTTGCTAACATTTGCAGAATTTTTTATGATAAATTTTCACATTTTTACGGTTATTGGGTGGCAAAACAAGTTATTTATTTGCTTTGCATGTTTTTGTGTGGTGCAAGCGTTTATACGACAAAACGTTCACGGTCAAAACGCTCTCCGACACAATGTACACGACAGAACGTTCACGCGACAAAATAAAAAGTGAACACTTATTAAATAAAAATGTTTTGAATTAGTTGCAATTTTTTTTACTTGCTTCAAAGTTAATTTACCTTGACAATATACTATTATATAATACATAACAACATGAAAATTCGTGTATTTGAGTCTAATCATGAAATTTAAAAATATTTATTTCGTTTTCTTATTCACATATTTCAAAACCTCACAATCATCATATTACGTAAATAAAATATTAATGATTAAAAATAATCTTAGATGATGAATTGAATATATGTACATTGGCCACGCAAATATTATATAATTAATAAATTTAACACGCTGTAAAAAATAATTGTAACAACCAATAATTTTAATTTAATTTGCCCAAAAGAAGAAAAAGAAAAAATAAATAAATCGTAAAAAATAAAATTTTAATTATGTTACCTTATTAGTATGAAGAATTGTACTTTATGAATAAATTTCGATTAGACTGGATTATATAATGTTTATTTTTTATCAATCAGTAAAAGAATCAATGTGCAAACATTCGTCACCATATATTTTATCAAATTCTTGAACATTATTTTCGTAAAAAAAATCGTTTTTGTACGTGTGAACGTTTTGTGGGTGAACATTCTGTCGCGTGAATGTTTTGTGAGTTACACGTTCTATCGTGTGAACACTCTGTCGCGGGTATTGTGCCGGTGAACGTTTTGTCGCGACACGGGCGCGAGCATATGTACGATCACAACGCTATGCGTGTGTACTGTTGCTACTGCGGTGCGCGCCTTATTTTAATATTAAATTATCTGATTGGTATGAATTATTAAAAATTAAGTCATATATAAAATAAATGTGACATTCTTAAAATCAACATTTATTTTTTATTTATAATATTTGATCTTTATGGCAAAATTGTTTTCATGTCAAGCAAAATTCAATAAAAATAAAATCGACTTAATAATAACGATCATCGCGCAATTTTACATATAAATCTTTAAAATGTTAATATTTATTTTTTGATAAAAATGCATCTCATTAAGTTTATTAATACTCAAAATTCTGAGTTTCAAGATGCATTAATTGAATCCTGAAATGGAAACCAAATTGATTAGATTAAGCGATTAAACTATTTTTTTAAATCTTTACAAAAAATAATATTTATTCTCGGAAGTGACCGAAGATGGCCTGACTGAGATTCTGAGGAATGAAATTAATAATACTGACAAACATATATTATATAATATATTACGATGTCAGCAGGTGGCAACTCTACAAGGGATTAATGACTTATGACTGCATCGTCCGACTGTGTGGTACCTCGTGTCACATGTGCAGTGCGAAAGTGTAAAGATGCTGCTATTGAGCAGTCCCTTTTGGCGCTTCATTGCTGGTAGTCTCTGTGTGCAAAAATCATGATGTCGACAGCACTTGTCTATATCGCTCATGGGGCCAAGTTCAGTGTACGAAGACGCCATTGTGCCAGCACCGCACCACAATGTGCCGGGCACCATCAAAGATCCTTTTGCTCGCTTACTTCTATTTTTTTAGCCCAGTAAAAATGGTTAGCTGAGTTTTTAAAGCATGCATGGAAATGGGTGAAAGTCGTGCGATCCTCTTGATTGAGTTTTATTGACGGATGCTGGGATAGGGAAAGATTCACAGAACTCAATTTTGAGAAACATACAAATTAAACCCATTGCCGTGCCTTTTCTACGATTGTTTTTAGTGGTAGTTACATATCTCAAGATTGGGTTAGAATTTAAAATTAAATATTCCTGTCTGCGTTTAATTTGCAGACTTAAATTACATTTTTAAATGAAAAATATACAATAAATTTGTTCAAATATAATTGTAAGGGACATTCGAAAAATAATGATCAGTAGAAGCGACATTGTGGTTTCAGTGTGTGTAAAAAGACATTTTCAGTGATCCATTGCTTCTGTACTGAACTTTTTTTTATTCATAAAGAAAGGATTGTGAGAAATCATCACTGAAGAACTGAAGAAAAAAACGATAGTGATATGGCAATTACAAATATTTTATTGATTTTGTATCTTAAGTTTTCGAATATCCCTCACAGTTTTAATTGTTTAGGAGTTGAATGTTTTTTTGTTTTAATTATAGTGTGCAGTATCTAAAGTAAAATATATGTAAATTAAACATAAATAAATTATAATTATAATTAAAAATAATGGAAAAATATACGTAAAATCATCAAAGAAATACAACTATTAATGTATAACTAACTAGCTGCGGTACCTCACGCTAGTGAGGGACCGACAGCTAGAAATGTTAAATTATGAATTATAAATATATATTTAGATTAAGTATCATAGATAAAATAGACTTAATAAATATGTAATATTGCTTCGATTTCTTTGATGATTAAAAAATAAATTTAAAACATTTTTTAAATAGTGAAAATAAAATGTTAAGCTATAAATTAAAAAATAATTATAAAAATACTACTTGTGTAGATTGTATAAAAACAGCTTATTTAATGCGTTATTTTAACGCATTCTTTCATTATGTACATAATATAATTTATATTAATATTATACCATATTAATCTAAACGTCCCGAAAATTAAAAAATTGATATAATCAACATTTGAAATACAAGTTGCTTCCAAAAGTGTTAAATACAGTGGCAAATATATTCACCTTTTAGATTAATTCTGCATTTTGGAAACAATATGTATACTAATTAATACTCCAGTATTAAAGGAAGCAATTCTTATAATAAATTTTTACTCTTTAGCTTCTGTCTATTAATTCTGGTGTATCGTTTTTATTTCAATCGTATAATTATTCTTAAAATAATTACCTTATATTACTTTCTTCACTTATCATCTCTCTCGTTGTTACACTTTCGATTTTGAAATCCTCCTGAAGTTTTCTGTGTAACGTATCGCACTGTCCTTTCATCTTTCGGAAATCTAACCAATCTATAATTTTACTGGGGAGGTCCGTTATATCATCTATCGAATGAACGGTAACATTCTTCAGCCCGTTGTTTGATTTGTATTTTCGCCATTTTCCACGTCGATCAATTTTCCGCCGCGTGATGTCTTCATCTTCTCGATTGTACGAATTCTTCTTATTCCATTTTGCTCGTTCTACTTCATCGCGAAATGAACTAGTGAATTTTTTCACTGCCGATCTTTTTCTGACGTATTCGCAATCCATTAGCTTTCCATGAGCCGACAAAATCATTTGGATGAAATGCCTTCCGTCAGTCATCTGCCGCAGTATGATACCCGTACTGAAAAAATACAATAAAATATTAATTCAATAATTTTGTACGCTAATTAAAATTAAATAAGATAATACATTACACAAATTTTTAGTCATGGAATAAATAAAATTGCAATATGCACTAACACAAAAATAAATAATTGACTTACATAGTTATTCTTTACTCTTTGTCTGTAATATATTTTATATAAAATCTTTAGAAAATATTTAATATAAAATATGCTATGATAAAAATGATATATTGCATAAAATAAATATTAATATTATGCCCCACTTTTTAAAATAATGAGCTCCACTAAAATTTAACAGTACATGGTCTGACTTGAAAGCTAAAAATGGTCATTCGTATGAATTTTTAATCAATTGATATGCTTAGAAACTTCGGGTAAAAAGTAAATATTTGCATTAAGAGAACAAAAGTTTGGACATATAAAATAAAATTATAAAAAAATAAAATTAAAAAAGAATTTTTTTGAGTGGTAAAGTCATGGATAGGGATTCTGAAGTCTCGGGTTTTTTCGATTCCCGGGACTCGAGACCCAAATTTTTCTCGAGTCCCGGGAATTCCCGGGACTCGAGAATTTGATTATTTTTCGTATAATCATGAAAAAAAATTAAGTTAAAAAATTAACTTATTATTATTAACTTTAATTAACTTATTATTATTAACTTTAATTAATTTATTATTATTAACTTATATTATTTGTGTTATAGGTACGATAGGTGAAAATTTATTGAAACAATTTAAAAACACTTCGATATTTATTTAAATTTAATTTATTACAATTTTTTTAATCGAAATATTTATATCAATATTAAGTTAAAACCTTTACTTTTGTAAGGAAAAATATGTTTTTAAAAACACCAAGGCGTTTAATGATGAATCACATAGCCTGTTCCTGGTTTTTGTGGCAAATATTCTAGATGTAGAAAAAACTCTCTCGCTTTCTGTAGATGTTGGCTTAATTGTAAGCAATGATTTGAATAAAAGCACTAGATTCGGAGTTCGCTTGATAGTTGAGTCTAATATCTGAAACTCCTTTTTAAAGTTGAATTTTTTATTTCTAGTCGTTGAAATATTTTGGTGGTTCGTGCGACAGAGTTGTGTTGATTTAAAATATTTTTTTTAAAAGGAAATTAACAATAATTTCGGAAGTTAATAAAGTGGCATCTCGACGACTTAGAGCTTCAACTGCCAGTTTTATAGGAGTGAGTACTTCACAAATATTTTCCAATACGTGAATGTTCGATTCATTTTAAATTTGGCCGATGCCAAGATCAATTAATGATTTTCTAATGCAATTTATTAACTTTCAAAATCTCGAGATCATGGGTAATAAGGAATTCCACCTTGTCTTCATATCGAGACATAAATTAAGCTCGACATCAAATTTGCTCTTTACATATTTTTGTAAAATTGCACTTCGGAAAGTCTCGAGTCCCGGGTTAATAATTTTTAAATTCCCGGGACTCGAGACAGCAAAAAATCTTTGAATTCTCGGGAATAAATTCCCGGGTTGTCTCGACACATAATCCCTAGTCGTGGATGAAGAAAGATCGGGAATTAATATAAATAATTAAAATATGAGAACTTTAATCTCACTATTCTTAAGAGCTAAAACGAAATAGTCAGTTAAATGCAGATATTGGTTAAAATCAGCTCAATTTTACACAGGGGTAGGTAATCTTTTTTGACTATGTGCCATGAAGCATGAAAATTTTATCTAATTATTTTTAATAACCAAAATATTTAAATGGCGATATATTCGTAGGGTTATCTAAAAAAGTATTAAATAAATAGTTTGCCTTAAAAATATACATAATAAATCTGAAGAGCACACAGAATTGCACAATAGCCACAAAAACTTTTGAAAGTCATAAATTACAACAAAAACATTTCTTAAATTAATTAATTTATAACATTTGAAACTCGACTAGAAAAAGCACTACTAGCATCGAATAAGCATTGCTTGAATTATGATTTGTAATAATGAAGGACTAAAATGGATGATTTTAGAGTAGAGTTAGACCCTATTGCTATTACCTCTCAATTCACCTTGTCTCTTATTCGTCTAAGCTTCCTCAAATGATCATTAAAAAATATTTACATAAAAATATGTATTTGTGTGAATATTTATTTTTCTACAAGAATTACATTAAATCAAAATATATAACACAATTGATTAATAATCACCAATGCTAATATTTTTTAATATGTGGTTATAGGTCAAGCATAACTACTGTAGATCAGTTTTCTTCATAAATTAATTCATAAAAAAAAATCGTCAAGCGAATTATATCGTAAAAAGGGAAATAGTTAGCCCAATACGTTATAATGGGGTAAATCTGTACCAACAGGGTTAGTCAATCAGACATAAAAAGAACCATCTACATTTATAGTTAATTATAATCGGTAGTATCTATATTATAATTTATTATAATATAATATCTTTATTAATTTTATAGTGTTAGGTGACTGGAGGTCCTGCTTTGAGGAGGATTATCCTTCTTTGTCTTCATTTAACAGACATTTTCAAAATAACAGTCTTGAAAGAAATATATCAATTAGTTATTATTGTTATAAATGTATCCCATTATGTCAAACAGTCAATACCCATTCAAGTTTAATTCAAAACCAAGTCATTTTTATTATTAAATATAATGTATTGCGAATCAGTGTTGAAGTATTATGCTATTCGATACTTTAATAATTATTATATTGTATAAACCCCTAGAGAATGCTACTCTTCAGAAACACCCCCTTTTGATGTATACGTTTGTTTATTTAGTTCGTATTAATTAGACTACATTTATATAAAGACACTCGTGTACGTCCACGATGCTTTTTGCGTTTATAATTGCACAACAGAAGAAGGGTGGCACCCCTCAAGAGCATACAAATTAAATTACCGCAGGACAGTGTCATCAATACCACTTATTTCAAGTCATTGAGCGCCAAACAAATATTCCTTATACGACTGAGGGGTATCAGATTATTTTTAAGCAATGGTACATGTGGTATATGAAGCGTAACAAATTGTGCTAAAATCTCGTGTACATTTTAACAGTTGTCCCTCTTGTAGATCAACAGTTAAGACTTTGTATCAACAATTCAGCATTAGGAAATGTCCCTAGGGAACCGGTCGTGGATTAAAACCACTCAAGTTGCAGTCAAGTCACACGAATGAGGGTGGTCGAGGTATCTATGTATGTTCAAACTATGAAGTGATATATAATAATATTAAGCTACTTATGTAATAACTACATTAAAGGAAAATATGAAAAGTGCCTAATAAAATATTTAAAAACATAATTCATAAATATGCTTCAAACTATATTGAAGTAGCAAAAAATGGGATAAGGAGTGACTCATCAATATACAATTAAAATCCGCAATGTGATGAAGAAACAAGTATTTTAAAATGCAAATGTAAATAAATTTATTTAAATACAAGAGCCGCAACCTCCACATTCTCGCGGTTAGCAAAACTATAAGTTTTAACTAAAGAATACATATTTAACCGCAAGTGTTTTTTTTAAATAACAATTTAGACTGAGAGCTACTAACTACTACCGTAAGTAATTAAACTATACAGCTTGAGTAATAAATAATAAATTAAATAAAAATTGTATGTATATATGTATATATTTATATGCGAAATTCTTGGCCTGAGAGACATGAAGAGAGGGAGAGAGTGAGATTTTTCCCAAGGGTTTTAAAACAAAGAGGTCACTCTCTAAGCGCGGATTAGCAACCAGAGCGACTTAAGTCGCAAGTTTAAATCAACATTTCGTGTTTTAGTCGCCGCCGGGACTTTCACAATCGGATTTGCGACTTTTTCTAAACCCAACTGCGTTACGTTCGGTCAAGTGTGTGTGAGAGTGTTAAAAGCACGAAGGGGTGTAATAAGAAGACACGGTCGAGAAATCGGTCGTAAACCGAAACGACCGATTAAACGTAAATCAATCACTGGCATATGACTCCATCGTAAAACGATAACTATATAATGTGTATGAAATAAAATACGTCCGAAGAGAGACAGAAAAGAATATTTGGACATGCGATGCACCGACGGACTATTAAATTTACGATCATCGTAAACGATTTTGTACCGACCCTCTTATGCTAGAGTCTCGAAGAATGCTTTAAAAAACATATTTTGCATGTGTGAATGTCAAAAGTTACAATAAAAATAATGTCATATTTTTACATAAATAATTTACTTAACCCTTTGAACGCGGAAATCGACTAAAGTCGCCCAATTGATTTTTTAATCTCTTTATGCAAAAATCAGTAAAAAAAATGCTTTTCAAGAAAAAACTTTTTTTTGTGAATAAACATAAAATATCGTTTTAAATAAAAAAAAATTAAAAAACACAGTATCGAGGTAAAATTTGCATTTAAAAAAAAAACAATTAAATATTATTTTTGATTAACGCGTCTAAAGAGTTAAGAAAGCTTGTGCTGTATTAATTGTTTATTATAATTATTAAATATAAGACTCACAGTTCTAAATCTTAATATAGTATACATGATATATATATATAATATATAGAATAATAAATATAAATATATAATAGTAAAGAGCAACTTTTTAATTAAGCTATTATTATTAATCACTATTGATAATAAATTAATTGATTGTGTATATTTTGTAAAAATTATTATAACTAATAAAATAATTAATACTGTGTCTTATGATATGTTATCTGTATAGCATGACCTACACAAATTAATTAATTATTAGTATTGAATTTATCAATATGTTAATATAGCAGTTTTATATAATTAAGAGTGACTTTGTAACAATTTACGATTGGATAAAAAAAATTGAAAGCTATAAATTCACACGAGGGCAATTTAACGAACGATCCCTTATACGCCACAAACTTAGCCGAAAAGGTCCTTTTACATAATTGATCTTTGTAGGAGATGAAAGATAAAATAAAAACTATAAAAAATAAAGGTCAAGCTAATGAAGACGTTAGTCGTCTGGTTATCTGGACGTTCGGTACAAAATCAAGAGGACTCCGAAGCAATAATCTATTGATGGTTGACAAGATCGATGGATAACAGCGTCACCACTACAACAGGTGATCGTAAAGTCGTTTCACGATAACGACACGCGGTTACTTTTCGTTATTCTGACACACAAACACGCATACAATACACGTACGAGGTTAAAGTTTAATTTAAAGCTGAAAAGTTTCGATTACATTGACATTTTTCAAATATGGAGTTTATAAATGTTTAAAATACACTTTTAGAGTATAATATAATGAATGATGATACTTTGTGCTTAATGCCTGATAAGCTTAAGAAAAAAATATTATGAATTCTTGGAACAGAGTAGCGCCCTAAAATAAGCGACGCTTTGTGATTGAAATTCCAAAGAAGGGATGGATAAAAGGTGTTGATGATGAATTGAATATTATATTATAATAATTATATTAAAGTTTTATTAGTTTCTTAAAAGTATATCCACTTTAAAACTGTTTTATTGCAGTGTAGGTAATTATATAATACAACCTTAGCCCTTTGGAGTATTTTGTTCAAACGTATTGGATATCTGTTTTTTTACTGGCAGCCAGGGCCGCCGAAAGTAAGCTTGGGCCCTGGGAAAATAATGATTCTGGGCCCCATGACAAAAAAGCATTGTATGTCTTTCTTACCGTCGTAATATAATTTTTTGAATGAATATTAATAGGTAAGAGTTAACAGGGACTAATTTAAAAGAATGTGTGGTCGTTTTTCATCAAGTTTCATAGTATTTTATTTTTCTGGCCAAATTCAAGAGGGTCCTTGATTAGAATCCACGTCAAGAGCAATAAAATCGTGTAGTGGAAACGCTCGGTTATTTAGTGTTTATATTAAGACTTTTTAAAACAAAATTACGACTTACAATAAGTGAGAATCGAATGAAGCATATCTAAACCAAATTTTGACCAATAAAAGAACGCAAAAAACAATTATCGCTTCTCAGAAGTCAAAAATTCACGTCAAAAGCAATAAAATCGAGTCGGCGCCACCGCAGTGGGAACGCTCGTTATCGAGCGTTCCCACTGCGACGGCGCCGACACGATTTTATTGCTTTTGACGTGAATTTTTGACTTCTGAGAAGTGATAATTGTTTTTGCGCCCTTCTATTGACCAATATTCAATTTAAATACACTTTTATCAATACTCTCATATCAAAAGTTCGTAGTAATATCCATAAGGATAGCTTTTATGTTTTTAAAACATAGTGTAATATCCAAGTGCAAACTATGGATCAATATGCGAGATACGACGTCTGTCTGTACTTCTTCTGCTTATTTTCCTCTGAGAGATGATTTGGTTTAATTTGTATTTTGGACTAATGAAAATTCTAAAACTATAATTATTTTTAGAACTTTCATTAGGTTAGGTTTGGGTTTGAACAGCTGTCAAATTGAGTATTATAAACATTTTAGAACAGCATATAATTTCACCAGCGCCAATCAGTTAAAATCAATTTTTGTCTAAATATATATCTACTGATCTATTTGGAATTTTTGTTTAGATTTGGTTTTGGTTTGAACAACAAATGTATGTTTACTGTCAAATTGAGTTTAATGGACATTTTAGAGCAGCATATAATTTCATTAGTTCCTATCAGTTGAATTATATTTTTGCTAGTAAGTATATATTTACAAGTGAAAATGTATTTGGACTTCACTAGTGAAAATATAACTTCACTGAAAAATACACATTCACTGTAAAATTTATACATCGCATGTTAATAAATTATGATAAGTATGTAAATGTTATGTAATAAATAAAACATATTTTACATATTTTACTTATTATATAAATATCTCTATATAGAATTTAATAAAATAATAAATTAATAGCACAATTCTTATAAATAATAAACTTTTATAATCTAATAAGATTGATATTAATACATTTCTTGAATTGTTATCAAATAAACTACATTAAATTAAAAAAATTAATATTAATAAAAAAAATCGTAATAAAAGTGTAGAATTCTAATAATAAATAAATAAATATATATAATTTAAAAAAATTATTAACTTTATTTAAAAAAAATTTAACCGTGAAAAGTATAAAGAATAATTTTTATTTCATTTAATTTACCTCTAAAATTTAACTGCAGTAATCTTTCACCTACTGCTGCTAACCGGAAAACACGTTTTAGAGTTAAAAGGCGTGGCGCCACTTATTTTCATTGCTATTCTTATTTCTCGTTTTGAGACAATATTGCAAAAAATGTTGTACTGATCCGTTAATGGCACAGAACACCAAAAGAGCTTATTGTTTACTTTTGCAGAAACTGTTACGTTTTTGCAAGGCATTTTTTTTGTAGCGACAGGTAATTGACGTGGCGTTGAAATAACATTTCATCAAGAATTATTTTTAAATTCTTTGATATTTTTTCAATAGTGTATATACACATATGTAGCGAATCTTAGGTGAAGAGTTAAGTCCGCAAGTTCAAGTTGGCCTTAACTGAACGACCTGCGGCCAACGTTGACGTTATTCCACAAAATGGATTACAACATACATCCATTTGGTTCACACTGAAATAAATACGCCAAAATTCAGTTTCAATTAGTGGACTTAACGCGAGCGTGTGCGCGAGTTTTCAAAAGCAGTTGTCATGGACGGTGACACAATTCCTGTGGGATTTCAAGTCCAATTATGTATAACGAGAGTTTTTGCTTTAGTGCACATAATGGTTAAATTGTGAATTAAATATGGCTCGGTCAATAATAGCAAATTCATTTTTTTTGGTCACAATATTGTCGCTTTCGAAGTATATTCCTATATATGTGGCAGCGATTTATTTTAACCTGTTAAACAGATTTGGAACATTTGATCATAAATAACAGCGAAACATTCAGAATAATTTAACATTTGTTATTTATCTTTTGTGATGAAAATATTTGTATTTTTGCTCTGCAAAGCAAATAAAATTAAAAAAATTAATTAAATAATACTTCTACATTTTTAATTCTGCCGTTAAACGTTACTAAAAAATAGTCCACAGCTGCATAATATTAACTAAGAAATATGAGTAATTTATGAAATTTCTTAAACTAAAAAGTGCGGCTATTTTTGGAAAGCTGTTAATCTATGCACTTTTGTGAATATTATAATACACAGAACCCTTCCATAAAATCATAAGGATCTTCATTATTTATTATATGAGTTTTTAAAATTTGGGGTCTAGCTGTCCCCCTGTTCGGGCAGCGTGTATCTATCGTACGCAAGAGCTTAGAAAGCACAGTTCTTCCCTATTTTGCGTAAAAGTATTGATTCGTAAGCAACGCTTATCTGACAGCGTCGTTATGATAGGAACTAAAAACCAGGTTTTGATTGAAAATATTTTCCCACCTTTATCAATACCATTTTCAATACTTTTAGTGAGTTTGCATAAACGCAACATTTAAAAGTTTATTTTCATGAAACTGAACCATCATAAGAATCACAAATATATTGATGCATAGAATTAAAACTATAAGTCAAACTCATCATGATTTGAGAAAAGCATGTTTTATCTATTTAATGAAAAAAATCATGTATTATCTTAGTTTAGCTATCATTTTTAGGAATATATTTAATGACTTATATTTTTGATTTGAAAGATTGGGTGTAACTGATGCCACATACAAAGCAATTGACGCTTTAATTAAAAAGTATAGAAACTGTCTGAGCAACAAATGTGTCATATTTAGTTAGTCAATGTTTTCATTCAAAGAATCGTCATGAAACGTGGGCTTTCTAGGTATGATATTTTTAGAGAGCTTTGAGTTCGCTCTAGTACGTAAATATTTATCATAATTTTACTAAACATGCCAATTCAGTATTTTAAGACAAAACGAAACATGAAACATAAAGGTCAGTGATTAGTCGAATGAACATATTCCAAAAAGGTTATTTTGTGTTTAAGTTCCTAAAACGAGCTTTGAGAATAATATTTACAAATAAATAACTAGGATTTGTATAATTCTAAATTTAAATATAATTTTCAGGTACGTTTTTTGCAAATTTTATCAGATTACAAAGAATTATTATACTAAATTTTCTACTTAATAAATATTTTTGGATAATATTTTAAAAGATAATATAAATATTGTTTTATTTTTAATAAATTTAATTGTTCTTTATTATACATTTTTATCAGTTTCTTTATCTTTCCGATATTTAGGTAAATGTGGTTAGCTTTTACGGTTTAAAAACCACTACTTTTTAGCTAAGTAAGAATATATTTTATGTGGTTTAATTGGTATTCTTTTCCTGTCCCATTTTTATTGCTATAGAAATAGTAAGATTCATAGATAAAAAATGCGGAAAAATTCTATACTTCATAAATTATTAGAGTTAAATAATTTTAAATAAAAATTAGTAGAATCTTATATCATAGAGATTATATTGTACAAAATTATAGTATAATTATATTATTTTTATGATAATATAATTACTATGTAAAATTGATAACATTAAATTTATCTCTGTTTCGATTTTATAGATTCAGTGCACATTAAATTTAACCGACTACATAATATCCATGCTTGAAATAAATTAATTTAGATTTTTTTTATGAGAATGCGCATTTGTTGTGACATTCGACCCCCTATAGCGTAGAGATTGGGACTTCGTTATAGGAATACTACGCTATAGGGGACTAGACACCCATACAAAATTTGAGGTTAGGTTCTTTCAACTGTATTTTGTGAATTTAACGAAATCAGCAAATCAATCGTTTTTGCCCATTTTTTATGTACTAAATGACCTTGTATTTAGTTTGTAAACAAGAGCACGTGTCCTATGTTTTTATTGCGACACGCGCGCGAAGAATGTCCTTGATTTTGCGAGTGCCAGGGAGTTAAGCATAACAGTTTTTTCAGTTATTTAGTATACATAATGCATTAAAAAACGAACACATTGATTTGCTTGGTCATAATTTTTCTATAACCATACAAAAAGAAATTTGTTTTTACTGTATTTTGCCCGTCACAGAATACGTCTAGCGAAGTCAAGGGACAAACAGTTACAAAAACTACGCTATAGGAGGGACTGCCACGCTATAGGAAACTTCGCTATATGGGGGAACGCTATTTACTGTATTTTTAATACATTCCTACTCATCCGAATGAAAGCATATTGAAAACGAACGACGGTTACGCATGCGAATCTTTTATGCCTAATGTTACAAGCTTAATTCTTAATAATAATAGCTTTAGTAATTTCTGGGGAAAAAAACATTGGATGCTACACATGAAATAGCACAATCTTGGTCAAAATAAAGCTAGTAACAATTGTTTAAAAATAAAATTAGTAACACTTGTTAGATCCTGGAGAAATATTCTTCCTAACATGGAATTATATGTATTGGATACTGAAGAGAGCGTGGCAAGTGATATATCTGAAATATGCAAAACATCGGGGAGTGGTTTGATTGCGATTCAAATGATCAGAATTTTCAATGCGGTTTTTATTGTCACTCAAACAAAAGTGTAAGGAAGTGATAGTGAAGAAGATATTAACAATTACAATAATCACAAAACGGTACTGACTTCTGTTGAAACTTTACTATACTACATCTACCAAAGGAGATTCGAATATAACGATATAATAGTACTGATTCTCAAAAGCAATTGAGAATTAATTAAGATTTTTTTAATGAATAAAAAAATTATAATCTGTATTGTAAATATATTATATATATTTTACAACCAAATAAAAATTAACAGTTCAGCATTAGTCCGGAAATTTTTATCATGCATCGATTATGACATTTACTGACTGATAAACAGCTTAAAAATAAATAATCATTTGATTAAAAGTCACTACAAGTTTAGGAAGAGATTCGTCATTAAAGTCGGCGTTCTTTTCCGCTCTTTGAGGGGCGTTTATTTCTCACAAATAGGGGCCCGTCACAGTCGTTTTGTTTCAATTTTTTTTAAAATCTTGAAAAGGGGCGACGACCCTTTGTCTTGTTGCAGAATGGATCCGAGAGCATACGCGTGTCTTCTGCGTCTACTAGTTTTCCGACCCTCGCGTCTCGCGTTACTTCCGCATGAAAAGGCAGACACAACGAGGAGGTGACGATTCAGGTGCGCTGATGAAGATTCAAGGTTGAAACTCCGATAAGCATTAATCTTTGATAGAATCTGCGGCAAGATTCCAAAGAAGTTCCGTTATCGCCATTAGCGGTCGATATTGCAATTCTCTTTGAGACCCTTTGAAAGCTTTGCATATTCCACAATATAACAAAAGTTCTGTATAGATAAAAGCATATTCTCTATCTCTGTATAAAAGCTATTTGTGATAAGATGTATTAAAATTAAGCTTGGCTCAGTAACGGTTTATTTTCAGCAAATTATATGATCAACATATTTTTAATGAGCTGCGTGATCTTCTTTGGTTTTGTGATAATAAATATACAACGTAACGGTAACAATAAGATAATTAAAGTTATAGTATGTATCGTTAATTATATTTATGTTAAAATACTTCACTATGAATCAGTATTATATAATATACATTGCCATGAACTTGAACTATGTAATCTTAGTACAAATGTTTTATCGCTTAGGCTATTTTTAGATTAGCTGCTAAACGCCAAACTCGTGTTGATAATAGATGAGAAAATCTCGATATTGGCACGTGCGACCAGCCGCACGAAATCGTTAAAACTCGAGTTTAACATCAACCACACATTGCACTTTACAGCTATAAAAAAATGTTGAGCACTTCTGAAATGACTCTTTGGCAACACCTCCGCGGATATTTATAAAGCCATCGACACAGTTCACGTGCGATTTTTTTAAATACTATTAAGAGTATCAGAATTTTCTGAACTACATGAAAATTGTCGCCTGATGGATAAAGTATAATTTTATTTACTTTCATCTGAACAAAAGGAAGGATCTACAATGGAAGTACACAGACACAAGTCTGCCAGACGGACGCAAACCAATTATTTTTTTACTTCAACACGTGAAGATTTAGCAAAGTCGATTAACTGTGTGTGTACATTCTAAAAGTGTTCAGCAGTCGAACAAAATAATAGATACTATCTGTTGAAAGTGTTGTCTTTTTTTAATGCGAAGGAATTCAAAGCGCGCCCGAAGGATTCTTTGAAAATCGACTCATTGACGGGACCTTTGTAGGACCTGTCTTCTGATTTTTTATAATTTTTTTTTTATATTATCTAACAGCTATCTATCGTTATCACATTATCGGATACGCTTGATTTAAAGCGTCATAAAACAATTATGTTTTAATCAATGGCATTATATAAAAAATAAGCTTTTTTTAATAGTTTTATTAGGATATTAAATAATGTAAAATAACATCTACGTATGTAATCGTTACTACATATAAACACATACACCTTTGAGACTGGGTTAATTTGTAATGATTATTTCACTTCAAGCTGCCATTTTCCAGAAAAAAGTCGACTTGTGTGAAAATGTGAAATATTTTAAATTTTTTTTAAAAAAATATTCATATCATCAAAACATTTTTGAAGTTAAATTAAAATTTAACTAGAAGTGAAAGTCTTGTTTATGGTGTTAGAAAAAATCAAACAGCATCAAATATAAATACATCTTTGAAAAAAATCAGATGTCTTAAAATATTAATGTACTAAATTATTACATACATAGTTGTAATTATTTTCATCATAAATAAAAATATGTATTTATACGAGTTATTTTCTTGAATTCTAAATGCATCTTTACGCATCTTTTCAGTACCAATAATTTGAACAAAAAAATATTTATCTTTAACAATACTTTTATCAACAATAACATTTTTTCTTTTGTAAAAAAAGCACTAAACCAAACAATATCGTTTCTTTAGCAAATAAATTATTACGCAAAAATTTTCAAGGATCAAGGTTTTTCTTTGATTTTCGTATTACTAAGATAATATAAACGCATATCTGTGCGATAGTAAATAGCACTTTAAATAACTATTTCACTTTGTCAATCATGTTCAAAGACAAGACGTAATTAACATATTTTAACGAGTTTAAATACGCGATCTATAATAAGCTGACTGGTTACGTAGTACGGTTACAATGCAAAACATGAACTATTATTCTAGCATTGAATTATTTTACGATCAAACCATAATGCATATTGAGTGTTGCGTTCATATTAAACACGTCAATGTTTCCTCTTTTCTTCTACGTAACCCATAATTTATCGTTTTAGAAAATAAAACATAGTAATAAACGTGTTGGCGTCATCGTTAATATATATCTTTAAACATAAATATATTTCATTGACAGTTGATGATCTTGCTCTGTTTGGTCACCATCGATATAACGTCGAACTCAATTTTGATCTTAGCGCCACAAAATATGATTTTTTATAATAAGAATCTCAGTTAATCTGGATGATATCGAGCGATTGTTACGTTCGGCACTGACAACGAAACACAATGGACGAAATTAAGAAAATAAAAAGATCCACGCTCCGGTAGACAGTTACATCATATAAGAAATATTAATGAATCGAATCTTTGACAACGAACAAATCAATCATATGTTCGTATTCGTATACATTACTGAATAGAACATGGAAGATGGTAGAAAAAAGAAGACGAGGCGTTGCAATATATCTTCGCGCCGGAGAGACTGAATGGAAAGTTATTTTAGAACGGTTATCCCATTGAACTCTTCGAGTTGAATTCGATAAATTAGCGACCATGAAATGGGATTGCCATATTCAGGTGCCATTAGCCATTAGCAAATAAAGCAAATTATAATGAATTAGCTGTCGCGAAGCGGCACGAATGAACTGCAACTGCAGCTGACTTATTAGGTAATACAAAAAAATGTTATTTTTTGCATTACCCAATAAGTTTTCTTTGTATTATAACTTGAAACCAACATATTTTAAGTGAGGAAATAAGATTTTAAATTTATCAAAAATAAAATTTGCAAAACTATGTAATCTAATATATACTTTTAAGAGAAAATCATGTAAATATAAGTGACAAAAAATATCAAAAATCAATAAATACGATATCTAAAAGAAACATACTTTTTAGATAAGATATATTAATTTTTTATAATGAGGTATGTGTTTACATATAGCTATCTTTTATTTAGGGCAAAAATATTTTTAATTAAAAAAAAAAAGTGTATTTAATTTTAAAAATCAATATTTTTATGATTACTTTAAATTGCAGTAATTTTCACTAAAAATTTAATACAAATATTTAAATTAATTTTATTTTATTTTCACTAAAAATCTGATACACATATTTTTTCTGTAACCCTAAAAAAAATACAGATATACAAAATGACAAAAAAGAATATCTAAAAATGAGACTTTTAAGATAAAAAATAATGAGCCATAATGAGATATATATTTTTTTGATTATTACAAATTGTAATAATTTTAACTAAAAATCTGGTGCACATACTTTTAATTACTGTAAAAATATAGATATATAGAATGACAGAAAACAGCAAAAAATAAAAAAAAATACGCTATATAAAAACAAGATTTTTTTGATAAAAACCAATGATGTAGTTATAATCAAGTATATGTTTATTTATGGCTCTTTATTTATGGCAAAAATATGTATAACAAGAAACAGTGTATTTTACAAATATTTTTTGTTGTTTTTAATTTTAATAATATTCACTAATAATCTGGTGCACAAATTTTATTTTACTCTAACCCTAAATAAAATACAAAAAAATAATATCTAAAATACGAAACATTTTAAATATAAACTAATGATGCAGCTGTAAAAAGATATATTTTTTGATATATTCAAATTGTAACAATTTTCACTAAAAATCTGCTGCACATATTTTAGGGTACTGTAACTCCAAAAATAAATATACTATAATATATATATATATATATATATATATATATATATATATATATATATATATATATATATATATATATATATATAAAATATTTAAAAAACAAGACTTTAGATAAAATATAATAAAGAAGCTGTAATGAGGAATATGTTTACATATACATATTGCAGGGTCATAAAATCAGCATTTCTTAAAATAATACATTGTTTATTATTAAGCTTTTGTTATTCGTGGATTTATATATGTTTTAGTGCATTCAGGGTTAAGAATCACACTAAACGATCCCATCGCGAATATGCCGCCCCCAAGCAAGTGCCGCCCGGGGCGGCCCCCCCCCCATAGCATATTGCTATCCTTTCTTTCTACGCCACTGCATATCTTTTCTTTTTGGCAAATATATTTTTAATTAAAAAACTGTATTTTTTTACAATGTTTTTATGATTATCTTAAATTGCAATAATTTTCACTAAAAATCTGATATACAGGATGACATAAAAAAAGCGATATATATTTTTTATCACACTAGAAAAAGTTTAACTCAAGGATTTTTATCGATGTATATTTAATGTAACCACAAAAGTTAAGAAATTATTTCAGCTTCTCGTAGATATCACCGAAAACATCCTCGAAAAAAGCTTTATGGCTCATGTAAGAGCACTCTAGCACTCAAAAGCTCACGGATTAAATCTCCGAGCATCGATGGATTGTCGACACCACCCTTCAGCAACTTCAAACAGTGCTTTATTGAATATACGCTCCTCCAAAGATTCTAACAAAATACCACTAGAATAAAAATACGGATACGATCCGATCTCCATCTGAGAAATTTTCACTGAATCATCTCTAATGACAAGAAGTACTTTACTTTGCTAGGATTCCAGACAATAAAATCATATTCAAAAACGCTATGAACTAGCATATTTGAGTCGATCACTCGTTTGTGTTCGAGTTCTGCTGAAAAAGCATACAACGAATTCGTATTTGTGCGAATACTCTTCATTGAAAAAAATAGAAGAAAGAGCATATGACTCAGATTGAATATCTGCAGTACTCTCAGAAGTAGCTCAATTTTGTAATTAATATTAACTGCTCGCAAAGTGAGATGTTTATACACCGTTTTATAAATTTCAGGAATATCATGACTAATCATTACACTTTATACTACGTACTATAGATAACAATCTGATAAAGAGAAACTTCTAGCTACTTTATGACGATGCCGTAAAAATCCGACATTGCCATATACGACACACAGATCATTGCCAAGATGATGAAGTGTGACGTTGCTTTCTAAATGTCAATTGGGTAAACGTGTCAAGGTATAGAAGCATAATTACGGGAACAAAATAAAAATAAAAAAATAAGACATTACCCGTTGTGCGTTGCTGCTGTTTCCTTGGCGACGAGGCCATCGTAGTGTATCCTGACCTCCTTCTCCCTGTCAGGAAGGTTATCCTTCATGATGAAGTTACCCGGCGGCCAGTCTTCCCAGATTTCGCTCTTGTGATGTCTAGAGCCTCTCCTGCTTAGTCCCATCGTTGCACTCGAGTTATTTACACTGTTTATCGACAGATCAGTTTCTTCACCGAAGTTTTTTCTCCTTTGTATCGATTGTCGTCCCAAGTAATTTTCTTCAGCACTATGGCATTTCGTAAAACTAACGCACAACGCCAACAACGTTAACAATTTCACACCACAAGTTCTCGTCTTCGGCGACATTTCAATATTTGGATTCTATAAATTGGAATTTAATAAACAAATATTAGTTTATTACATTTTTAAGCATAGCTACATTAAATCACTGGATATGTTAACATGTATATTATTATTTGTGAGCTTTTAGATATTAATATTCAATATAATCAGAAGTGGTAACTCATTAAGCATTTAAATTGCTGATCATTGTGTTATAATAATCTTTTCGATAGTTTGATAAATATTTTAAAACAAGGTTTAACATGAAATCTTATCGGTCATTGTATGTACAGTATAACTAATGTTATATAGAATACATAAAAAAAGATAAATTTTCAGTGAAATTAATTTATATAATAAAACAGATATTTTATATATAGATATATTTAGTTGAAATATAATAATTATATTTTTATTCTTTAGTTGAAGTTAGCTGACGCATTAGCATTTTAGAGTGAGTCAATCAAAACATTATTAGATTTGGGAGAGCTTCGTTGAAAGAAAAAGTAATTGATACTTGTATTATAAAAAATAATAATACGATTAATTTATTCATTATACAGATATTATAATTATCTGATCAACTTCGGTGGTCATACAAACGTCAGTGTAATTAAAACAGGTCGTGTTCTTAATTGTTTATACATAAAAAGTGAGACATAATTGAATTTGACCCACGAGTGGATACATTACAAATAAGGTGAGAAATAAAAAAAAATCAAGGCGTTTACAGTAACAAAAAAAGCATGAATGATCTTTCAAGAAGCGGAAGAAAAAAAATCGTTCAATGATCATGAAACAGTTTACCTGGAACAGGTGCTTTGAAGCTCGGTTTGAAGAAAATTATATCTGTCTTTAAAAATAATTACAGACCGCTTAAAAATAGTGAGAGTTGGCCCTGAAAATTATTTTATATTTGTGTTAGTTTGACTCAATTTTAAAGAATTTGAAGCGCGTTTCTTAGAAAATATGGTCAGACCGCATTCTTTTTAATTCACGCAAATTGTCACCGGGATACAACAGCAAAAAAGATCACCTGTCGGCCCTTTTGATACATCATCTTATAATATATGCAGGTGTTTTCAATCATTTAAATAATTTGATTTATGTTCGACGGCAGTTTAACACTTGAAAATTTGATTGGAGGTGTTGTATAATTTTATAAAATTGATGTGTAATTAAAGCGCTATCTTCTTATTATTATATAAATAGCCAATGGCAAAGGTGATAAGATAAGAGATCGTCAGAAAAGCCATAAAATTGGTTAACTCATTGAAAAACTGTATGTATTGCGAATCGCGTACGTGGTAAACGTGGCGCGATTTTGCGTCACAGTGTTGCTATAAAAAGGTATTGGGCGAAGATACACAACAGGGGTATTTAAGTTTTGGACCGCGGACACAAGATACATATTTGCATTCATTGATGAACTTGACAATAAAACATACATAATTTTCACAATATTTTAAACGCGTCTATGAAACTAGATTTTTTAAACTGTTTGTTGGTAAAAAAAATATTAAAGAAAATAATTTTTTGCTAATTTGCTCAAAGTATATGGTAAATTATTTTTTTACGTACGTAAAATGATTGATTCGTTTAATAATATTAACGTTGATTTATTAATTTGATGGCCTTAAGTGTTAATTGGCAACTTTACAGTAAGGATAAAAAAAAGGAAAATGTACATTATAAATTAATAAAAAATGCAATGTAGTTTTTAACGACAGCAGAGTTGTACAATTTAATTGTTTTAAAGATGTGAGATTATTTTAGTATATGTATCAAAATTATATAGTGGCAATATTTACTTATATTCACTCAAAAGGTTTAGTCAATTAAAATTTATGATCATCGTTTTGACTAAATTTTGATTTTTTTACTAAACAACAAAAATTATAATACAGAGATAATTTATCATATTTATTTTAGTTAAACACTAAAAAATGAAATAAAAATATTTTACCTAAAAATTAAATAATTTTAATATTAGAAAATAATAAAAACAATCCTGCTTTAAATTACTTTAAAATATATAAAAAAATAGCTTTTTGCCTAATGCTTTATTATGTTAAAAATATATTCTATTCATTTTTAAAATAGTACTATGCCAATTTTCTGTGTTTTTAATCGAACTATAATTGTATATGGATTACTATAAATATATATATATAATATATGGATTAATAGAAAAATATATTGCATCAGCTTTTGATGATAATTTGTCAATTAAAAAAATAATAATAAAAATAAATCGTACATTTTGAAAGCACAAGTGTATGCTCTCCAATTTATTACTTTCCCCTAATGCATAATCATTATACGTTAGTAATATTAATAATTTATTACTATAATTATTTTTTTTATTATTTAATATTACATAATTATTTATGTAAAAACTCTGACTTCAATCTTGCAACTCAAATTGAAAAAAAAATACCGCAAAAGTCACGCCATAACGCGGTACAATGCGTGAAAGTCCAACGCGCGAGTTTATATCTTTCTCATTACACCTATCTCAGAGATTATGTCTTATTTTTAAATTAATTAAATTCGATTTAAAGACTATAAGGACACGCGTGCAGGAATGCCATTTCGTTCACGTATGCACCCGTGCAAGCGAAAATAATTGCTAGTCTGACATTCTTCATTTCGAGCTTTTTTCTCTCCAATGAAACACACATACATTACTTACAAAAGCTCCTGGACATTGTTACTTATTTTTTAAACCAGCTATATTATTTCATAATAAAAACGCACAGTTACCACTTCAACTTTCATTCAGAAATTACGATATAAAAATTTGAAAATATTTTTTTTAGAAATCAAGTCAATTATCACTCACTTCACTATTATTTTTTTTATTTAATGAGTTTATATTATATATTTGCACTTTATAGTTATCGAAATATTTTGGCGCCACTGCACCGCGATTCGCCACCGGCCGATCAGAACTGTAGTCAGGAACGTACTGACAACTCGCATAGACTATGGCCAGAAGACACCGTCTCCACACTGCATACATTCCCACTGATAGGCATGTGTGGGTAAATCATGTATCGATACAAACTTACATAAATATAATCAAATACTATTGGCGAATTAATAATACATTCAATTTTTTATATGCATTTGGGTGAGTGGAATAATTAATTTATAATATATTATTTGATTTGATTATTTCAAAAATATAAAAAAACAAATGAAATAAATATAGATAAAAGACGTTTACAAATATTTTGTATATATTTTGTTCCACTAATACTAACATTGTGTCTTTCACCAAAACAGTGACACAATTTCTCGATGCGGAAATTTAAATGGACGTTGCGAATGGATCTTAACCCTTTGAGCAGTATTGCCGTACATGTACGGTGGTCGATCTTTCACTGTTATAAGGTATATATAATAAAAACAAAACATTATATTTTAATAGAAAATAATACCAATAAATTAAAGAATACGAAATAATTTATACATAACAAAAAATATTTTATTCAAAAATATTGATATAAAAAATACATACAATATATTTAAAATAAATTAACGAAATTTAATAACAAAAAAATATAAATAAATATCAATAATACGTAAAATTAACTCACTCCTAGGTGTATACTAATAAATTAACAAATGTGTATAAACTAATACCCTACTCAAAGGGTTAAGAAGGCCTTAGACGAGATTTGCATGACAAACCTCGTCGAAGGAATTCTAATATTTGGTTACGGAACGTCTTGACCATTAAATTAACAGGGACGTCATTTCAGATTTTTCAAAACGGGCAAAAATCAGTGGTCGTTTTTTTAATATTTCGATTTCATTAAGACTTCTCGTTTTTATTAAATATTATTTCATTAAGTTACATGCATTTTTCTGTCCAAATTATCAAACCTGCCCCCCCCCCCCACCTCCAGTTTAGAATCCACGTAAAAACTTTGGTTATTTAGCGTTCATATTATACTTTTTATAACAAAATTACGAAGTGAGAATCAAACGAAGCATATCTAAATAGCGCATAAAACAATTATCCCTTCTCAGAAGTCAAAAATCCACGCCATAAGCAATAAAATCATGTCGGCACCATCACAGTAACGCTCGGTTATCTAGCGTTCATATTATGACTTTTTATAACAATATTATATATTATTATTAAGCACATCTAAACCGAATTTTGACCAATAGGAGAACGCAAAAAACAATTATCGCTTCTCAGAAGTCAAAAATTCACGCCAAAAGCAATAAAATCGAGTCGGCGCCGCCGCAGTGGGAACGCTCGTTACCGAGCGTTCCCACTGCGGCGGCGCCGACTCGATTTTATTGCTTTTGACGTGAATTTTTGCCTTCTGAGAAGTGATAATTGTTTTTGCGTCCTCCTATTGACCAAAATTCGGTTTGAATACACTTTAACCAATACTCTCACATCAAAAGTCCGTAGTAATATCTGTAAGGCTAGCTATCATATTTTTAAAACATGTAATATTGAAGTACAGGCAAACTATAGAGCAATATGCGAGATGAACATCCGTCTGTACTTCTTCTCCCGCTTATTTTTCTCTGAGAGTTGAGTTGGCTTAGTTTGTATTTTTGACTAGAGCTAATGAAAGTTCTAAAACTATAATTAGTTTTAAAGCTTTCATTTGGTTAAGTTGGGTTTTGTTAATTCGTGTAGGTTAGGATTGGGTTTGAAGAGCAAGTGCGTTAAATTGAGTTTCATAGACATTTTAGAGCAACACATAATTTTACTAGCTCATATCAGTTAAATTATATTTTCGCTAGTAGAAATATATATCTACATTTGGACTTCATTAGTGAAAATATATCTTCATTGAAAAATTAATATTCACTGTAACATTAAATCGCATGTACATATTATTTTGTATGAAAAAGTTGAAATCATATAATTTTACCAGCACTTGCCAGATATATTTTCACTGGTAAAAATATATATCTACTAGTGAAAATGTATTTCAATATGATTTCATTGAAATGACATATTTAAAAAAAAAATTCGGGTTAGATGCGAAACTGTTTTTTTTTTCAGTTTTTATTCGAATTTCCCGAGAATTTCTGGTTTAGAATCAGGGACGTCATTTTAGTTTTTTCCAGTGGTCGTTTTTTTTAATATTTTGATTTAATTTAGATTCATAGTATTTCATCATTATATGACATACATATTTAAGAGGAACAAATGCCCCCCTCTAAATAAGCGTTAGAGGTAGGACGTCCGCCAACTCGCCTATGGCTGTCGCCATCTGGCTCCTTAATACACTGGCATTCCAAATAATCTGTTTCATGTAAAGTTTTTTATTCTTTTTTACTATGTTTTTTATGTATTTTTGTGTATATTGCAATAACACAATGTATTGTTTATTTTTTAGACCATCGTGACGCATTGGGGTAACGGTGGTCTTAATTTAATTTAAATAAATATGCTTTTTGGAATACTATTTATGCAAAAATAATATGAAAAGTAATGTAATGAATGATATTTAAACAATAATAAAAAAAACTCTTGCTTTCAGATATGTTTATAAATCAAGTCTTCAAAAATAACGCATTGCTGCTTATTATGCAGAGAACGAGTACGAGTAACTTCACTGTTATGGGTTGCGTGGCACATACCTATGATCTGACAATAAGTGATGCTATTTTCATTCTCCAAAGTGAGTAAACAAATTTACATATATTAAATAGTATAGAAAAGTATTTTTTTATCATCATCTATATATTTCTTTAATTTCAAATTCAAATGTACTCAAAAAGTTGCTATTTTTGAAACTAAAACACAGTATTCGTTATAAAGGAAAAAATTGTGTCGATCTTTAACAATTAAATATAAAATCTATATTTATTAATGAAATGCTAAAATTTGCTTATAGATGTTTTTTTAAATTGACCCAATTTTTTTACTTTGTAGAGTTTATATTAAAAATTTGCTAAAAAAAATATTTTAATTTCCCAAGTTCTATTGGCAGCTTATAAAAAATATTAACACGTCACTGCATATTTGTGTAAAAAATTCTTTACAGTTTTTAAGTAGGTATTTTCGAGTGACAATTAGTTAAAAAGAAACGAATTTTTTCTTAGAATATTCTGACTAAAATTTGAAGTTTATTTGTTTATTATTTCCTACACTTTACTTCTAGTCTATTTATGAATAAAAAATAGACTAGAAGTAAAGTGTAGTAAAAAATAGACTAGAAGTAAAGTGTTTTTAAAATTGTATTTTACTAAAGTACTGAAATTTTCTTTGAATATTTTTAAGTTTGAGTTCTTTGGATCTGTTTATTGATTATTAATTATTAATTAGTTTAAATTAAAATTAAAAATAAATCGCACAATTTTTAATTTAAAAAAATAAAAAAATGTTGCCTTAAGTTATATTAGCAGTTTCCTTAAAAGTTGACAAAAATAATTATTTAAAAGTTCTTAAATGACTATATGTTAGAATTTTTTTTAGAATATTGTTTAGTTGACTTAATTTTATTAGCAGTTTCTTTATTGAAGATTAGCTATTAGCATTTTTAAGTATTAACTAAAAAGTGAAAATGTTAACTCGGTTTCATCAGCATTTTATTTAAAATTGATTACACTTTATTCTTACATTTAAAAATTCTCAATAGCAGTTCTAAAATTTCATTTTAAGTAAGCTTTTAATGAACCTAATTTTCTATCTAGTCTGATCCTGGGTATTGGTAATTTAAATATTGTTCAATTTTTTGTCATCTAAAATATGGTACATTTAATTCGCTTTTCGTTAATTTCTTTATAGCGATCAATAGAAAAAATATATAATATGCAAATGCTGATATAACATAAACTGTTAATTATTTCAAGTTTATATCACTATTTAATTGGACCTTAAAAAAATATATACTTTTGAGATTTTTTGTAGGAAAATTTCTGTAAAAAATATCACCACAAAATATTTAAAAAAACGACATTATCTTATCTATTAAAACTACAAAATTGAGTGCTTATGTGAAGCTCTTTCTTTTAACGTTTATTTTGGCTGAAATAAATAATTCATTAATAGAAATAGTCCTGAATGATATTCTTTCTGCTATGTTTACAATTTTTTACATTTTACTTTAACAATATTTATTTATATAAGTAAAAAAATCAGATGTTTTTGAGGAAAAAAATATGATTTTTGTCTTGGAATATTGTTTAGTATATAGTTGACAAAGTTATATTAAGTTTTACTGCACTACTTTTAAATCATGCAATGCGAAAATATTCTTGCAGATTTGTTTAGTTTACTAAATTATATTAGCAGTTTGTTTACAAATTGTTACACTCAAATTTTGCAGCGTTTTTGAGTTGGCTTTTTACCGGGCTATAATTTTCTATTTATTTTTTTATTTTTAGTCATCTAAACTACATCTCGCTTTTCGTAGATATTTTAATGTGTTCGATGATACAAATATATAACATGAAAATGCTGAAACTTTAATAGAAAACCGTTCATACAGTGGCGTAGCTAGGATATGTGCCGCCCGGGGCAATCCTTAAAATTGCTGCCCCCCCCCATACATTTTTTTGCAGGGTCATAAAATCAGCATTTCTTAGAATAATAAATTGATTATTGTTAAGCTCTTACTATTCGTAGATTTACATACATTTTAGTGTATTCAGGGTTAAGAACCACACTAGACGATTCCATCGCGAATATGCCGCCCCCAAGCAAGTGCCGCCCGGGGCGGCCCGCCCTCTCCGCCCCACCATAGCTACGCCACTGCGTTCATATCATAGAAAAACAAAAACACCAACTAAAAATCCAACTTCTGTCAAATGCCTACATAATTCTTTAATTAAACTGCTATAGGAAATTGTCATTAAAGAAACCGGTACAAAATAGCTACAAAAAGTAGCACAAAAACGACATTATTTTACATATTAAAACTACAAAATTAAAAGCTCATTCAAAGCTCTTTCTGTTTAAATTTTTTTTCAATATATTATACAGTAATAGAAATAATTTTAAATGAGATATATTTTATTAACATGTATTTTTCTCTCTATTGAAATATAGTATTAAATATTTGTACATAATACTTTTAAAAGACGAAATCTAGTAGCTTATGCAAATAACATTAATTATCAAATACATTAATTATTCCAAAACTACTATCAATTACCACAAAAAAACCAATGATCTTAATCCCTTCGGAAAAATAAATTGAGTATATAATATTTTTAGTTCAAGAAATGTTTCAATTAGTACATTACAAAATGAGTCAGTTGTAGTTTTGAAATGCGATAAAAAAATATTGTTCTAATTCTAAAACATATATAATTGTTTCTTTTAAGATATCAATTAATTAACTGCAACAGTTAAATATGCAAATGCTTAAATATCTCTATAATATTATGTTTATGCCAGTTAATTTTATACTTTCTGTTGTCAACTAAATAATTACCAATCGGTTTATTTATTCATTAAGACACGAATGAAAATCAATAATATTTTTGCAAATTATGTACATATATATGACAGAATGGACTTGTATTTCTATTTTTTATACGGTATTAAATGTGTATAATACTGATAACTGATACTCAAATATGACTAAACCTAAGAACATCAAACATAAAAAATCTAAAATTAACATAATATACTTACGTACGTAAGAATTCAAGTGCTTTAACTTATAAACAGTGAAACTATCAAAGTCCGGTTAGTAAAAAACTGAAATAAAAAGAGTTTATATAAAATTGTGTTATTTTATGTAAAAGATTGAATATTAAAATATATGTATTATTATTAGATATAACATATCAAGTACAATTTTAAAGGTGCTAAAATCGCTAACCGATAATCAAACAAAAGTTTTTTTTATGTCATCGAATAAAAAGGGTCATAGACTTCGAATACCGGTTTCACTTCGCAAAAAATGACTTGATGATCAATACTCAATAGTCAATTGTAGTCACATTGCTTTTCAATAAAGATAGTTAGAGAAATCAGAAGTAGAAGAGAGCATAGTTTCACAAAAGTTTTCAGTGTTACCAGTCAATATATAATAGCAGTATTAATTTTATTTATTAAAATACATAAATCACTACAGAAAACGTTTGAGAACTAATCTGCCACATAATATGTTATAACAGCATATGAATCATGCAAAGTATAAATATTTGATTGAATAATCAAAACTTTAAAATTCCAATGATAACCTAAAACATAATTAACGATTCGATAACATATTAAATTAAACGTTAACTGTTAGCAACAAGGGTTATCAATATTAATATTTTGCAAAACAACGCGATTTTATATAAATAAATTGCAATAAAGACTACTCCTTAAAATAAAGATTTACTCTTTTAAGGAAAAATTTGCTGATGTATTTAATTCATATTTTAATGCAGACAAATATTTTCATGTTTATATGCGTAATAAGTTAGATCCGTTTTATGACATAAATGACGCACTATAAATAACAAATTTCAATAATATATTACGTTATTATTTCACTGGAAATACTATCACAATATTTAGATTTCATAACAGCATCAAAAAGGAAGAAAATGTGTAAATAGATAAATCAAATTGTAGTTCAATTTTGACGTGAATTTTTAATTTCTGAGAGTCGATAATGGTTTTTTGCGCTTTTCTATTGGTCAAAATTCGGTTAAGATGTGCTTAATAATTATATGTAATATTGTTATAAAAGTCTTAATATGTACGCTAGATAACCGAGCGTTTCCACTGCGACGGCGACGGCACGATTTTATTGCTTTTGACGTGGATTCTAAGCAGGGACGTCATTTGAAGAGGGGGCGTGTGGAGAAATTTGCCATCACCCCTTGAATTTAGCCAGAGAAATGTATGTAATTTAATTGAACACTAATCATTTTAATGCTATAGAAATATTAAAAAGATTACCACTGACTGGCCAACTTTTGTCCCATCCTGGAAAATATTTTGCTGTGCATTGCGAAACTCTTAAACCTGGCCAAATTTATATTTTGATCAGTTGAATTGTTTTCAAAAGGATGTAAATAATTAAGCCTGCACTTGTCAACAGAAATCCAATAGTTATACAATACGAAAATGCGCTTTTTCATGTGGCGCAATTGATTCTCGAAAAAATCAAAGAACTTGCCTGAAATGTTTTATCTCATCCACCTTATTCTCCAGACCTTGCTCCTTCCGACTATTATTTATTTATATCAATACAACACTTCTTAGATTTAAAAAAAGGAATATGCAATCTATGCGAATATAAAAAGTGTACAAAGTCTAAACTATATTTTTTGTTTTTATTTTTTCTATGCCATTAATAGTTAATAACAACATAAAAAATGTTCTTTACTTGCTTTGACCCTTCATTTAAATAAAAGGAAAGATTACTGCTTTTTTCACCATTGGAAAATATAATTAAAAATTATTTAATGAATGCTTGAATATTGTTGTGTTTATAAAATAAGAGAGCATGTTTTGTATATATGTATATATATCAAAGATAAATATTTAATGACTAACAATTTGATAGTGTAGGTATCTTTGAGCTACAGAATTATATGCATTTGGAGCAAAAGCTATTAAAAAATCAAAATAACATTATGCAAAGGCCTTAAGAAAAATCTTGAATACTTCCGATTATAATTCAAGTCATCAATCACCCACTAAATATTGCGGTCACCCTGTATCGGTTAACCGACACGTGTAATTTAGTCACCGTTGCAACGAACCGGCCCTGATCACGCCACCCGAAATTCGCTTGGAGTCTTCACATTTAATTGTTATATTTTTTGCTCCTTGAGGAGAGAGAGAGAGAGGGCCGAGAGAACTTGTTTGATCTCGGAACGCATAGGACAGACGCTCAGACTGGAATCGTAACCAATTCGCTGTGTAATTTTAGAACAAGACAAAGCGACGAATTCGCTACGTTGAGATCTTGTTATCAGTTGTAACATAAATAAAACCATACGTGTCTGTCATCAAAACACAGACATCGACTCAATTATAATACTGTTTTTTTTTTGCTTTTAATTACAAGTAAATCAACCTATTGTTATATAATTAATATGTTATAGCTAAATTTAAATTAAAAAAAAAACACATATACATCTTGCTATAACAAATAAGCAGTGCAAGTAAAATAAATATGAAATGTGTTGTTTAAAAAATCATATATGTAAATCACATAAGAAATATTTTTTCGAAGTATTCTTTCTTCTGTGATTGAAATCAAAATATTATGATACATTTAACCGTTAATAATAAATAAATTTTGTAGTCAATATAAATAAAAATCAGAATTTATTTTAAATATATAGTAATTATTGTTATTGTAAAAAAATATATTTTTAAACTAAATCTTATTTCAATTATTTTAATATCTTTTACTAAAACATCAGCAGGGTTCTGTAAATAGCATTTTGATTTTTTTAATATAGTATGTACATGTACTTGATTACGACCAGACCACATATATGGTTGTTAGGACCAAAAATATTCACCCGAGCAGTCTTCTTAATAGTCACATTTTAATTATTTTGACTCGCAGACAAAAAATGTTGTCGAGGCTTGATCTAAACTATACCATAGCGCAGTTGACTTAAAAATGGCAGCCTGAATAACATGTCTCGTCGCAATTGTTCAGTGTTTGGGAGTTCTTGTGACAGATGTGTATTTTCTGTTTTATAGTACATATATATAAGTGTTGTTATGTATAACTTATTTTTCTTTAGGTCGTTTTTTATTAGACATTTGACAATATCAATTATCGTGTTACGATGTTACGACCAGACCACATATATGGTTGTTAGGACCAAAAATATTCACTGACACTTCAACTTTTTTTTTCTTTAGGTCGTTTTTTATTAGACATTTGACAATATCAATTATACCAACCAATAATAATAACCATATCATTTGTACCAACCAATTTTAAAAATAAAACTAAATGTTTAAATAATTATAAAGCATATAATACAAATACTGACCGTTCGATGTTTACACTGATCATGTATTAACAGGGAAGTTATATTTTCACTGGCATTTCACAGAGATCATATCCAAATACATTTACACCAGTAGATATATATTTTTACTAGCAAAATTATGTGCTGCTCTATGTAAATGTATATGAAACTAAATTTGCCAGTTACGAAACGTCCATTTGCATTTGAAACCCAAATCTAACCTAAATGAATAAATCAAACCTAACTTGACTAAAACTAACTTTAGTTATTAAACTTTTATTATGTTAGGTCTGGGCTTGGTTAATTTTATTTTTAATATTGTAATTTTCTCGAACTAAGTTCGTGAACAAATACATTTTAACTGGCTAAGTTAGTGAAACTATATTTATATTTCACTGTAACATACAATGAAAAGAATACA
This sequence comes from Plectrocnemia conspersa, assembly GCF_051122295.1. Lineage (NCBI taxonomy): Eukaryota > Metazoa > Arthropoda > Insecta > Trichoptera > Polycentropodidae > Plectrocnemia > Plectrocnemia conspersa. The sequence continues at coordinate 24,976,312 of NW_028277165.1, forward strand.
GCTTGACAATTTATTAAAGTAGACACCAAATAAACATATAATATCTAAAATCCATAAAACCTAATTACAATACTACTTTTATAACCAAAGTAATTTAATTAAATCCTTATATGTATTTTTAGATTAGCTTAATCGTATGATCTAACTTTAATTTTTTGAGCAGGTTCTATAAACAATATTTATTACATACAACTAAGTTCGATTTAATTTATTGTATATTCATATTATATTTTTTTATATCTTGCTTACGTTTATGTTCCAATATACTTTTTGCCACTTTAAACCAGCTCAAAGATTTGCCTTTAGAGGTATGTATGCATACCGGTTGAATCAACAAACATCTATTTGGGTGGCCCATATTTATGATGTATAACTTTATCAATGTATTATATAAATATAAAATAATGCTTGTTACTATCGAAAGGACATCTGTGGTTAATTGTTTCGTTTTCGCCTTTCGACTTGTGTGTGATTTGGGCCACCCTTCGTTGGGGCGAAAGTTTTATCGCTCCCTCTGGGGAGGCCCTTTGTACACACGGGCCGAGGGTCGAGGGACTTAGAGCCGAATAAGTTTATAAGCACTTGATGCATTATCTGACTTAATCCCCATAAGCCTCAGGGAACACGACCGGAATTCGAGGATGCAAAGTGCACACTGCATTTCACTCTCAAAAATTCCATCGTAAGAAAAACGGCGAGGAATGTCCGAATATGCTAAATATTATATATGCTTAGTAATTTGCTAAGTTGAAATATCAATAATGAAACGGGTGTTGCTTGTGCTTGAAGTTTTAAGGCAAACGATAATTTATGCTTATTGATAGAAGTTTTTGAGTAGAATATAAAATATGCTTTTCAAAGTCATTAAAACTTAAAATTCATTTTTCGCATAAGTTTTTTTGTTGAGGAAATTGTCAAATGCTTTGTAATAATCTGTCGGTGAGATGTCTAGTTAGTATAGTAAATGTAACGAGATTTTATAGCCATACGCATACCCATTCAACTTTTAAAGGTTCAATCATGCGATAGTTTCGTAAGGGTATAAGGAAATGTAAGTAATACACAGAATGTATTTTTTACAACAGAAAACGATCTAGAGTACGCTCGGGATAAGGATGCCGGTTTGTTATTGTGTGCGTGTACGTGTATATGAGAGGGAGAAGCGATGTAGCGTGTACTTCGTTGTCTCGCTTTCTCTTTTAAGGACAGTCGCTGACTCGTCAACGCTGGTATTCGTCATTAAATTGCAGTGTGGCACAGAAGTTCGATATTCTCTAGTGATTTATTTTAAATAATTTTGTGTTGATATTAGCTTAAAACCCAGATATGCCCACTGTCCCACGGGTAGGTCACTAAACTCGTGCCACTGTTTTTTATTTATAAATGAAATTTTAAGAGAACAAAATTTCTTGGGCATATCTGGGTTAATTGATATCAAGGCATCAAATATACACTGTAAGTTATTCGTTCTCTTACCCGTGGATTAAAATATTTTAATTATTTTTCCATTAATCCGTACGTTGTTGGTTTTTTTTACACTATTCTCTGTAAGGCTTAAAAAAGTTATTATTCTTATCGTTTCGCCAATGATTTTTCCAACTTAGCTCAGATGTATGTATGTTAAATAAACATATATTTTCTTTTAAAATAAAAAAAAAAAAATATTCTGAGCGAAATCGTTTTGAGTCACACAGTTCACGCGCACAATAACAAACCGGAATCCTTATCCCGAGCGTACTCTACACAATGATTGGAAAAACAGCTCCAAAACATTTCGCAAAACCAAAATTTGATAGCTTGCTTTCGCAAACTTCAGACCAAAAAAAATCAGATATGGATTAAAATTTAAAAAATAAAATAAAATAGTTTTGTCGCACGTTTCAATACTATCAAGTTTCTGTATATTAAGCGTAGAACAATAATCGTAAACGCCATTTTTTAGTTTTCATTCAGTTCGTGCGGTACCCACTTGTCAAGCTTCATAGCTCTTTTGAATGATCAAAAGCTGTTTTAAATTACTATCGTCTAACTTTTGTAGAAGCTCTAGACTTGTAGTGTCTTTAGATGTCGTAAATCAACTTTTTTGAAACTACTATTAAATAGTACGTTTCAACAATACTCGCACTAAAACTTTTTGTTGCTTTACCACAACTCATATAAAATATAATACTGCATATAAATTCAATGATCGAATTCGCCGTTACTAAAATATAATTTAACTGATAGACGCTAATATGCTACTCTATTTTAAAATATCTATGAAACTCAATTTGACAGTTGCGATACGTTCATTTGCTATTCAAAGCAAAACCTAATTTAATGAAATTTCTAAAACTATTTATTATGTCAAGTCGAAAAGACAAACTAAACCAACTCAACTCTCAGGGAAAAATATGCGGAAGAATAAGTACAAATATCGCATCTCACATATTGCTCCATATTTTGTCTGCATTTTGATATTACACTATGTTTTAAGAATATGATAGCTATCCTTACCGATATTACTATGAACTTCTAATATAAGAGGGCTAATCAAAGTATATTCAAATCGAATTTTGGTCATAATAATTGTTTTTTGCGCTCTCCTATTGGGCAAAATTCGGTTTAGATGTACTTTATTAGATTATCACTCGTAATATTATTATAAAAAGTCTTAATATAAATGTTTGATATTCGAGCTTTTTCACCGCGATGACACGATTTTGTTGCTTTTGATCTGGCGAATATGGCAACACTGAGCAGCAAAAAAAACACAACAAATTATCAAGTAAATATTATGAGTACATATTTTTAATAATTTTAATGCATAATTAAAATATTTCACATAAAATATGATTTCAGAAAATATGTCTATCGTACCTATTATTATTTATTCAAGAAAATATATAAAATGCCATTTTTGTCATGGGGTCCGGAATCATTGTTTTCCCAGGGCCCGGGCTCACTCTCGGCGGCCCTGTATATTTCTAACTAAATACAATGATTATTGGTTTAAATTAAAACGTTTAACAATTCAATTATGCATTATCACTTCAATGCTCTGTTTCTATTACGTTGTCGTGTGCGAATTACGATAGTTCTATTGTTCTATTGAATTTGCTTTCAAATTTAAAAAATGCTAGTTGACATATTGGGAAATTGAATACATTTTACGTGATCAATACTTTTTATGGTACGAACAAAAAAAATAATCATTGTATTGAATTGAAACCCATACTTAAGATAAATCATATACTGATGATGTAACGAGTGATGAATTTATTTATTCAGAATAAAAATATGTTTCAGACTTACAATAATCTAAGGAGAAACTCTAGTCTTGCAAATAAAAACGAAAGATTGGCAATATATTTTTAGAATTATAGTATAGATATGCATATTAAAGTCTACTATAAAAATATTTGTATTTTCATTATAAAAATAAAATTAAAAAGATATAATCAGAAAACGATATGCAAACGTGGCAAAGCTGACAACGTCTCTAGAACCCGATACTTACGCAAATACATGAAAGCCAGGAATGTTTGCTTTCTACTTGAGTCAAGTAGATGGTGACTTAGAATGGGATTTTAAATACCCAAAACAGCTACTTTCCCCCAAAGAAATTCAATACAATGTAAATTTGCTATATTTTTATATATCGAACGTCTAATATCACACGTAAATAAATATATTAAATTGAATGTATGTGTTCATAAATATACATTCTGATACATCAATTAAATACTGATGAAATGATTATAAAGTCTCTACTGAAATCCAAATCATTTGATTACAATAATTAAAGACCTTATATAAAAAATTGCTAACGTTCAATTTATAAATATGTCTCATTATATCAAGTTTATGTCAGTTTTTGTGATATTGAAACAGTATTAATATAATATGTTACAGACAAACATATTATATATTATTTGCGTTATAGAAAATTCAATATTTTTAATTGTCCTTTATGTTGGGCATCTTATAATAAACACTACTTTTATGATTAGTAAATTTGTCGTCTACCATGCATCGGATTGGAACTACCTGGTTAACGATCGCCTGCAAATGATTGGTTAACGACGTCTTCAGATCTTCCCTTGAGAGTTTAGCCTCCCATAAGACCATTGTGGGGAAGTTATTCGTCTCGACAAATTAAATTAAACATATAAAAATATTTTATATAAATCAATATTATCTTCCATGAATTAATAATTTATTTACATATATGTATGTTTTGTGTAGTTAATTTATCTGAATATATAATTAATAATTCACATGCTTCAAAATATAATGTTATTAATCATATTATAAATAATAAAAATTTATTATTTTTATCTGTTTGAAACGGTTAAGGGGTAATATTCAATTTTTATATTTGTTCAAAGTAATATATCTCAGAGCGCCAATGTCTTGGCTGTATTCCAAAGACCACTTCTAGTCATTCGCTCGAGACACCTTACTTGAACATAATTTATGAACATTGACACATCTGAGTGCACAAACTGCATAAGTCAAACACACAGAGAGGTGCAAATAAAATAGTCGCATCGTACGTCGGTTTTGCGTCTTAAAAAAAGTGCTAAAAATTAAAATACATTAATATACACGGAATTCCGAATAATCCACCTACGTTACAAAACATGCAAATAATCAAATGTACGATAATGAACAAATTTACACGTTTCTCAAGGTTATACCTGTTTTTTCGTATAATATTTTTATTTATTGTACATATATTGTGAATTCAATGCCATAGTTTATTATGTGTAAACCCAAGGCGTTACAACTGATATATTATCAATTATTTGTTTTTATTTAATATATATTATAATAATTATTCATGTAAGTTACTAGACAGCGCGCACTCTTATGACACGATTAAATTGAGGACTATTTAAATGAGCAATATATAAAATAATTGTTCCATAAAACGAATTGTTTGTGCATTACTATTGGAAAGATTAGGCTTATATATTCAAGTATTAAATAATTTAAATATTTAAATCATTTGTTTAACTCATGGTTGCTGAAATTGGATATAACGACTTTTGCTACTTAGCGAAAAGTATCTGATCTGAGGCCATCATAGAAATGTATCTAGTTCAGAAGTAAATAACATTATTTAATGTAATAAATTGATATTTAAATATGATATTAATCCCAAAAAGTGTTAAATATATTTTTTAATTTAATACACGTGCTGCAGATTAGACAGTTCAATGGTGAATTATTTTTTCTCTCTCTTTTCTATGTACATTTAATGTTACTAAACAATGTTTAATGTGGTAAATTTAAATATATTTTTTCATTATTTTATTGTGCGCATCTTGCTGTTTGGCTTTAGTGCGACTTTCATAAATAATGTCACAGGTCAGTAAAATTGTAAATGGAAATGAAAAATAAAGGGCATTTCAGAAATTTTTGTTCGAGAATGATTAAAGAGGACAGATTGCACGGGAGCTAAAAAAATCATTTTGAAAAATTTTCTCATGGGTTTTATCCGATTTTTTTTAGGAGAAGAAATTGTTACGGGAGCGCAAAAATAAAAAAAGCTGTTTTTGATTTTTTTATTTATTCAAGGAGGACAAAGAAGGACAATAGGAGAACATATGATGACAATCCTTAGTTTACTTGCTGATAAATTTAGTTTGTTTGCTAAGACAGCTTCCATAATTTATATCATAGGTTTTTAGTCATTCCCCCCCCCCCCCATATGTCACATAATTTTATTGCGCCAAACTCATGTTTTTTTCACACTGTCACAATTCCACTGCCACCTCCCCCCTGTCATGTGACACAATTTATGAAAGCCGCCTAACCACGTATTGAGCTTAATATTTTTACACTGCCTAATTTAACCCTTTGACAGCGGATGACACCTATAGAAGTCATCAAAAAAATCGCCAATATGCATTAGGCAGCTAAATGTGTTGAACTTGTAATATATTTTTTCGTACGATTTAATGTAGGAAAACACTTTAATTTATTAAATAACTTATGACATAAATAGATGCTCCCAACGTATTTGCAAAATGCGAAATAGCGTTCAAAATACCAGCCGCGGATAAAGGGTTTTAAAATGGCGAATCATTTAATTATTTCTCATATAAAATCTTGTCAACGTATATTTTTGCATGTGGCAACATTCAATATAAATGTCAAAATTCGCATCCATTTTGACAAGTAAAATTCAATGGCGATTTTTCAACTAACGAGTTTAGATCCAATTTATACAAAATAAAATTAACATTTATAAATATATATAAGCAACTAAATCAATTAAACAAAATGGAAGTTGAACAACGACAATTGGAGCCATTTTGCAGAGGATGTTTAACATCACACAAATTGATGCAATCTCTGCATAAAAAGCCTCTAAAAGACGATTTCTTAAAATTTACAGATGTAAAGGTAATTTTATTTAGAAATTTCATTCCATAAGATTCTGCGAGTGTTTAAATAAATTTGATTAATCAACATAGGTAATCGAAAGCGAAACTTTATCCAGTTGGTTATGTATGAAATGCTCTATGCTGTTTCATCAAATGCAAGCTTTTAAAAAACGAGCGTCGTTAATTGATACACTTTTACGCACGCACACTGAAGATTTGAGGGTAAATATATATTTATATATTTTATATTAATATCATTATATGTCAAGTTAATCATTTTAGATCAATATTGAAGAATATGAGATAATAGAGGAAAAATATAAAGCTGCTAACCCTATTCCACAGTTGGATAGTGTCACCGTTTTACACGCATGCACAGATTGCGACGATGCCACGATATCGCCGAGTGTTAAAATATCAAATTTTCGTGTAGATATTAAAATAGAAGATATCAGTGACAATAATTCTGATAATGATGATAAAGTTCCTGATCAAAATCCTAGTTTTGTAGAAGTATATTTTGAAAACGACGAGTCTGATTTTATTGCATCCGATCCTATGGTTAAAATTAATGAAAATGTAATGAAAGATGAAGGAAAGAGAAAAAAAATTAACGCTAATGATAAAAAACGAAAAAGGATGGCAAATGAAGAAAATGAAAGGAACATGAGGAAAAAGATGAAAAAATCATCCATTAGTGCAATAGACATGAGTAAAGTTTTAGTAATAGAAATTCCACCGAAAGATCAATTGAAAGAGTTGGACATCAAAAGAACTGCTGAAGATTTTTGTCAAGCAAAATACAAATGCGAGCACTGCGTTAAAGTATTTCCATATGAAGAAAGTCTTCAAAATCACATGGCAAGGCATGATAAGGTATAATTATTTTAAAACTAAAATATAATTTAAATCCAAATTATACAATTATGTATAAATGAAATACAACAGTTTGTGTAACTGAGATAAAAAGTGCATATACAGTGGTCGATCTTTCACCGTTTTGTGGTACCCCAGATAGTTATATATTTACATATATAAATGACAAAATAATACATAAAAAACATTATATTTATACAATATTTTTTAAATTTGATTTAATATAATTTTTTTTATAGAAAATAATACCAATAAATTTAAGAGTACGAAATAAATAAACATATGTATTTTATAAAAAATATTGAGAGCCTCTGATTTGATATAAAAAATTCACAAAGGCCGAATAATATGTCAAATAAATTAATGAAATTCAATAATAGAAAAGTGTTATTAAAACATACTAATATAAAAAAGAAGTAAAATAAATCAAAGCAATAAAATGTTAAAGTCAATGATTTTTTTCTATAATATACTATAAATGCAATATTAAATAATAATAAATAATTATGAAAAAATACGTAAAATAACCTTACTCCCAGGTAACCAACAAATGTGTATGAATTAACTCACTACTCAAAGGGTTAAGAGCCGATGGTGATTTATAAAATAGTCATTGTTTATTTTTTTAACTTTTTTTTTATTCTGAATTAATACTCACTTTAAAACTCAAGACTTAATCTTCAAGTGTCCAGTCTTGATTTTTCCCAGCCCATTATATATTTATCTTTTTTTTTTTCTGAAAGTAACTACAATACTGATATATCCGTGGATTGTTCAGTTTAGTTAAACAAATACTTTTTTCATGATCACTAGAACTATGCACATAATATATTTAACTTGCAGAGCTATGGAATATGTGAATGCTCCATATGTCATCAAAGGTTCTCGGATAAGCGCATATTGAAAAATCATTTCGCAACTCATACGCATCGATACACTTGCCGTTTGTGTAACCGTCAATTTCATTTCAAGAACAATCTAGCCGATCACTTGTTGAAACACGATAACATATACTTGTGTCGTATTTGTGACCATCAATCCGAGTGCGTATATTAAATCTTTAAATTTTAAATAAATATATATTCATAACGTTTTCTTATATCATTTCAGCGGTAAAGAATCTTACCATCTTCATATAAAAACGCATGCAAGTGCTGAAGCAAGCGTATGTGATATTTGTTCGAAAGTTATCAATAACAAGCGTGCTTATCAGAAGCATATGAGGTAAATCGAGTACTGTATTTTATGCGACTGTCTTTTATTTATGATACTTATATTTATAGGAGGCACACTGGTGATATGCCTTTTACTTGTGAAGAATGTGGCAAACACTTTCAAACGAACGCTATGTTGGTAATCCACAAAACTGTTCACAGCAACGCGAGGAACTATTATTGTGAAGTTTGCGACGTTAGCTTTAAAACTAGAGATATAATGTTAGCTCACTTAAAGAGGAACTCAAAGCACATCGATCCAAACATATTAAAGTAAGAAAATATTTCTAATCGACGACGAATCAAAAATATTGACATTGAATATTTTTTCACAAAGGTTTCCTTGCGACTTGTGTAAAAAGAAGTTTGGAAAAGAATCTCAGCTCAAAGCCCACGTAGACAACTTTCATTTGAGGCACGCTCGGATAGCTTGCGATACTTGCCCCGCACGCTTTGTTTCAGCGAATGGTTTGAGAAACCATCGGAAGCGCAAACACGAAGGTGTTAAGCCGATGTTGGCGCACATATGTGAAACGTGTGGACGAGGATTTTCCGTACGTTATTATTTGTTTTAAATTTATCTGAATATGTATACAGTAAACCTTCACAATCATAACTAGTTATTATTGTTTTATTAAGATTTTATTTATAGTTAATTGTGCTGTAATGTTTCAGACGAAAGCACTTGTGACAAATCATATTAGAACACACACTGGAGAAAAGCCTTTCAAATGCGAAAAATGCAACCGTAGCTTCACTCAAAAGTCGGCTATGCAAACTCACATTAAAATTATACACTTAAAGATGAAACGTGAAAAGAAGAATCGCAATAAAAAAGCGACGGAAGCTGAAACTGAAGCAGAAAATGTCTCTCAATGAATTTACTATTTTATATATTGCCGAAGCACAGTCAATGCAGCCTAATTTCATTTGCTGAACAAAAATGAATCGTGTTCTAATAAAGACGATTATATACCGCAATACATGAAATCATAGACAAGAACGTGCTAACTGATATTATCGTTGAAAAGTTCTTATAAGATCCACTAGACTTGGTTTTGTGAACTTGTTGTTTCCTATAATCATATAAAGACTTCTTTGGTAGGAAAAAATATTATAAGTTGAATTTTCTTTGATATTTTAAAATTATTTAGTATCGTTCTGATTGGAATCTTTTTCATTTTAGTCTGTAAGAAAATAGATTGAATTTATTCAATTGGAAAATGTGAGAAAATTATATACAAATTTTTGAAATAAGTTTTTCACACATTTTGTTAAGAAACATTGTATATTAAAATGTTGTGATTATTCTACTGATAGATGAAGCCAATACAAAGCAATATTTTTTAAAGCACTGATTTATTAATGTATTTTAAGAATAAAATATATGTTATAAAATTCGTTAAATTTTTCTATTGGCAATATTTGCCATTAAATATTTTTAATGCTGTTGATAAATTTTGTATGAAAATGCATATACATTTATTTTTAACGGTGTGTACAAAAACAATTTTTTAAGCATGATAATCGCATGCTTTTAAATTTCTACCCTGTAATTAGTCGTTCACCATGAGGGGTGCTATGTGTATCTTGTTATTACTATTGCTATGATTATACATATAAGTGTATAATCGGTGCTTTCATCCTTGTATTTTTTTATTTTATCAATTTATAAATTTATTTTATTTGCTTTAAAATTCAGTGATCATGTGACTAATCTGTGTACACTTACTTTCAGAAAAAATGCAAATCCATTATTAGTTAATTTTCTAGGATCTCTCCCCTGTCCATTAAAATCTCATTATTTTTTTTCTTTATATGAATTAAGAGAACACTGACTGTGATGGAATAAATAAAACAATCAAATCCAATATTACTATTTAATTCATATTTTTTTACATATACAATTGTAAAAAATCGATACGCATCATACAATAAAAAATATAAATATGACAATATTAAAAAAGAACATAATGTTTATTATTTTTATACATATATATGTATATAAACAAGACTATATAATAATAAATACTTTCTTAATAATTATACTCGTGTATTATTTTTTGTCAATTTTGTCGCTACATAACAAAACTTATTCAAATAACTGTCAAAACTGTGACAGCATACAATATAATGAAAGTCTATAGAATAATCCTAGTATCTAAATGCATCTTATAAGGAACGTATTTTTATTGCCTCGTCGCAGCCGGATGCTGCGGGGGCGGAAAGCATCGAACATGCTCCACCGATCCACCCGTGTTACTTCCTCCAGCACCTTCCAAATGTCTATTCAGTGCGGCGAATATCTGAGAATTCAACACTTGGAAGCGGCGAATTCTGTCAACCATTCTTTTCAAATGCTGAAACATATGAAGCGTGAATAATTTTTTTATTTATAAAAAAATAATTGATAATGTTGGAATAAATCTCACAATCCCTTTCACAGTCTCGTCTTTTCCGTCGACTCTCTGTACTCGCAGAATATGATAACAGAAATCTAAGGCTTCAAAACGTCTCTGTTGTCCAAGCAAGGCGATAATTGTACATCCGGCCCAGTGAAGACCTTCGCCAAACAGTTCTCTATAGATGATAAATAATTTTTTTACACAACAATGTAAATTGACCACTCACAATTTAAGAGACTAGTAATACATTATTAAAACAACCAGAGCACTGATTTGAATTTGTTTTTTACGTGAATAAATATTTGTTTATACTTAAAGAATACTCACTCTACTGTAAATTGTGTATCACCAACTGGAATACAATACAAAAATTGCAACGCCGACCATAATCTGAAAATTAAAAATGAAGAGATGAAAAATATATATAGCCAGTCGTACAATCAGTCAAAAGAATTCAATCCAAGTGAAAAGAAATAAAATCTTGCATCTCAGCGGGAACGCTCGATTATCTAGCATTCATATTAAAACTTTTTATAACAATATTATGACTAATAATAAGTGAGAAAAATATATATCTACCGGTGAAAATGTATTCCGATATGATTACACTGAAATGACATATTTTTAAAAATACTTTCGGGATTTTTAGATTTTCTTAAAAGGATAACCCGAGAATATTTGGTTTAGAATCAGGAACTTCATTTCAGATTTTTCCAGGGAGGGGGGGAGCAAAAATGTTGCCAGTCAGTCGTCATTTTTTTAATATTTTGATTTCATTAAATGACATGCATTTTTCTGGCCAAATTCAAGGGGGTGCAAATGCCACCATCTGCCCCCCCCCCTCTCCAATGACGTCACTGTGTCCCTTGAACTTTATAGAGTGCTTGTCTATTTTTGTTTTTAGCTTTCACTATATTATACTCGGGTATATATTTATATTATTTTATCATGTATTGCTTATAAATTATTTTATTATTGTTTTTTTTTTAAATATTTTTAGAAAAAAATATATTACAGTTAGGAATTGCATAGCACCGGAATTTTCAATACTAAGATTATTATTATTTTAATTAATTAACCATAACAATAATCCAAGTACCATCGCATGATTCACCATATTTATTGCTTAGCAAAAACCAAAGCATTCGAATACCCCACATTTTAATTATTACTTATTTTAATTATATTGTCTGGTACAACCTATGCAAAAATATTGCATTATTTTCCAATGAGTTTTTTTAAAACACATGACGCAAATTTTTCAAATACGTTTTTTATTTTAATACAATTATTGAGACTAACTTATTGCTAATATTTAGCACCTCTTACTAGTTGAGTAAAAATATGTCTGAATGGAAGTAAAAATGTACAAAAAGTAGAAAGAATATGTATGTAATACCTGCATTGTTTTCACTTCACCAGCCATCCCTATCATAAAAAAGAGCATGCGGCGCAGTTATTTCTCTGTTACATAATAGAATTACTGGGAACTGCTAAGCACCGTTAATTCCCCTGAGATAAAGCAAATGTATTCCATTTGTTGACACATCGTGCATATTGTACAAAAATATCAAATCTGTTAAATTATTTTTTTAAATATGCGCTGGTATATCGGTTGGTGAAATTTTTCGCATAGGTTGGGTGGACTGATAATTCAACCTTCTGGGAGTAAAAGGGATAACATTCTTCTACTTTGATATCCTACCCCGATAAAACTAATTTCGTTAATCCCCTACAATAAGCATCATTTTATTCTATGCTTCTGCATTCAAGCAATATGGACATCGTCGTTTTCATAGTTCAAAGCCACTGAGATTTCAACAAATAAAATGTACGAATTTAGAAAAAAAAAATATTTTCAGTAACTATCGGTATTTCATTTTGTAATACAGATAGTACCGAAAGTCAATTTTTGCCTCAAAAATTGACTTTCCCTTTAAGGATTCATAATTTGTTTTTTTATATTATTTGGATGGACAAATGATTAACTTATTGCCAATGACACCCAGAGTGTTCGAGTCCATAATATATATAAGAAAATAACGTTATGCAATCTACATAACTTTGTCACATAGCATGTTTTGTTATATAAATACCTATGAAATTCGGTGCATTCATCGAAGTTAGGTGGATAATGATGAGGAGGCGGTGGCTGCCAAACAGGTCCGACGAGAAGCGCCTTTAATCGTTGAAGAACGACGCAAAACAACGAAAGACCACAACACAAACGCTCTTTAGTTAATAGATCTCCCTCCCGAGCAATACGAGCTTGCTATATTATAAAAAAAATAATCATTATAAAATATTGATTATATAATCTATAGAAAACTAAGCATGTAACATACTTTGGCAGTTCCGAACTTTTCTATATTCGGTACGATCTGAAGAGCCGCGTACTTTGCTTCGGTCGCTTTCTGCTTAGCTTCCGGTTTTTCGCCTTCTGTCATGATAACGTGTCGATTTAATATAAGCACAGTAATTAACAATGTCTAAATATTAACCTTTGCAATGCAGCTTTGGCAAGATGTTCTGGAATGGAGCGGCGTGCAGTAGATCGGTGATTTCCTCCAAACCGAGAGCTTGTTCCACCAAAAGGCAAAACAGTATTGTGTTGCCAAGTTCGCGAAGAGCGTGGAACAATTCAGTTCTTGCCTCTCCGTACTGGACAATGTCTTGCAATTGCGCTTGATAGTATCCGAGAACACCTAATAAGATAAACATAATGAGTGTTAAGTGATTGTTTATTAAAAATAAAAATGAATACATACCCGGAGATCCGTAATCGTATCGTGGAAGTTTACAAATGGGCGGCATTGCTGCTGCAAGAGCTCTCGCGAATTGAGCCAAACTGCCTTGCAACAATCCACGTGCTATGCCCAATAATTCTTCAAGTACAACTGCTACTCCTTGATAGCCTAAGAGCCTCACCAATGCATGCAAATGTTGCGGTCCAACAAAACCTAAAAGTACAAGCAAGTAAATCAAAACATACTCAAATTTGGATCGAATCAAAGTACAGTCATTCCACTTAGGAACAGCCAGTTATTTGGGCCAAATCCTATGATAAATAAGGGAACTAATAGTAATTTACTTTGGTTATCTGAGACTGCATTCCGTTTAATTAAGACAGTAAATTTAAATAATGAAGAGGTTTTACAAGCTCCGATTGTTAATTGGCTGTATATTTACCTGAAAACTGGGCGTATTGTGTGTTATAAGCGAGATTCAACTGCTTAGATCCCCAGAGATGGGCATAAGACGTCTGCTGTAAACGTTCCCTCTGAACGGCTTGCGCAAACTGTATTCCTCGGCACTTGACGAATCTGTTCGTCGCCGCGTTGTAACAATAGTTGGGCAAGAAATCGTAGTTCAACTCCCAGAATACGTGAAGAGCTATACGACCATACGGAGCCAGCACACTATGATCGGCTTCTCTCAAAATCGCGTCCCAAGGATCCAGGGTCAACCAGCGCGAAAGCAATTTGTGACACAATCGATTCACGGCGAGTAATCCTTCCAATTCCTGTAAAATGTACAAAAAAATTATAGATAAGGATCGAATTTTCTATCGAGGATAAGATCAAAAATCTTACAACAACACCGGTGATATCTCCTGCTTCGAATTTGGATATGGCGTATCCTACGGAGCGGTGCATGTCGACGTTCAATCGCTGAGCCAATAACCGAGCTAAATCGACACATCGACCGAGGAGTGCGACGTGACGCTGCCTCAATAATGCACCATATCTCGAAGCCGCTGGTTGAGCTAATGCCCAAGCTCCCCGTGATACGCATTCGGCGCGATATCTCTTATCCAGCAGAATGCTAAAATATGTACATACATAATAGAAAAATACAACATAAAGTGATCATCTTGTTCGTTGTCTCACCTCGCTGCCAACAATTTATAATGTGCGTAAATCTGCTCAGAGAGCTTATAGACGAACTGATCGAAGCACAGATTGACCTCAGCTTCGACTTCATCGTACAAGAATTGCTTTCTAAATACAGTTAGAGCATATTGCGCACTGTCGTTGTATAAATCCAGCGGATACAGTACATATCTGTGTGCGTAAAAAATACATTAGAAAAATTATAATAGATATGATTATTTTATTATATTATATATACTCCATCATGCTGGGTTCTTTAGTCTTTAGAATATGATCAGTGAGGATCCACGGCATGGACATTTCAATCGGAAATTGGATTCGCTTCTCCATTGTGATGAGATCGCTGCATTCTTCGTTGTGTTGATGTCGAACAGTGCATTTCTAAAAAATATATACAATGATCAGCTTTACATATAGAATAGAATATTAAATCTTAAGATATTAGAGACAAAAGTCATACATTTATTCTGCGACCCATAGTCATCTCCAAATAGAATTCCCTGTACCACAATTGAGACAAATCGCAACACTTCTGCAGCGATTCCGAAAACGACAGTAAATAGTTCCAGAAGAAGCTTGATCTATGAAAGTTATCAATCTGTCCGAGCGTAGTGGTATCCAAATCTCTGCGGAGTGTTCTCTTTCCGCCTGATTTTTCAGCAATGAGTGCTTCCAGCTGAGTTCGCACCATATACAATTGAGTCGAAGACGGTCCCACGTTTCTCTTCGGTATTTTTACGCTGTATTCCCGATCGGGAGTGTCTTTTTTGCCGCGAAGAGCCGGATCTGCTTCTGGGTCGATGCCACGAGCCCAATCTCCACACGTTTCACGCACCGATACCAATATACTGCAATACAATCGAATTTACATATCATTGGAATAAATGCACGATTAAATAATTCGACAATTACCTTCTGATCAAATCTCGCTTGTTCTTGATTGCTTTCCGTAAAGGTTCTCGTAGTGTTATCTGCACAAATTTTTGCAACGAAGCATAGACACTTCGACGAGCCGCATCAGCGAAGACGCTCTCCATCCTCGCCAATAGAGCTTGCAATCCTTTAACCGTTGCTATGATCTCCACCAAAGCGAGTTTCTCTTCGGATGTATAATTGTAACGTGTTGCCTAAACACAAATATACACATATTTTTAAAAGATAATTTTAATAAGTATCGTTTTAGAAACACACCCTTTCGTATTCTTCGGCTTCAGCCGGACAATCAGGACTACGAATGTGATCAGTTGGATGTAAAAGCTTCCAAGAGCAATGCTCAGTCAATACAGAAGCCCAATCGGAGAGCAATTGCAATCCGCGGAGAGCCAAATCTGCCGTGTTTGCATTTTCCTCGTCAGATCCAGATTCTTTATACGTCGTTGTAACCTGTTTTAAAATACAGTGTTATTATTAAATATAAAAATGTGTTGTAAAATCACAATAGAAGTACAAATATTTATTTTTTAATTTGAACATATAAATAAAATAACTTATTTTGCATACTAAAACTTTGAAATAACATACAATTACTAGAAAAAATGTTTTGAGAATTAAAATATCACTTATCAACCAACTTTAGATATATTAAAATACAATTCAATTAAGTATTTTTTCAAGTATTACTTACTTCATTACTGTACCGAGCTAATTCAGCAATGTATTTCTGATGATCTTCTCGTATTCTCGGTAAATGAATCATTAATTCAGCTTGAGGGCTAGGCGGAACCGTGGACGATGATAAAGGCCACCTATTGATAACAATAAAATATTATCCATACATTTCTTGATAGATTAAATCTATATTTTTATTTATGACTGTAGAAACTTTTACTAAAACTTACTTGCTCGGATCGTAGTGCTTTGATCGTTTGATATAATTAAACGGTGCGATTTGCATGTCTCCGAACAGAGGTACGACTTCTAAATTCTATAATGCAAATGAGATTATAACAAATATAATAAATATAATATAATATCTCAATCGTACCTTGAAGATCCTGTCGATCTTTTCGAGCTTGAGCCTTTTCTTCTGATCGAGTCTGTTAATGTTGCATCCATCCGAATCCATCAAGAACAAGCCAAAACCCATGACTTTAACCAACATATGCTTTTCTGAAGGTGTCAAATACATTTTGGTCTCGTACATTTGAACGCAAATATTGACAACGTCGCACATCAGTTCCTCGTATCCTTTTTCAAAAAAACAACATTGAATAAAAACTTAATATTAATATAAATTTTAAAATAAATACCTGGAATCTTCTCAAGAACGTCTTTCACAGTGTCTCTGATTTTATTTTGAGTCGCCAAGAACATAGACAAGTTTTGCGACTCTTGAAGCGTTTGACTATCTGACATCACTTTGAGGAACTGAGCAGCTCTATAAATAATATACATTGACATTTTATTATCGAGTTAAAAAATAGAATGAGAGAGAGGTTAAGAGTGGACGCCTATATTTTAATCTTCTTGGGTTATGTTATTCAAATAATGCCCTACGGCAGATGCTGCGATAAAAAATAAAAACGATAGTTTGCAGACTTATGGATTAAAAACGATAATAAAAGGACAGTACAATCTGTTTTATGTTTAAAAAATTAGAGCTCCCAAAACTTTACAGCAAAATAATCGATTCAAACTAGCAATAACTTTAAATGATCTGCTTTTATCTATATATTATTATTTTCGCGTATTATGTAATATTTTTAATACAAATTATACACACGTGTTGCTTTGTAACTCATCGTTTTTTTCACAAATTTATCAAATCTGTTTTTACGCGTTTTATTATCAAGAAGATATGGTTTCACGTTATTGTTTATTTAAATATTGTGTACACTTATTTTACATTGCATTATCATAAGGGGAATTTAACCCTTTGCGATCGGATGTAAAATGTAACGGCATTTCATATGTGATAGTGTATAAGAAAATATAATATACGCATTAATCAATAACAAAAAGTTAATAATTACTGTGGTAATGGATGTGTTTATCTTTCAATGAGTGATGTTTATTTTAACGATGCCAATTCTTTTCTGATAATAAATATGACTGTGGTTCATTCATTTTCGGTTTGCTTATTTTTAATTTGAATTGGAACACTGGGTTTCGAGTGTTTTGCTTAAAAAATTTACTATTGTATTATTTTTCCTTAATTAAAATACCTATGTATAATATTTTTATAAAAATATTTTTTAAATTTATTTGTTTTTTTATTATTAATTTTTCTATGAATTTTTTTACACAGTTTTTTGTGGGACGTATTCACTGTGTAAAAATATAGTTAGGTGTAATTTTATTTTTTTAACTTTAAAAATCTTTATAAATAAAACCATTTAATTGTTGATAATTGTTAAGTGAATAATGTTGAATAAAATATTTTTTTTTTTAATATAATGTTTTGTGTTTTATTTTTTTCTATTTATCTATTATCTATTTTTTTGTCAAAAAAATGTTTTTAAACCTTGTGGAATTTATACGTATACTACGTATAGTTCTACATATTACAAAATTAATGACTAAAATAACATAAAAAATACAAAATTTGTTTTTTTAAAAATGATTTTCAAATTGCGCAAAATTGCTTCCGACTGGTTTGCAGACTGTATGGCGAAATTTTCCGACCGCAAAAGGTTAAAACTTAAGATTTTAACAAACAATTCGATAAATGAAATTTGTTCAAACAATAAAATGATAAAACAAAAATAGTTTACAAAGTGTGAAAAAAAAAATTTAAATTTTTTTTACATTGAATACAATCTAAATATTGACATCATATTTTTTTAATATAATTTTAAAAATATTTTTTGACCGGAATATTGTCTGGAATAATCAGTGTCCGCAAAAATGTTATTTGGAATAATTTCCGTGTCCGGAAATTTCTTGTCTGTAAATTTTATGTCAGGAAATTTCCTGTCTGAAATAATCACTGAACCATAAAGTTTATTTTAATTGAAAAATAATCCTCCTTTCTTTTCACGTCTTATTGCATTCCGATCAGACTCCAATTGCGTTCCAACAAGTGAGCATTACAGGAATTAAATTCTCTTCGATCCCTATGCATTTGAAATATGGCACGGTTCTTAAATTTTATCTATATAATATATTAATTTAGCACATGGTCAATTATATTTTTCTGTTACCCTTTTAGTTCAAGAATTTTTAGCGTATTTTTTCACCTACAGCAGTGGCGAATCATAGAATGTGTTTTGGGATATATGTCGTACATAAGTGATTCATGGTTAAATTCTTCCCCCACTCCTCTATAATTTTAATAATACAAACCTGCGATATGTCGAATAGTCATTCTTAACAGACGATTTCATATTTTTAAGTTCATCTAAAACCGCAAACATGTTAACGAAGCGTCCGAGTGTCAATAAATACGCTTCCGATACGAAATCTCTTCTTTTTTCGGCGTGACAAAGACGGCGAACTTCAGCCGAAAAACGTTCAATAGCTTTCCTCTACAAAAATCAATGAAAAATGAATTGAAACATTTGTTTCTGATATTGATTATAATTTATACATATACCACACACCTGAAAATACATGAACGCCAACAGTTTACGAACTTCCGGAGCTAACACTTCTACGGTCCGCTCGTAGATTTCGACGCGATTCGGTTGTTCGTTGCTGCGCGGTTGAGGTATTGCACGCGAGCAACAACGCCAAGTGTAGAGCATCACAGCCATCGAGTTACCCTCCTCTAATAATTGATTCTAAAATAATCCGAATCAAATTATATTACTCATAAAACAATCGTTGAATCATAAACTAACATACCAAATTAGCATGAACTGTAGCCTCTTCAATGTATTTAGCGATACCCGTCACGAATCCGTTGCGGTCTTCAAAATTAGTATCAAAATTAGCCTGATACAAGATCGATATGGGCTGAGCTTCGATGCATGGTTGTTCATCTGTGGTAATGTACAGTAACGTCATTGAAGCATGAGATGTTTGTTACTGTGACAAATTTAACTTAATTACCTGGAAGCATGAGCTCGTCTAGCACGTCGACGTTGCTGAGAGCGTCCGTTAAGGACACCTTCTCGCTCACCGACATTTTAATTGACTTTTATTAGCGCAGGAAGGAAGTGAATATAGTCGGCGATCGACACCATAAATAGTCACACGCTATGGAAAAAGCCTTGGTTCAACTATTTGAAGTTATGCGATGCGCAATTTTTTACTGGCGGAGTTTAGAAAAACATGGGAAACCAAACGACGGCTAGAACGCCGGCGACGGGCGCGGCTGCGCATTTGACAGATTACAATCAGTGCTGCCAGCCTAAAAAATATATGGCTTCTCATTGTTCTTTTTAAATCGACTTTATTAATATAATACATACTTCAAATATTTGGCTCAAAATAAATTATTGTATTTTCAAATAATTTTCTCAATCAGCATTGCGGCAATCAAATCAAATAGCGAAAATATATTTAGACTTCACTAGTGAAATATAACTTTACTGTAAAATATACATTCACTATAACATTTATACTTTGCATTTAAATAAATAATGACAAGTATGTAAATGTATATATACCTATGAGCTATGACTACGTATAGAAAAGTCTAAATCATATAATTTTACTAGTACCTGCCAGATAAATTATATTTTCACTGGTAAAAATATATATCTACATATTAGAATACACTGTTTTTTTGGATTTTCTTTGATTAAGTACGTCATTTCAGCTTTTTCTGAGAGAAACAAAAGTTGGCTAATTTCAATTAACCGAATTTCAAATTTTGCCTTCCCCTTTTTTATGTTAATAATTAAAGTTTTAAACGTTTTCCTGACTACATCATTTTTACTCCTATTATTATAATTTGTAAGGTAAGCTATGTTGAATTCATAATTCAATGATTATGCTACGATGACTCTAGCAGCTCGCTTTTTATTAATTTTGACTTTTGATAACGGGTTGTTTTATATTCTACTTTTGCGACATTGTGCAATAACATCCACTGCTTTTGCTTGGATAATATCTGCCTCTGTGACGCATTGATTTTATCAATTCCCTTTTTCTGTTAACTCAAGATTACATTACTAATTAATTTCAATCAATAACACCCATTATTTTTAATTAGAATTAATTTTTATTTGAAACACGTTTCATATTAATGTTCCTCTTCATATCCTCACAAATGTCTTAAATAACTAGTGACCCTATTAGAATCAAATTATATCATTTAGAAATAACTGCGCAGAAAAATAATATGCAATTCTAAATATCCACGAATGAACTGCAATAGCAGCATTTAGACCGTTATTTGTTATCTATGATTTTTTCCAAGAATGTTACTAGCCATTTACAGTAACCCTCAATAGCAAAACATCTCCGAAGGTCTTCAATTATCATTACGCTTTAATCCCTTTTCTTCATAAGCACGTCTATAAAAAACAATAATGGCCTCACATCAAATAATCGGTTAACAATAATGGCCTCACACCAGACAGCTATCTTGAAATTTTCACTAAAGGATAGAAAAACTAATGCGATTGGCTTTAAATCTACATCATTCCCTTTTGTCCAGCTTGTTCAAAGGCCCGACGTAGAGGATGTAATACTTACACATCAGGAATCACCGATTACTACTGAACTCGTTTGACAAAGACCTTTGATCTGGTAGACTAGACGCCAATTCGACTCAGCAGCCAGACGAGAAATCAAAGACCGATCTTCACAGCTGTGAGGCGCTACGACACCTGCATTTTTCTGTATATATTTTGTACAATCAACTGTTAACTTAACAGCTCTTTTAGCGTCAACACTTAAATAAAGCAAACAATTTAAATAGAAGTTTTAACGTAACTTTCAGATGAATTTACTTACCTATTTACGTCATTCTTATGGCAAAAGTTTCACATCATTCTGTTGCTCAATGGTATGCAACGACACAGTATTAGTTTCTTGCAACGTATAAGGGTAAAATGTCCAAAATCTTTTATGTGGGTAAAATAAAAAAGTAAGATAGAAGTGTTTATACAATTTAATCAAAAAAACGGACAATCTTTTTAGCACTTTGCAACGATTTTAAAATCTCACATACAATTTTATTATTGTTGATTACACATACAATCCGATTTAAATTTCAGAAACATACTCTAATAAATTACAAAAAAATAATAATAATAAAATAAACATCCAAGTATAATAATTATTTTCCTGCTTTTTTATTATAAATTTATCAGTTGCATAGTCTCACCTTGCTTTCGCAAACAATCTATTAAAGATTCAATATGGCATTCTAGAACTCCCACTCACAAAATTTTCTATAAAAATTGATATATTAACTATAACATTATTCTTGATCAGGCAAGATACGGTTATAATATTTTTTAAATAAAAAAAACATACAAAAGCACGATTTAATTTTGGATAAATAAAAAAGTAATTAATTTTTTTTGATCATCATTGTTTCTAAGTGTTGATATTGAAACTTATAAATAATAAAAGTATAACAATAAATGATATTACTCAGTCACCGATAAGTTAAAACAGCCTTAAGTAATAAAAGAAAGAATAATTACATATATTTTCACTATACAAAAAAAATGTATTATCGGCTCGTTGGTTTTGAATCGAAAGTTTCATGCTCAAAATCAAATGTAATATGTAACATTAGCGACATAAAAACGAGGAATGTTATCTATTTTTTTGTAACAATTTAGAGTCAATTTGTTTTTCAATCGATAGAAAGAAAAAAATATATACTGAAAATAAGTAAATCACAGAATTCGAAATACAGATTACATTACATTTTCGCTATCGTTCGTCCGCTAGCACACGTACACTAGTACACACGATAATATATAAATATATATACAGAAAAGTTAACTCGAAAAAATAATGCGTATTAGAAATGCGCTGAAATAAGTTGGTCAACAATCAGAATTAACTAAGTCTCTCTGTATACTCACTTTTGTATACATAAATAAATCCAATTATACAAAAAATTTACAACATAAAAGAATACTTCATAATCTAAACGTATCGTAGGAAATAAATCACTAACACAAAGATTACGTTTAAAAACTAATAATAATACCTCTATTAAATATTTATCATATATGCATATGTATATAATAAACATTATATTATATTTGACACAATAATAATAATTAAAAATTCCCCATATTTTAAGTGCAGGCCAATCACCGATACACAAAATTCGCAACATCGCAATAAATATAATATATAAGATAAATTTACACAAGAGAAAAAATACAACGGTGCGTCGATTCGGGGGCTACGTCGTTAAAACGCATGCGTACATTCGAGCGAAACGATCGAGCCGCTGCGATAAATACAAATTAGTCGATAATCTAAAAACGAGAGGAACTAAGCATTGATTTGCCACATATACAAAAACTCACAACGATAACGTTCAGATCTGTCAAATTATAAACCATTTAAATAACAATATTCCCATGAGATCTAGTATACACAAATTATTCAAATTATAAGACTAAGGTGTCCGAATAAAATACGATAAACAATTAAATCACTGATTGGACTTATGTATCGGTAATTTGCATCAGTGTAAATAAAATAAGTCTGTATTAATAATTTATATAAATTAGTATCGGAATAAATAAAACACAATTTTATTTGAAACAGATTAAAAAAATATTTTTTTTTAAATAAAAAAAAATTTCATTACTACCGATCTAAAAAGTAGTCAACTAAGCAATCGTCATATCGATATATATAAAAACACCTCACGTCCGGTATATAAAGAACGTTACGATACCAGTTTCGGAATTAAATTTTGTCAAGAGATAACGTCGGATATAAATGGAGATGTTCCCCGTCGATTCGAGCCGACGACGAAGAGCTACTGCATAAAGTAATCGGGGTGATCCGAATCTTTCTCGAAGCGTTTCGCCTCTTCCTGCATGCTCTCTTTTATTTTCAAAATCGCAGCCGACTCAGTCTGATCGTTCTGATCTCCGCTCGGTCCCCCGAAGCCGCCTAAAAAAGAAAATCGCCAACAACACATTCAACCTTCCCGCCTGTACGTCGGCCGGCCGTCGTGGCCGACTCCATAACTTGTATATAAACAATAAGAAAGTAAAAAAAAATAATTACATTAATCAGATTATAACAAGAAATTACCAAGATTGTAATCTGCCATGCCGGAAGCGGAATCTTCTCGAGGCGTCGAAGGACCGCCTCCTACGCCGCCCCCGCCACCGACTCCGCCGGGAGAAGACTTCATCCCGTCCACTCCTCCCAGACCTGGAAACGAGAACCAATTGAAAAGCACTGTCGCGGAGCATAAAAAATCCGACACAAAAGTTTGCAGACTAAGAAACCAATAATTCGGTGGCCAACAATTAGGATCAAGAATATCTCAAAAAAAAATGAGAAAAATGTCATGACTCAATGAGCAAATGTTGCTACTAAAATGAATATAAATATCACTTGCTTAATGGGTTTTATTAACACTAAACCTGTTAATTTGACGGGTGTTATAAAAAATGGGTATATAGTGACCAGATTTTCAAAAATAAAAATAGTGTTAATATATTTGCATTGATCAAATAGTCATAAAACATCCAGAAAAATACTGTCTGATATAAATAAAATCAGACACCCATCAATCTGATGGGTATCGTAAATCTAGCGTTAATTAAACAATCACTGCATCTTACTAAAATATCATTGATTACTATTGTATTACTTCGATAGCGGTATAGCTTAAATTTGAAAGCACGCATGTTACTTACAATAACCCTATAAATAAAAGCAAGAGGCTATAAAATTTAAGAATGATGCAATGTTTCAAAAAATGTTTTTTAAACAGATTATATTAGTCCGGATTTGAGTGTTTTGTTAGTTGAAACTCATACAGTAGCAAATTCAAAGGCTTGAATTTTTCGGGTCAGAATTTTAACACAGTTGTGGTCAGAATAAATATCCATCAACCAGAATAAATATTAGATGGTCAGAATTTATATTAAATGATAAGACTTATTTTGACAGATGGTCAGAATCATTTTTTTTCAGTTGGCAATAGTGTTATCATTGTGTTGTTAGTATGGCCAACTTGTTTGGTTGGGCTCGCAACATTGTCAGATGCCAATACAACAAGCTAAGAGTGCTCTCCGCCGCTGCTGTCGTTATTCCTGCTTCGTTCATCGCTCTCAATACCTTCACGTCCTACATACAATTAAATAGATTCATTGAGTTATTCATGGGGTGTTCAATGTTCTAACCAACGCACATAACCTGTCCAACAGTTTTGGTGCAAGCGAGATATTTTATAAAATATTTCTAAAATTAATAATTTATTGCTCATTTATATTTTTTATAAATGTTAGTTTTTTTTTAATTCACATGAATGTTTATTTTGACTGTATGCTATTTTTATATTTACCACTTGACATTTATTCTGACCCTGAATAATATAACTATGATCAGGCTTTTAATAAAATTCTGACCGAAATTTGATTTTTATTCTGACTCAAAGTTGATTTAAATTCTGACCATTTAATTTGTTGCTAAATTCAAACTCTTGTGTTAAATAGTCAAATTAAATTAATTGTATTAATTTATGTGTTAGAACTTTCCACAGTAAGCGATATTTACATTTTATTATTTAACAATATTTGTGTCTCACTCACTTAAATGCATGAATTATCAAATATGTATTTAAAAATTATTATGAAAATAAAGGTTTGTTTTTAAATGTCTATATAACGCTTTCAACTAATATATTATTAGTTTTGCAATTGAAACACAATTTTTCATCGCTAACGAATGAAATAATGATTCATATGGTATATTATCAATCGACTATATTGTAAGCTAAGCAAAAATTCACATCATGCAAATTTTATTAGATAAAGCTATCTTTGCATAGATAAAATGCATTTAAGGGTTAAAATAATTAAATAATTAGTTGTAAAACAATCATTGGTATAAGAGTAGAATTTCAGCTAAACCATACATAAAAAAAACTTGCAGCAAAATAAATTAGATATATTTTAAAAATAAAATATGCATCATATATGTTGTTTATGAATGTGTAATCATCACTAGCTTCTAGAGGTGGTAATAAGGAGCAGTAGTTCGCAAAAACGACTGTTTTTTCACACATCACATGCAAAAAGTATGGTAGTAAAAGGGTTATATTAAAGCAAAAAGGTAGGAGAGGCAAATTAGGAATTAAAGGCGTGGTCCACAAACTTTTATGCCGCATTTCAGTGTTTTAAAGACAAACCATCCGTTCGGATTCGTCGCAAAACGAAAATGAAAATCGAAACAAACACACGGGCAGTCGAGAAACACCGATAGATTAAAAAAAAAAGATAACGGCAAATAAAAATATAAAAACGTCACTTTTGCAAAAATAATAGAAAAAAAGCGTAAAAAAAATCACTTTATTCATATTTTACATTAACATCTTGCTGACCTTCTTGCGAGGGCGGCGGAGGCGCGTGATCGGCCCCTCCCAGCGGAAATTCGGCCCCGAGACCCCCTGCTCCGCCCACCGGCTTCATCAGAGTGTACATCCCTTCGCCACCTGACCAAAAGGTTTCGTCGGTTTATTATGCGTCGTAGCGATTCGTACGTACACACGCTATGAAACTAACGAGGGTGATTTCGACGCGGACTTCGGAGCGAGAGAGAAAAACCTTTCGGTGGGATTGCGAGTCGGACGCGGACGAGACTCGCCCGACGGAGGGCGAGCATCGGTGCCTCTCTAGTGCCAAAGCGGGCGCGCGGCGCGATCGGGCTGATGCTAAGAAGTATAAATACCGGAATTACTCGAATCTTGGGGGCTGGGCATGATGGGCGTGCCGGGTCCGGGCGGTCCGTTCGAGCCTGGAGGGCCGCCGTAGGTACCGGGCGAGCTTGACGAGTAGTTGATGGATCCGCCGGCTCCTCCTTGCCACGCAGCTCTGGGCGCCATACCCATTCCTGGAGGCATGCCTACATGAAAAACATAATTAGTGTCAAATTAATAAAATATATATAGTTCTATTGCAATCTATACTTTTAATTCTCTCCCGTTTGCCTTACTAAAAACTCCCAAATAGAACAATCTAACGATGTTCCACTGCTAGTGGCTATTAAGCAAAATTATCTCTTTTCAAAGGGAAAATCCTTAAAATTTTCTTGTACAAAATTAATTGTTATCAAAGATTTTTTTTTGTGATTAATTTTCTTGAGCAAAATCAGTGGATTTTAATGAGAAACTCCTAAAAATTTCTACTCTTATTAGTAAATTATAAATAAATATACCTAAAAATCTTACATACTTTATACATGAATATACGAATTTACTTATGGTTCTAATTATTATACCTTTAATTCATTATTTATATTAATAATATTGTATCAGTAATAAAATGTTTTAAAATATGGTAGAAAATTAATTTTTAATACAAATAAAAACATTTGAAAAATAATCACTCGGAGCTGAACCAAATACCGATATTTATTCCACACCGATATATATATTTTTAATTGAACTGGAACGAAAAAAATAATTGTTCGATGCCCTGATTTTTATTTGTCCACATTTTATATGGTAATAATCATCCAATGGAATTGATCAGATTGTATCTTGCGATTTACTAGTTGATCGTGATCAACTGGTTAAAATCCCTATTATGTGCGGCCCCAGTAAATAAAACAAAAAACTAATTATGGGCCATGACTAAAAATGTTGCTGACCCATGTACTACATAAATGTTATTTACCCCTGAAGCAAATACGGACCATTAAAATGTATCTGATTTTTTTCTTCATAGATGACATCAGATTTGGCAATTCTCGTCAAAGTAGCAAAAGCCAATATATCAGATTTTGGCAACCATCGTTAATAAAAAAAAATGTCAAGCAGTTGTAACAATTATTCTCACAATTCGAGTCAAAAAGATAGCTACTACTGCATCTAAAAATATTTGCAATGTACTAGGTCAGTGATGAGCAAACCGGGCGGCCAACTGAGACTTTTTAAAAGTATAAATAACAATAAACATCAAAATCGCTGGCATACCATAACGTGTTCAGTATAAAAATTAGCCATTATGCATTACTTTCACGCAGTTCGTACGTCTTACATTTATTTATAGTTATTTACTATTCATATCGTTTAATCCTCGTAATATGGACATACAACTATTTTTTGTATGTATATAAAAAACAATTCTGTTTGTTTGATATGTTAGCGTCCATACAAAACTAAAGATTCTTTATTATTTAAAGAAATACAATTGCAGAAAGACATTAAATGAATTGTAAAAAAGTCTGAAGCAACAACGAAATATTATTAAGGTGGCCTCATCATCGCTTGATATGACAGTTTGTGAAAGTCAAATTTTAGCAAAGATAATGAAACCATTTTCTGACGGAGAATTAAAAAAAGAATGTTTAGAATCCGTAACAGATGTTGTTTTCCCAGACAAAAAATAAACAAACTCAAAAATCCCAGTTTACAATTGCAAGAACAATTGACGATCTCTCAAATGAAATAGAATTAAATTTGAAGGAGCGATTCTCGAAACTGGAGTGGATATCTCTAACTTTGAATAAAAGTCCTGACATTAATGACACAACGCAATGATTTTTTTGAGAGGAAAGGATTCCATTTATAATTTAATCGAATAACTAGCATCTTTGGTTCCAGTGAAAAGAAAAACAACCGGAGTAGATATTTATGAAGAATTAAAAACTGTTTTGTGCCGATTTAATATCCCAAAAGAAAAGATTGTGAGTATATCAACAGCAAAGCAAAAACCATATCTAGTATGAAATTTGGAGTGTCAGGACTTTTAACCAAGGATATGTTGCAGGCTTCAGTATGAGAAATCATTGTTTCTCATAGCATTTTACATCAGGAAAATTTGTATGCAAAAATATTAGAAACATCAAATGTTGTCACACTGATAATCAAAATTGTCAATTTTTATACTCGTATTTTTTAGGTCAAAATTTTAACACGGTTGTGGTCAGAAATTTTAGTAAAAGGTCGGAGTTTATATTAAATGGTAAGAATTATTTTGAGATGGTCAGATTCATCATAATTTTTTTCAGTTGGTAATAGTGTTATCGTATAGTATTGTTATTGCTGTAACGCTGAAGATTGGTACAACTGATCGATCTGTCATTCGTATGTTGCCAGTTCATTATTATTATCTATTTATTTTCAAGAGTCAATGCGCAATAACATCGTTTAATGCATTATCATAATGTGCTCTTAAATTTCTGCCCTGTGATTGAGCGTTCGCTGAGAACAACCAAGCACAAGGCAGAAATTTAGGAGCACATTATGATTATGTATTAAATGATGTTTTTGCGCACTAACTTGAAAATAAATAACAATAGGGCTAAACTGTTTGGTTGGGCTCGCAACATTGCCGATCTGTCGTTATTCTCGCTTTGTTCGTTGCTCTGAATACCTTCGCGTCCTACATACATAAAATAGATTCGTTGAGTTATTCATGAGGTGTTCAACGTTCTGACCTATGCTCGCACCTAACCTGTAAACAGTTTTGGTGCGAGCGAGATATTTTTTAAGTATATAGAACGTATATCCATATTGTGTGCTTTACAGATAATAGTAGGAGAGGAAACCTATACTTACCATCTTTCTCAATTATGAATAATAAGCTCTCAAACTGACTGTTAATAAAATTCTGATCCAGTTGATTTTAATTGACCATTTAATTTGTTGCAAATCAACATCAATGTATAGAATTTTAAATAGATATGCAAAGTTAATATGGTGGTTATTTTAAATACCGAAGTTCGATGGTTAAGTCACCGTAAAATGTTAAAACCGATGTATGATTTAAAAAATGATATCAAATTGTTTTTAGAGATGATTTAATGACATAGAATGAATGTGTGATTTTGCTTTTTGTGTTAATTTTACATATTTGAATAAAACACAAAAACTTAAAAAAAAAAACAGTTAATCTTAGATTTAGTTAGAAATGCAACAGATGGTCGTCAATTTAGAAAAAGAGGAAGGCCTTGATAGGAGACCACACTTCATAGCGAAGCTGGAAGGTTCTTCAAAGGATTGTGCTATTTGTAACAACTTTGAAAAAGAGAAATTGTCTGGTTTTGTGAAACATGTTCAAGAAAACAAATTTGAGCAACATTTTTCCAAATACCTACAAATATTTAAATTATTAGACTTAATTATTAAATTATTAGGTGGATAAAATTCGCGTGCAAAGGGTTAACACACCCAGAGAGGCAGATATGTGCTTCATTAGAGAAGATTTTCATTGAAAATTTGTTTGAAAACAAAACTTGCTGCTGCTCTAACACCCAATCTGCGTAAATTTCAAAATGCGCCTGCGAACGCCGACTAATCGATAATTCCGGGTCTTTAGCCACATTTTTACTTACGGCAGCAATATTCTCAGCTGAACGATTGCCACAATAATGCACTGGCTATTGAATTTTTTTCACTATATTTCTGTAGAGCATTAGAACAATTTTAACATGTTGAGCGGTAGTTAAGCAATCCGTTTCATAAATGTGTCGTTGCAAACTAACATTTGACACTTGCAAAAATTAGTTTATAAATTATTATTTTATTCTAGATATTCTAAAAATATAAGTGGGTGTTTTTTGAGAGTTGTTACAATTAAAGTTATAAAAATAATGGGGTAACTCACCCGGTCCCTGCGGAGGAGGACCTCTCATGGCGGGGCCGTATCCTCCGGGGCTCATGGGTCCCATTCCGGGTCCCCTGGGAGGATTCATGCGCGGGTTCATCATGCCCGGGGGTCCACCGCGCTCCATGCTATTGCCCATCATCGGTTGGCCTGCGACATTAGAGTTTACGTTAGTAGAGTAGTTTCGAGGTGGATACGAGGACGGGGACGAGGATGCGGAAACTCACCCGGAGGGCCGTTGAAGTCATTGGGCATCGGCATGCGCACGGAAGGGCGCGGACCGGGCCCCGGCGGGTACCAGGGGCCCATGAAGGGCTGGGGGCCGCCGAGCAGCTGCGGACTGGGCTGGCCGGGAGCGGGTCCGTGCGCCGGAGGCGACGGCCGCAGCGGCGAGTTGGGGAAGAAGCCTGGGGGCATGCCGCCGCCGCCCATGCCCGCGTCATTAGGCTGCGCGGGGCCAGCCGCGTGACCGATGCCGTTGACGCCATAGCCAGAGTTGACGAAGCCGTAATCGTGGAAGGCCTTGGCCTCGGAGGAGTGCTCGCACGTGTCTCGCCGCTCGGGCGCCGCGCAGTACAGGTCCCAGAACACGCACCACCACGAGTGCAGAAAGCCGGGGGGCTCGCCCAACGTGATATTCTTCTCCCAGCGGATCTCCGAGAGGAAGGTCTGCGCCGCCTTCTGCGCGCCCACGTGCAGCAGGTATTCGTACACGTAGAGCGCGAGCTTCTCGCGCGCCTGCGCGTCCGACGGCACGGCGGAGCCCTTGCCCTTGGCGTACATGCCGCGGGCGACCCGCCCGACCGTCCGCCGCCCGACGCTCGCCGACCGCCCACAACCGCCAACGCCGAACGAACGCCCGCGAACAACAACGCGCGTTCGCGAACGCACTCCCGACGCGCACCGAAGCGGACGCCGTCAGTCCCCTCTTCGCCCCCTACACACGTTCGCGAATTCTGTGTTTCACTTATTAAGTGTCGAGAAACCGAAAGATTTTTAATTGAGAATACAATACGTCAAGCACGCGCGGCTTCTCAATAGTAATCTTGCGGCTAATAAAACACAATATATATTTTTACATTTTTTCAACATCTAATAACATACAAAATTAATAAATTTAAAAAATCTTAACTATGCATTTGACACACAGCTCTATTACAAATAAAACACGATACACGTGTAATTTTATTACCCTAAAAAATGTAGGAAGATCTTTGAGGGCAAAAATTTTCACGAATAATTCTATCGCTGACTTTTGCAGTTTATGCAAATAAACGTTCTCATGTCGTTCAATTACACTTTTTTTTAACTGAATCTACCGATAGAAGGCGTATTTTATTTCATCTGCAATTTTTCTCTGTCTTATTTTGGGTTTACAATTGTGTTATCT
Source organism: Plectrocnemia conspersa (assembly GCF_051122295.1). Lineage (NCBI taxonomy): Eukaryota > Metazoa > Arthropoda > Insecta > Trichoptera > Polycentropodidae > Plectrocnemia > Plectrocnemia conspersa. The sequence continues at coordinate 25,008,129 of NW_028277165.1, forward strand.
GAATCTTTTTATTTTGCCCATAATTTTTTTATGAAATTTCTCAATAAGTCTTTGACGCAAACTAACCCCTGCTTTCTAGCAAAGTATAACATGGAGCGTTTTCTTGCTGGAACCAGATGGTAGCGTGGTCTGGGCTTACAAATATTTTCCAGTAGAAATCCATTAAAGTGGATTCCAATATTGAAATATAAATGTCACTATTCATACTACCCTCGCAAGTGTACAAATTTTCTACCAATGCTGCTGCCATGCAGCGCTTCCGTCACGATATTGGACTTTGGGTACTACGGCCCGAGAACAGAAACATAAATACAACCAATCAGTTCAAACTACTACGAAACACTATCACAAAATATTTCGGACCTGCGTATCCCATTACAAATCGTTTATTGATATAGACAATACTATGTATTGCTCATAGAGCGGATTTTTTAGTATCCCTAAATGAAAAAAATATTCTGAAATTACTGTTTTGTTGCTCTTATATCCCTAAATATGAAAAAACACGAAAATAATTATTTTATTAGCTCCCATTTCCGAGATGACTTTTTTTTGTGTCTTATTTTGATATTTTCAAATCCTGGTCACCTTAGTTAAACGAAAAAAGTGTTTCCATATGAATAGGCGTACCATACGTCCCGGTTTCACACAATCGGTCCCAGTTTTACACTTTGGTCCCGGTTTCGCACATTGTTCCCGATTTCACACAATCGGTCCCAGTTTTACACGTTGGTCCCGGTTTCACACATTGGTCCCAGTTTTACACATTGGTCCCGGTTTCTCACATTGGTCCCGGTTTCACACATTGGTTCTGGCCATTGCGAGGATTTCCAAGATACATTTTTTATTTTTTAGCTCCCGTAGCATTCCTAGAAGAACAAAAAAATCTGGGTTGACCTTTTTTAGCTGTCATGGCTTAGAGCTTTTTAACAAATATGTGTTTCACATATCAACGCAAAATATGTTTTCTGTATTGAATTATAACAAATCAAAATATCGCTCTCAGATCACTGATAAAAACTTACATTTAATTTTTTCATTTTAACCCTCGACTTGCATCCTGATTTTAACCCTTTCAATACTAAGGACGTCAATTGCCGTCAACATAATAACGCACTTACTCATTCGCGCTCGTACTTCGCCTCGTCACACGCCGATATTCGCAACTGGCATTCACACATTCGTCCCCACAACGCGAATGACCGTTTACATATTCGCCTTCGTGATTCGCTCGTCACTCGTCATAACGCGGCGAGTATCCACCACTGGATTTAATAGAGGCTTTTTCTGCTAATTATTATATTTATCTATAGCGTAAAAAAATATTAACAAATAACAACGCTTTCATTTATCTCATTAATGTAAATTATATGTAAAATGTAATGTTTTTTTCAATACTTTTCTATTAGTGCATAAATATGATTAACTTATTTTTATTTTATTGTTCTATGGATGATCTGGCACTGTATGTTGCTGACTTACGAATTAAGGAAACATATCTAATCATAGTTGCAAAATATGTATTGTTATTTGTTTGTTAGTTATGTATCTGAAAGACTAATTAATAAGCTTTTTTATTATTATTCAGTGTTATTTATCACAGAGGGATCATGAATAGTGATGGACAAAATTTAGAATTTTGAACAGGACTGAAAAAATAGAAAAAACCTGGAACTTTTGATATTTTTGTGCTTTTTATAAAGAGGCTGAAATATGGTAATACAATAGTAAAGATAGTTAATCATTTAGTTCAGCAAGAATCATGAAACGTAAATTCAACGTGCAGTAGTCTTCCGATAACACGGTAGATAGGGAGCGTGTACTCGGGGATCAGATTTTTTTGTAATATATACGTAAGAATGCATATTCATGTCAAGCGCGTGCAGTAAGATCTTTTTCCTTTCGCTCGCTCTCATGTTAAGTGATAAGAGTGAGAAAGATAAGAGCGAGTGCCCGCACGCTCCTGACAACGACAACGAAACGTATCCCCAGCGCTCCCAAAATGAAAGCACTGGAAAACAGAAACGGATAGTACCCATATTCCTGTAAGTATAAATACTGAAGGAATTTACATTGTATTTTTTCTAGCCGCAATACTTTACATTGACTCATTGCGCCTGAAATCTATATCATAGAGCCAACTTCTAGTATGTTGCGGATTAGGGCATCATAAAGAGTTCACAATACTGAAGTATTCCTGAAGTAGCGCGCATTTTATGAGACAAAACTGAGCATCTTTATAGATCTGCTATGAGTCTCTGCAATATGCAAGCTGAATTTCCAGTGTTTTTCAAAAGTCGCGCCTAGATCATTAGGAAAGGAAGACCTATATATCCCCCGAGATGGTAGAAATATTCCGCTAGCATCGAGGACCTTAAAAATAAAATTGTGTGACATTTCTTTACACGGAAAGGCAATCGGTTATAGCAAGCTAACTTCCTCAAAGAATTGAGATCATCCTGCAAGTCGAGGGAATCCGAAATCGACTGCACTCTCTTGAAAATTTTCAATTCATCCGAATATAATAAAAAATTGATCGATTTATTGTTATTTCTGTCATTAATAAACAATATAAACAGTAATGGACCTAAGTTGTATATTTGCAGTACTCCAGTAGAGGTCTTACATCGTTCTGAAAATGAGTTTTCATGCTTAACGAACTGATATCTATTTGTCAAGTAATTTGAGAATAGATTTATGAGACCTTTAGAAAACCCGAAATTAGATATATTTTTTTCACAAGTAAATCGTGATTAACTTTATCGAACGCTTTTTCAAAATATGTGTATATAACGTCCACTTATAAATCAGTTAACAAAGTTAAAAAATTGCTACTGGCCTGTAATTATCAATGCGAGACTTCACTCTTTTTATGAATCGGAGGGACCTTTTCGACAACTCTAGAAAACAAGAGGATCTTAAATTAAATTAAATTTAAACCAAAGAGGGTTCAAAATACCAGCCTCGCATCCTTTCAGAACGTAGTTTGGAATAAAATCTGGTCCTGAAGAAAAATTGGACTTCAGCTTGTTACATCCGTAATCTCGTCATAATTAGAAGTAAAATCCGAATGTGACTCAGTGTCATGATACACGGTTTGAAAATATTTAGCAAACCCGTCGGTAATTTCTTCAGAACCTTCAAAATTGATGTTATTCCAACTCATAAGTTAGAGACGAACATACAGATAAGGATACAAAATTAATCGAATGCATGTAGTGTGAGAGCAAACGAGGCTAATGTACCGATTCAAGGCCATACCACATCAAGTCATTCTTAGCGAGCGAGTGTGATGTAGTTCATGCTCTCGAGGAGTGGGAGCGTGTTATCGGGGATGAAGCGCATATTTTCTCGTGGAGTCTACTGTATTTAAACATAAAAGCTTTTATAAAGTTACTTGGCTGTCAAAAACCAGCATTTATTTTAAATCTATGTATATAATACAATATAAAATTCCAATATGTAAATACAAAATCAAAAATTGTAAATTAAATGTAACAACAATGGAATTATAAACAAAATAACTTTGTATCAATTTACAAAAATATTCTTTATATCCGAGACCTTTGTTGTTGCCAACAGCGTATTCCGTCCAAACTTTGTGACCACCAATGTTGACAGTATTGCTACTATGTGAAACTGTTTACATTCAAATGTATATCTATAAATGTGTCATCTATTTTTTTAATCCATTGCCTTTATTTTTAACCAAAAAACCCACTTTTTAACGCCAGCACATCTCTAATTATGAGCATTTAAATCCACTTTCCCGAAATTCTCGCAATGTGTTATTATTTATTAATTTTTTTAAATTTCAAGTATAATTGAAAAAAAATCATGATTACTTGGTATACATTACAGAAAATTCCTCTGAATTTAGAACTTGTTTTTAATATAAAAAAATTTATATGATTTTCAAGTATGTAATTTAAAAAGAAATTGCATATAATTTATTTATTTATAGCGATAATGCTTGATTTACTTCCTTAATTTTTAACAAGTTTTACTTATGAACTATATATAATTTTCTTCTTGTTTAATTTCCCCCCTTCGGTAATAAAAATCAGTACGTTACTGATTTAGCCCACAACAGTCCAAGAAATAATCAACCCGGCCTGCCCTGTGAAACAATTGCCCACCCCAGGTCTACGTCGTCTACATAACTAATTGTAACAGTTGTATCAGAAGCCTAATGTCATTGGCTGGATAGAATACAATATCTTCGAATGCTCATCAGCATTGTTAACGGTAGTGAGGTGAAGAGCAATATTGGAACAATCATCTGCTGAAGAATATTTTCATCGATTTGATAATTGGTGGACTTATCCGTAATTTGTAGCCATTACAAATTTAATAAAATTGATTAGAAAAATAGATTCAAAGGCAAAATTATTATTGTAGAAGAATTAACAAGCATGTTAACAAATCCAATTAATAGAGTAGAAAATATTCGTTGTCAAGAAAAATCTCTCATTTGAGCAGCTAGATACAATGGCCAGCCGAAGTAATTGTGGTAACATCACCAACGAAGCCAATCAGCACATCTAAACAAATCAATGCATAAGCAAACCAGAATATAATCTTTGAGATTCATGGACACAGTTACTATACAAAGTGTACTTTGCTCATAACCCATTTTCTCCTCGATGCGTTGAAATATAAGTTGAAGTGTTGAAAATAAAAAAAGTGAAACTTATGTAAAATGTATATTTTTAATCGAGTTACAGTTTATTCGTTCTCCTGAGAGCGAAGACGAGCGCTCGCGTTCGTCACTCTGATGGAAAGCTGTTGGGCGCGTTCAACGATGGTTTTTCGTTTCTTCGATGACACTCCTTTAGCGATTTCTGCGCAATATTTCCTATTTTGCATCATCAAAATTTCCAATTCGCGAACGTTATGGATTAAAACCTGCAAACACAAGACGGCACGGATCAAATCGAGTGTACGATTATACTGGTCGTTTACATATTAAGGAACATACTTTACGGAAGCCGTTGGGCAGCATATGCTTTGTCTTCTTGTTTGATCCGTAACCGATGTTGGGCATCAAATATTGGCCCTTGAAACGCCTCCTCACTCTGTTATCGATACCTATTGGATGGAAAACAAAGCGTGTGAAAAAGAGCACGTGTTGCCCGGAACAAAAAGTCGCAAAAAAGTCGACATGCAGGAGTAAAAGTCATAAACGGAACATGACATCGCCACGAGTCGGATAAGTAAGGTTAGGGTTTACCTTTAGGTTTGCGCCAGTTGGTCCGCAACTTGTGGTAACGGTCCGATTGATGGCGGATGAAGCGCTTGGTGCGCTTCTTCACGATGGTGGGTCGATAAACGGGGCGGATCGCCATGGCGACTTTTTTGCGGTACGCCTGTCCTAGCCGTCGTCGCCGGCCACGCGCTCGGCTAAAAGAGTTCGGTCAGGGTAGCCAACGTTACACGTGCAAAACGACAGATTTACAAACGCAGGCGTGTTCAAGACTTTCATATTTATGAACGCGACTTTATTTCATTTTTCTTATTCGCTTAAAAGCAATTTTTAATTTGTCGGCCGTTTCCTTCGCATTATAACCAACACATAAACCAAAATAAGTTCACCATAATACTCAATATTTTGGATTTATACAAATTACAAAGCATAAAAAAGAAAAGTAATAATTATTTTCAATATAAACATCGATTTTGTGCAAAAAGAAATTAAATATTTTCAATAAATAAAAAAACATTTTATTCTCAAAATCTCGCAAATTGCCGCGATGTAAAAAAAAATTATCATAATTTTCGAAAATGCTAAATAATACATAACAATTATTCACAGCATGAAATAACATAACACTAATACCTTTAATTGTTTTAATTAATACGTATTACCAAATTACAAAATCTTATGACTGCATTTGATGCTGTATAAATAATCACCATTATATTAAAAAGCACGTTTTCACTAATTAAATAGCATTGTATGCGTTGGAAAAATGCGTTGTATTGCATGACTGCATTTCTACGTCTTTATAAAACATATCAATTCACTAATAAAAACATTATAAAAACTGCAAACGAATATTTTTTATTTGCGTCTAACTAAATTTTGCTTGATCAATTTAAATCATCAATATCTAAAAAAAATTAGGGTCAATATTTTATCTATCTGCTATTTGTTTGCATATGGCTTTAATACAATTTAAGTTGTTTTTTTTGAGAAGAAATTTGAATTTGCTTTTATTTTAATTTCTATTATATTATTTTCGCAAGATTCCGAAAGAATTTAAGGCTATTGACCTAAACTTTTTAAGTATTATTTGATGTAAAAGCGCGTGGAGAATTTATTTAATGTACTGCAACTTTAAAAAATATTCGTAAACTTATATATATATAGCGACGGCCGGTAAAACGTTGTGTTTGAGTCACACGATCGAAAAATACCGTGCTTAGTTATTTTTTAGTTATTTTAGACACACGATTTTTCTTAAGTTTTATTAATTTAGGCCGTTTGACGTCACCCGATATTGAGCAGTATTTTTAATGTGGTGGTATATTATTATGGCCGCTTCTGTCATCTTATGGCCAATCCTGTTGTCACATTCGGCCGATCTGTCAAATAACATAAAGAAAACTGGACTTCAGAATTAATAATGGCTCAAAGAGAGGGCGCAGCCCCGCTTCCGGCGTCCACCGCTTCCACAATCATGAACATGAGAGAAAAAGAGAAATACATCGAAGACTTTGACTTTCCATTCTGTGACGAATCTGGAAAATATGACAAAATCACAAAAATAGGTCAAGGAACGTTCGGCGAAGTTTTCAAAGCTAGAGAGAAATGCAATAAAAAGTTTGTCGCGATGAAGAAAGTGCTTATGGACAATGAAAAGGAAGGTTTTCCGATCACGGCGCTTAGAGAAATAAGAATTCTTCAACTGTTGAAGCACGAGAATATAGTGAATTTAATAGAAATCTGCAGAACTAAAGCCACGCAGCAAAATAAATACAGATCGACGTTTTATTTAGTTTTCGACTTTTGCGAACATGACCTCGCCGGTTTGCTGTCTAACGTTAACGTTAAATTTAGCTTAGGCGAAATAAAAAAAGTTATGCAGCAACTATTGAACGGACTTTATTATATTCATAATAATAAGATATTGCATAGGGACATGAAAGCGGCAAATGTGCTCATTACTAAAAACGGGGTGTTAAAATTGGCAGATTTCGGTCTCGCTAGAGCTTTTAGTGTGCCTAAAACGGGTCAAGTTAACAGATATACGAATAGGGTCGTAACTTTGTGGTACAGACCTCCGGAACTGCTACTCGGCGATAGGAATTACGGACCTCCAGTCGACATGTGGGGCGCTGGGTGCATCATGGCGGAAATGTGGACGAGATCGCCTATCATGCAAGGCGGAACCGAACAGCAGCAACTGATGCTCATATCGCAGCTCTGCGGTAGTTGCACTCCCGACGTTTGGCCTGGAGTGGATCAATTAGATTTATATAATAAAATGGAATTGCCGAAGGGACAGAAGCGAAAGGTTAAGGAGAGACTAAAACCATACGTCAAAGACCCGTTCGGTTGCGACCTTCTAGATAAGCTGCTGCAGTTGGATCCTGCGAAACGATACGATAGCGATACTGCGTTGAACCACGATTTCTTCTGGATCGATCCGATGCCCGGCGATCTAGGCAAAATGTTGGCGCAACACACTCAAAGTATGTTCGAATACTTGGCTCCTCCTAGACGACCTGGAAATCTCAGAAATCATCACCACCTTGCCGGTCCACCGAATCCGGCCAAGCCAACTACTACTGTGCAAGACAGTGGTTATCAAGATCGAGTTTTTTAAATATAACCTTTTATATTTTAAATACAATACTCAATGTAAAACTTATATACAAGTTATATTGTATAAATTAATTCGAATAAAATACATAATGAAATATTTTTATTTTTATTAATTTTAAACATTTATAAAAATTAAATAAATAGTTATACATATTTACAAGGCAACAATTTTTTATGTTAAACTTCATTTATCGCACGCAAAAATGAGCTTAACTATTAGATAAACCAAAAAGAAAACATCTATCTTTGGTTCTTAACCAATTTTAAAATCTTCGCTTGCTAATTAGGCATAATACACTGTCCAAGCGGTATTAGTTAATAATGAATAATAAAAATCATTAGTGGAAAGGTCAAAACAGATACTTGTTTCAGAGAAAGCCACTGTTTTTTCTCTTCGTATAGTTATACAAGAGTTGCTTCTTATCAACAGTAATAAATATGTCTATAGCAGTAGCGATAAGTATATGGTTATTACCTTCCCTAGGTGTTGTTCATTTAGAATCCTAATTCCTTGTCCAAAATTAATTACCAGTCACAGACAGTTATAAAAACACAATTATTTGAAAATTTTACGAAGATCTGACTCCACCGACGAATTTAGAGCATCATCATTTATTTTCTGATGTCTTCCTGTTTTTAGGTTGTTCTATAACTCGCTATCACCACTTTTTAATTCCATATCTTGATCGTACAAAAAGTGCATTAAATATTGCAAAATTATTTTAACAACTCTAACCCTATTTTTTCTAATGAAAAAAAAGATTTTTTGTATTGAAACAACTGATGATTTCTTCAAAATCTTTAATATTAAATCGGTGCATAGATAGCGCTGTGGCAATGATGGACAATAAAAAAGGTTTCGTTTTAAAAACGACAATAGTTCGTTTTAAAAAGTTACACACAAATCATTAATAGTCAATAACTTTCTATTTCAAACAATGAACCAAAGCGTCAACATCATGAACATTATTAAATTCACGAATTTTTGGATACCCTGAGTAGAAATGGGATTGAAGTATGAATTACACCGAAGTAAGTTTGCTATCCGAAGGCAAGGTTTTGACTAGATTGCATGAGGTTTGCTATCCTTAGGCAAAGTTTTGGCTATATTGCATGACCTTCGCTAGTTTCCATTAAAACAAAACATGCCCGAACTACATCAGTTTGTTGAAGAAAATCACCGATTCCCCAAATTCATATATGCGGCTGACATATTTGAGCACCTGACTGAACTGAATAAAAAAATGCAAGGCATAGTGAAAATATATTTCAACACTAGATTTATAGAACCCAGCAAATTTATGGGTTTCTGATTTGATTTATCAGTCAGTTTCGGAAACTTCTTATTTTAGAAAATCTGGTCACTCTGTACCTATTTTTAAAGACACCCGTAAAATTGACGGGTTTATATCCGTAAATCTAGAGTTAATGATCTCACAAATTAGAATGAACATTGACAGAAGGAGATACAAAAAGTATCTAGAATAGTATCCATAGGGAGGGGGGGTGCAGGTAGTTGTATTTGCCCCCCTTCGAATATGGCCAAAAAAAGCATGTCGTTTATTGAAATACTATGAATTTTAATGCAATCGAAATATTAAAAAAACGACCACATACTGGACAACTTTTGCCCCCCCCCCCCCCCCTCCACTGGAAAAACTGAAATGATGTCTCTAATTATAAACCAGAAATTCTCGGGTTATTTCTCAAAAACAATCTAAAAAAACAGTCTCGAATATATATTAAAAAATATATCATTTCGATGAAATTATATCGGAATACATTTTCACCGGTAGATATATATTTTTACCAGTGAAAATATAATTCATCTGGCATATGCTAGTAAAATTACATGATTTCAACTTTTCTATATGTACGTAGTAATATATACATTTAGATACTTACCATTCTTTTTTACATGCAATGTATAAATATTACAGTGAATGTGTATTTTTCGGTGAAGTTATATAGTCCAAATACATTTTCACAAAAAAATGTACTACAAATCAATCATAAAAATGGAATGAAAACCAATTGGGAAAAATGATTTACACCTTATTAGGAATTATTATGATAAAGCTGAAATCAGCGTTTTATTTTACATTCTGGCAAAAATCTTGTCCAATGTATATACAATAGTCCAACGAATATATATAAAAATTTTAAAACATTTTATTTATTTGAATTATATATTTACACAAGTGTCCAAAATTGGGCTAATGTTCTACAAAACGACTATTTTATGAAGATATTTTAGTTGCTTATAACACAAATGAGCATTTGAATACAAATGTTGATCCTTCAATTATATTATTCTGATAACACATAAAATACGCTTGTGACCTGAAACTTTGTCATGAAAAGTATTATTTAAATATATTTTATTATTAACGGTGAAGTATTTTCATGAACTATGTCTTATAACAATAATATAATGTACATTTATAAAGCATAACAACCAAAATCAAATATTAAAATATAACTTATATAGTATTTTCAAACAGATTTAACAATCTTTTAATTTCGCTAATTCTCGCCGCGTGCGTTTGAACCGGCCCCATCGCCTGGAATACTTCTTCTCCTTTTGCCAATATTGTATACATACACTTTATGTTCGAATCTATAGAGTCGCACGTTTTCGACACAGAGTCTTTATAAACTTCCACATTATCAGCGGTAATAGACGAAATGGAATGCAAAACGCCGGATAAGTTTTCTATTAAATTATCGACCGATTGAGCTATCTTCCTTGCTTCGTTCTCCAAATCGTTTAAAACTGTCATGTCGACTTGCCCGACCTGAGGAACCAGCAATTGTCTGTAAAGCGAGTTCAGAGGAGTGCCAGATCTTGATCGATTTATACTACCGAACATATCGTTCTTCTTGGTGACGGGACTGGATATCTTGATTTTATACTCTAGATCGTCGGCCACAAAGTGTGTCATATCACCGTCGTATACGACCTGACCGTCGAGATCGAGGGGCTTGGTTTCAGATATGTTTGTAGATTGACAGAGAAGTGAGAGCGGACGCGATGGACCCGGTGTCGGAGTTTTGTCTGCTTCCGAGCTATTGTTGCCTTGGTCTGAATTAAAAGATATTTCACTGTAAGAGGCCATCATCTGTGGAGCTATTTCGTCTTCGTCTAAGTCTATTTTCATATTAGAGTTGTCGCTCAATGGAAAATGTAGAGTTGCTTCATCATATTCTTGATTGCTATCTCCTTCTTCCATTTTGAAAGCAGTCTTAAAAATAAAATATGTATGAGATATAATACAATTATTTTAAATAATAATCACTAACATAATAACGAATCGAGTTCTATCTGTCAGATTTGATTTAGGTACCTTAGTGCTGCCAGTAAAAAAAATAGTTTCAGTATTACTCTTCTCATATTGGTAAATATACAATATGTAATTTTATAAGATATTCATTTCATTATTGATATTATATAATAATTAATATATAAATTAATCAAAATAGAGAAGAAATGCTTAGTTAATATTAGGTAGATAAATATTTTTTTGTTTGCTTATATTTGTATATAATATGTAGTTCTATGCCATTTTTCATAAAAAGGGAGAGGGTTAGTTCAAATCTTTTTTACGGACTAATTCTGTTTTAAAATAATAAATAATACCTATGACAGGGACCGTCCCTCGATTAATTTCCACCTTTTCACACATTATTGCATTTTAACCCTCCAATTAATATTCTTTGTATGCAAGAGACGAAAATTTTTGTTTTGCGACGCATATAGATTAAAATTGGAAGTCAAAAACAAAATATTTTTGTACTGTGATTTTAAGATTTCGTTCATTCAAGCCGGCTGGATAATATTCAGCGCCCCAGGCTTTAAAAAAAGTCGTCCCTGCAGAGCTAAAAAAAGATTATCTAAGATATTCTTAATAAAAAAAAATTTCCAAGGTTACCTTTTTTTGATTTTAGCTCTCGCAGCATCCTTAAATTACCAAAAAATCCATGACCTTTTTTTTATTAGTTGGATGGTGCTGTTTATGCTTATACAAAAACCCTATTTTGCTGTTCGAATAAGTCTGCTGGGTAAGTCACTCTTTTTAACCAAGATTCATTATTAAAATAAGCCACGAGGTCATTTTTTCCTTGTATTTGCAATAACAATATTTCCACTTGATAACCAACATACAGCAGTGTAAAAAACCTCATGATTAACATTCATGTCTTTACACAGTGATTTAATTATACAGGTGTTAAGAGCTTCAGATTTAATGTAATTTATAATTTTTATTGATTTTCATTGCTTTTCTGAAAGTCCGACATTGACCTTAGCATAGCTGGTACACTATTTGAACAAACCCCACAAACGTTTGTCCATTCTAATCCTGCAGTCAAAAGATATATATTTATCTTATCCATAATATTTTTTTTTTGTAGTACACATTTCATCATTTTCTAATACATATTTCAACTGATAATATATATATATATATATATATATATATATATATATATATATATATATATATATATTAAATAAATTAAAACTATTTATTACACTAAAGATTTGTAATTTTCTATGAGATTGTAAGCATCATATTTAAAAAAACTAATAATTTATAATTTTTATTAAATGTTTATTTCATTCCTTATTATAGAGTACACAATAAATAATATTAAATAAGTATCTATATACACATTTATGTAATTAACAATAATATAATAATATAGCTAATACTATTAGGAGAAAATATTAGGTTGTCTCATAATATTTTGCGTTTTTTAAGGACTATCTATATGAAATTTTTGCTGCTTCCCCTAGTCTGACGCCGGAGATATATGCCCCTTCCTAGCTACGCCTCTGACTCGTACCTTCTCCCCCTATAAAAAGAATGGTATATATATTTTAAAATAATTAATTTTAAGTTTTTATAATTTTTAAACGGTTATTCTATATTATAAAAAAATATTCGGCACATTGCCAATTACAGTATTATCATGCAATTTTAAAAACATGTTGCATTCCTAAAACGAGCAATATAGTTTTAATTTAATACATCCTAAAATTGTGTAAATGAATCGAAGTGAGTTTACGAACGCTCTCATGCTCACGCATGCGCATAAAAAGTTGTTTCTAAAATATTCCAATTGCAAATTATTATGGTGAGAATTAGACCCATGAAGTATATTTTTTTTAATAATCTTTACTGTGTATAATAAATAAATTAAAAATAGTATGTTTGGTATCGTAGTCATATGTAAATTTAATAAAATTTAACACTACCTAATTGTGTCGTTTTTATTGCTACTTAAAGAACATGATTTAAATTCGTGATGCAATTGAATTAACGTTTATAGAAATAAGTAAGTTTATTTTGTTAGCAACATCGTATTAATGACCTTCAACTTATTTTTAGATTATGTTATCTTGTATAAATATTGTACGTATGAATTGAGTTGTCTATAACTGTAATTCAACTAATACAAATGTAAAAACAAAAAGCGTTAGCCTTGAATTAACCTTACAAAATTAAAGCTATATTTAACTATTGTACACAATTCATTTTTAAATTAAATGCTACTTCAATTAATTGTCTTTGTATAAGATTTTTTTATATTATGTAATGTAGTTTGTTACACACTTATCATACGATTTATCTCAAACAGACAACTATATATAAGACATAAGCACTAACCGAACATTAACATTTAACAATAGAAACATTTTATATGTCTAATATATTTGTTAATTAATTTAGATTCACCCCATTAAATCAGCAATAAATTCAATTATATTTACTCATTTCCTGTAAGAGCGAAATACACATCAAAAGTAAGTGAACGTTCTCGTCTAATATATTAGTAGAAATCTTGATGAAATATTATTTCATTATAGATGGATTCATCTGGGTTACCACCGACTTACATTGAGGGCTTTCACAACAAAGAAAGCGTTTTAAAAATGAAATATAAACGTTTAGGTAATACCGATATGTATGTTTCTTTGTTATCTTTTGGAGGAGGTGCTTTTAGTAAATTTTACAGGTTTGTTTATTTATTGATGTCACAAGTTTAATTATTGCTCTTGATATAAAAACTACTTCTAGTGCATTTAACGAAGAAGAAGCTATTGAAACAATTCGAGAAGCGATCAGAAATGGCGTCAATTACATAGATACAGCACCGTGGTACGGACAAGGAACATCCGAAACTGTTATTGGAAAAGTAATTATCAACTTTATTATATGCATATCATATTTATCATTATCAATTTATGGACTGTCTCGATTTGGATGATTGGTTGTTCTGAGGATGTTTAAAATCTGCTTGATTCTATTATAATTAAACTCATATTGAACTATTCCAATAGGCATTAAAAGGTGTACCGCGTAAAGCTTATTACATTGGAACAAAAGTTGGACGTTACGAATTGAACTTTGAAGATATGTTTGACTTCACAGCAGAGAAGACTGTCAAAAGTTTTGACAAAAGCTTAGAGCTGCTGGGACTAGAATACGTCGATATAATTCAAGTGCATTATTTAATTAATCAATTAATAAGCAACCACCGGTTATTGATTATAAATACATTTTAAGGTACACGACGTTGAGTTTGCATCCAATCTCGATATTGTAGTGAAAGAAACTCTAGCATCGTTGAAACGAATCCAAGAATCAGGAAGAGCAAGATATATAGGAGTTACGGGATATTCATTATCCGTTTTGTGTGAAACGATCAAGCGTTCTGATGTGAAAATCGATACTATATTAACATATTGCAGAAATACGTTGATTGATTCTTCGCTAGATGATTACGTTAATCTTTTGAAAGACGTTGGAATAATTTGTGCGGCCGCTCACGGAATGGGTCTGTTGACAAATGCTGGACCGCCTCTATGGCATCCAGCGTCGGATTCCGTCAAAGTAAATTGTAAAGCAGCATCAGATATATGCAAATCTCAAAATATAGAATTGGGAAGAATGGCGATATCGCATGCGTTTAAGAATACTGATGTGGCCACTAATTTAGTCGGCATGAACTGTAGAGAACTGCTTCATAGTAATCTATCAGTTTTATACGATGGCTTGACGAAAGAAGAAACTGAACTATTAAAAAAGCTTAATGAGAAGTATGATAAAAATATAAAGTTTACAAATAAGTTTGTCTTTCGAGTATTAATATTAAAGCATTTGTAACGTGTATGATATAAAGAGGTAATAAACATAATTTTACGAATCTCAAAACACCACCCTTATTATTTATTTAAGATGGGATAATTTAAATGTTCTATATATATATATATATATATATATATATATATATATATATATATATATATATATATATATATATATATATATATATATATATATATATATATATATATATATATATATATATATATATATATATATATATATATATATATATATATATATATATATATATATATATATATATATATATATATATATATATATATATATATATATATATATATATATATATATATATATATATATATTTATATAAAAGACAAACTCATTTAAACACATGTTATTCTGTTAATATGATTAAATGTCAACTAAACTTTATCTTATCTTATAGGTACTTCAATAATATGAAAAATACACAATGGGAGAACATTGAAGTGGATAATTACTGGAAATATATGAACAATTTAAAAAAGTAAGATGACCGAAATAGGTTCTAAGAAAAAATGTGAAATGAACAAAGTATTGTTTATATAACATCAAGATTATATTATAATATACACCAATATACGATTATTGATAATTAATCTCCATTTAATTACAAATATAATACAATTATGTACTTGTTTTGATAAAAAAATATTTTAAGTAACATAAAACAATGATATTGTAATATTTTATTTAAATAATCCTAAGATGATTTAAATTACATAAAACTTTTTATAAAAATAAATGTTGTTTTAATTTAAAAATGATTGTAAATAAAAGTAAATTATTTTACATAAATAAAAATGTATTATTTTAAAATAATTGTGATTAGTTCAAAAAATACTTACCTAATTTCACAAATAAGCTCTATTTGAATTCATTATCATAGCGACAAGTTTTTTTCTATTTTATGTATTATAACTTAGCTTGTTTTTTTTTTCAACACATTTGTCATGCACTTTATGTAAAATGGTACAAGCACTAAACTTTATAACTAATTATATTCAACAATTGGACATTTAAATAAAAGACATTAACAATGACGTGAAAATTCATCGTTATATATATTTTACATCAGCAATAAAACTTAATTTGATTTTATCAGCAATAAATTTAAACTCGACTCAATTGGTTCATTTGCTGCACGGACGTAGTACATATCAAAAGTGAGATTCTCATCAATATTTTAGAAGAAATCTTGACGAATTAATGATTTATTAAAGATGGATTCTTTTCCGTTGCCTCTGACTTACGTAGAAGGCTTCCACAATAAAGAAAATGTTTCAAAAATGAAATACAATCGTTTAGGTAATACCGATATATACGTTTCCTTGTTATCTTTTGGAGCGGGTGCTTTTAGTAAGTTGTACAGGTATGTTTATTTATCTATCTATTTTCTTCACAAATTTATTTATATTATTAAGAATCTACTTCTAGTGGATTTAACGAGGAAGAAGGCGTAGAATCAGTACGAGAAGCTATTAGAAATGGCGTCAATTGTATAGACACAGCTCTATGGTATGGACAAGGAAAATCTGAAACTGTTCTGGGAAAAGTAAAAATATTTTATTTCTATAGCTAAAAATTTTTCAACAAATAATTCGTTGAAAAATGCGTTCCCTTATATGAAAAGGGTTGAATAACGTTTTAATGAAAACCATGTTATTTTTGTTTCATTGTAAATTTCTGGTACGTCTCGATTAGAATAAGGCCCACTGTCCACGAAGGCGTCGCTGCATAGACGCGTATTCGTTATTGTACGCCTCCTTATTGAGTACATATAAACTAACGAAACATTATTTGACTTCCCACCTCACTCCAAGATTTTTCAGTAATATTAACTGCATAATCTGCAAGATTACTATTATAAAGACACTGGTACTTTTCTAAGAAAAGAACAAATTTAGTAGCTGAAATTGCCATTGTTTTCTACACGTTCACGCAGTTCGATACGCTCGGACATCTGACATGCTTGACGACTGTCGTCATGAATCTTGCACGCAACAACGTGATTGTGACGTTGCAGCTTCGTCGACAGTGTCTCATTAGTTTATATGTACTCAGCAAGCAGGCGTACAATGATGAATACATGTCTATGCAGCGACGCCTCCGTGGACAATGGGCCTAATTCATTATTCTGAAGATATTTAAATTAATCTGCCTGCTTTTTGTATATTTAAACTCATATTTTTTAAATTATTCATGTAGGCTTTAAAAGGTATACCGCGCAAAGCTTATTACATAGGGACAAAAGTTGGACGTTACGAATTGAACTTTGAAGATATGTTTGACTTCACAGCAGAGAAGACTATCAAGAGTTTTGATAAAAGCTTAGAGTTGCTGGGACTAGAATACGTCGATATAATCCAAGTACACTATTTCATTAATCAATTAATAAGCAACCACCGGTTATTGATTATAAATACATTTTAAGGTCCACGACGTTGAGTTTGCATCAAATCTCGATACTGTACTGAAAGAAACCCTACCATCGTTGAAACGAATCCAAGAATCAGGAAGAGTAAGATTTATGGGAATTGCAGGATATTCATTGTCTGTTTTGTGGGGAACGATCAAGCGTTCCGATGTGAAAATCGATACTATATTAACATATTGCAGAAATACGTTGATTGATTCTTCACTAGATGATTACGTTAATCTTTTGAAAGACGGAATAATTTGTGCGGCCACTCACGGAATGGGTCTGTTGACAAATGCTGGACCGCCTCTATGGCATCCAGCGTCGGATTCCGTCAAAGTAAATTGTAAAGCAGCCTCAGATATATGCAAATCTCAAAATATAGAATTGGGAAGAATGTCGATATCGCATGCGTTTAAAAACACTGATGTGGCCACTAATTTAGTCGGCATGAACTGTAGAGAACTGCTTCATAGTAATCTATCAGTTTTATACGATGGCTTGACGAATGAACTATTAAAAGAGCTTAATGAGAAGTATGAAAAAAATAATCTTATTTACACTTATTATTTTATAAATATTATATCGACTATACCTTGTCTTATCTTATAGGTACTTCAATAAGATGAAAAATTCACAATGGGATAACTACTGGAAGTATATGAACAGTTTAAAAAAATAATATTTAACAGAAACAGAACAATTGTGAAATGAACAAAGTATTGTTTATGTTTATAAAACATTTAGATTATATTATAATATACACCAATTTACAATTATTGAAAATTACTATTCATTAAATTACAAATATAGTACAAACATGTTTTAGTATTGAATTGTTTTGAGACAAATTAATTCAGAATAACAAAAGAAAAGATATTGTAATGTTTTATTTAAAAAAATCATAAGACAATAAATTACACATAATTCGGTATAAAAATAAATATTGTAGGTACAATTAAAAAAATAATAGTAATTAAAGGCAAATAAAATAAATGATCAAAGTATAAAAATAAATTAATCCGTCAATATAAAAAATAACCAAGAACAGAAACTAATGTAATGTGTATTTTTTTAACCATTTTTCTGACATTGAACTATTGAAGGAATTCGCATACATTCATGGAATATATGTCAATATTAGAGTTCATCCACGGCAATTTTTATCCCTAATTGTTGAATGCGCATATAACTGAGGCAACTTCCAGAAACAAAAAAACTAATCATTTCAATAAACTGGATATTATAATTCAGCAAATAAAATATATAACTTATCAATAATACTTCCCACATCCCAAACTCAAAATCACCATTGTGAACTACTGAAATGATTAAAAAACTTTTTATTGTATTCACTAAAAATGCGTAAGTAATTCATCTCATAAGTAACAATACAATTATTTTTATATTGTCTCCCAACTCAACCCCTAATATTACTTCTAATAAAAAATCTCAATAATCCAGTCAATAAGTTACATCAGAAATATTCGGCTAACCACACGAAATAATATTTGTCTCTAGAAGTGATGAAAAAACCTACTCAACATTAATACCACTTGTCGAGTAGGTCTTTCCTGCCATCAGGGGTGTCAAAACCCATGCGCATCGATTGTCAGTCTTGTAATAGATTTTTAGCTTTGGCTGTTAATTTGCGTATTCGGCCGCGACTCGATACGGACAATGGTTCTTCGTCTTCGGGGGCAAAGCTATCGCTCGGACCTGGATGTGAC
Organism: Plectrocnemia conspersa; assembly: GCF_051122295.1. NCBI lineage: Eukaryota > Metazoa > Arthropoda > Insecta > Trichoptera > Polycentropodidae > Plectrocnemia > Plectrocnemia conspersa. The sequence continues at coordinate 25,027,287 of NW_028277165.1, forward strand.
GTGTTACTACTCGACGGGCCGACGATGTCGTCGCTTTGACGCGAGGTCGACGGTTGGTTTCTTCTATTAACGACGGCTTGATTTCTAATACGAACTGGATTCATAAGCGTTGACATCATACCCTATAAAATAGAAATATGCTGTAATTTGCTTATGCCCATTTCCGCTAAACAAATATTTTTTATATTAACATATTCTACATATATTTACCGGCAAACCCATAGGATTATGTCTCGGACGCTGTTGACCTCTTAGGCGTTTGCTAATAGCGGCTATACTGTCTTCTTCGCTATCCTCATTATACTTTGGACGTTTAGAATCCCTAGCTGTTCTTCGAGCTCTATTCGTATATCCCGATGGACCGGCCTAATAAAAAAATTCACATTATGATATAATTATATTGTCAATCCATCAATTTAAAACAATTACTCACCATTGATTCGTCGGACAGAGCCATTTGCCTTTGTCGTAATCTCGAATTCACCAGAAAATTATTATGATTTTCGGAACTGTTGTAATCAGTTTGCCTACTGTATACGCAAAACGCATGCATGAGTACAAATTTATGTGGAAAATTCATTGATGTTGTTCAAAAAGTTCCCAGAATAGTCCAACCAAGAACAACAGTTTCAGCGGCTTCTTTGTCTTTGTATATATTATTGCAAACGATTACCATATCTTTAGCGTTGATATTAAATTTCTTCAGTCAAAATATTTGATCCAAAGTTTAAATTAATCAGCAATATTCCATCCATATTTTGGAACATATATCTTTATCCTAAACATAATTTTGGTTTTCGCTAACACAAGATATTTAAATTTATAATGCATTATGAAAAGTATTCGAAGATGATTTGATAGAGCCTCCTCGAACATAAATTATACGATTGATTCAAAATTTATAACGCAACTACTGTAAGCAGCCATTTGATGTTTTGAGGTGATTTAGTTTGAATATCTGTCAAAGTATTAGATAGTATGTTAAATTCACCAATATTTCCTAAATTTTTTTATTAACGATTATAAGAAAATAGTTACATTTTCTGATTTGCAGTTCAAGATGTTTAGTACGTTTTTACAATTACAAGATTCCGGGAAATTTTTGAATAACCTAAGCTTGCATCCCGTCAATACCTCATCGATCCCAACGGTCGATCATCGTCTGAATCGGAATCTGAATTATCGCGCAATTGAAACGAGCGATCGCTTTCATATCTTCTGTGACTATTCGCTGAAGCCACTGACAAGCTCGTGTCGGATGAGGTGCCATCGTCAGACGTTTCATTGACACGCTTTCTATAAAAACAACATTAAAAATTAACACCGATCTAACATTAAAATATAATACATCTACATACCTCTTTTTGGCTTTTGGTTTTTTATAGGACTTCTTCCTTTTCTTTTCGCTCTTTTTCTTTCCCTTCTAAAAATATTTATACAATTTATTTAATTTATTATTTTACTAAATATTTATTTTGCTCATTTTGAACACGCACTTTCTTCTTAGACCGTCCCGGATAGAACGAATCCACCTTTCCGTTCGTCTTTTTCGTAGGCTTGTAACTGTCACCGCTGTCATCGTCGTCTTTTTTACCATCGCTACTATTGTCCGAATTACCGTAGCCGTTGTGATTATTTCCGCCTGCGTTTAAATCAACTGAATTAGAACTGCTGTCTTCGTTGTCATACAGTTTTTTAGAACTTCGTTTCGAAGCCCTCGTCGGTAATTGCTGTGAGCTGTTTCCGTTGTTAACGATCGTGCGTTTTCCTTTACCTTTACCTAAAAAAATACTCTCATCAAGAATTGAAACCTATATTAAAAAAAATATTCATGCATACCTTTATACACCGGAGCTTCTCGCAGAGGAACATCGCTATCCCAACTATCGCTGTCGTTATGTTTTGAATTATTACAACCAGTCGGCACATATCTACTATTTCCGTTATTTAAGGCCCTCGAACTACCTGTACTACTGCTAGATGCACCGTTAACATTATTATAGCCGTTATGGGAATGGACCGAGTTATTTTCAAAATCAGATGCGCTATCAGAACTATCCAAAACTGAAAAAAAGTAATACAATTTGACCGTTTTCGAATCATTTGCAATATTTCATTCATTTATATTATATAATACCGTTTGATTTTTTTCTTCGCGCTACTTTCCAATTATCCATTACTGGTCTAAATAACGATTCAAAGAGCGTCGAGAGTCGTAAAGTCATCGCATATATCTGACTCCTCTTGTTGGTATTGTATGACTTTGAATTACTAAATATCATCCTCATGTCTTTGGCAAATTCGGTCGGATTTTGATACAATCCATTCACGAGGTTATTGTCAACGGTACTCAAATCCATAGGCTTCGATACAACTTGGCTGTATTCTAATCGTTTACAAAAAATAAAATAAGAACGTCTTGCATAAAAATAATTTCATTAAGTGTACAAATGTCTTTTAGTCTAAATTCATAAGGCGAATGGACAACATAAATATAATGTCAACGCCCGATCACACAGTAGATCCCCCCAATAACACGGTAAATTGGTAACGTGTAGTTGGGGGACTAAAAAATACTCATACAAATTTTTGCAATACGTACATGAGATATCCTCCCTTCGGCTCACTCACACAGAGTAACGGACACCCAAATAGCACATTCCCAATTTACCGTGTTATTGGGGGTCTACTGTATTAACTCTATATCCATATAAAAGGACCAATGCAACCCTATTAAGACACGTATTGTTTCTTACCAGGTAATTGGTCTACAGGTACCGGTTCTCTAAACGGAAAAGAGTCCGAAGCAGCTATTATACCTTTAAGTACAGTTCTACAACCAGAATACCAATTTTTAGTGCCTCGTTTACTTCTCCTCTTTGCTCTGGACGTCTGCAAATAAAATCATCAATCAGTCGTCGACGTTCATAGAGATATATTTTTAGTATTTGAAATTACTTGTTTCGAAAGAGGTACGTCTGAATCTGAAGAATTGTAAGAGTCCATCAAGAAATGATAAAATGCTTGAACGTCGACTTCGGACGGATATCTAAAAATCATAACATTACATATTGAACTCTTATATAACAAATTTCATTATAAAATATTTACCTAATTATCTGCAAGCACAGTTCAGTGATAACCCTAGCTTTTTTGACGATATGTGTGTGCGGTAAGTTGAATTTTTCGGCATTGGTAGCTAAGTACCGAACGTCAAATTGAGCCGACGTTACCCTTCTATAGAAGTGGTTCTCAAAACGTGACTAAAATAAAACAAATCATATAATAATTTATATATTTATATAAACTAAGTGATGATAAAAATACCTTAATGGTGGAGAGATCAATTGGATATTCAACAGTAAATGCATAGCTTGGATAAATGTTCAAATCGACGGGGGCAATGAAGGGTTCGGCTATAGCTAGCCCCATGACCTGTTCATTATAAATCATTAACGAATTATAAAATAAAAAATATCATAAAAAATGGAATGCACATTACTTGATCGATGCCTCGTGCTATTAACATGCACGCTTCATCTCTATCACCTCCTGGCCATTCTTCCGCTCTAGGTCTATATAAAAGATTTTCTAGCTCCGATGGAAGTACGGCTACCCATCCACCAACTTCTTGGGGTAATCCTATAAAATATAATTGCAATTAATATTGCATCTACACAATAAATACACCAATATCAATGAAACATACTTGATTCTTCTATAGGTTCTAAATCCCAAGGACTCATTTGCTCGTATTCTCCATTATCCCAGCGAACGCGCAAGCTTAAAAAATGACTATTTTGCACATCGCTAGTACTTGCGGTGGTGCTAGGTTCACCTTCGTCTTTAGAAGCACCGTCCTCCATGATAGCCCCCATCCACCATCCGTCGTCAATCATACACCTAAATCTAAGCAGACAAAATGAATCAATGCTGACTTTTAAAGTATAATATATAGCTAAAACACTCACTTATCGCCTAATTTCCAATTCCTTTCGACGGCTATGTCGTACATTTGTCTTAGAACAAAGAAGTCGATCACGTCGGGCATGTCGTGATATCGCACAGTGAACGTAGCTCCATTTTCAACCGCCAATTTCAAGCAAACTAACCGCGGTGGTCTTATAACGTATTTTATACCAATTACTTTCACAGCCTCACAATCCTAAGGGTTAAAAATATATGAACATCAGAATCAATTTGAAATGCTCGAAGTTGCATGTTTTAGATAAGTGAATAATCATACCTTTAGTTGGATTTTTTCCCATGGTTTATCCCTGATACTAACTTTATATACATTTTTGTCTAAAACTGCATCTAAATATTTAGAATGACCCTGGAAATAGAATTGATTATTATAATAAATATTTATTAATAGTGAAAAGTTTATTATTTTATACCTGTTTAAAATACATGCACTCGTCACCCATCTGTGGATGATACGGTGCTTTCCTAGGCAAAACTGCACATAGCCATTCGGAAGGTCTGTACCTTTCAGGTATTTCTATCACTTTTGGAAGTATACCGTTGGCTTCTTCCTCTTTTTCGACTGGTTGTGGTGCACTGAAAATATATAATAAACTTTTTAATGCAGTGCGATATTTGCCTCTCAAGTCTCGAATAAACGAATCAATGATAAATGTTAATAATTGCACCCTTTTCACAGTTAGTTGATTTCCATAGCATGTAAATTCATATAAAATCAGATAAGCAACTACTGCCTTTCATTGGTAACACGAAGCTTTCTCTGTCTATTGATCGCAATCATAATATAACGCCCATTACTTTCGTTAAAATATAATAAATAAATCAATCATTCAACTATAAAAATATCATACAATTCAAAGGCAAAATATAATTAATTTGTCAAATACATTTAAATAATGTACATGTTATAGTGAATGTATATTACAATTGAACATATATTTTCACTGCCATTTCAGTGAATTCATATCAAAAAAAAAATTTACTGGCAGATATATATATTTAAACCACTGAAAATATTATCTTCTCGATCGTTAATCATTCTAAAGCGTTAAATTAAAAACTTGAACAAGATATTTATAAAATGTAATCTCACTGACGGGTGTTAGTAAAATTATATGCTGTTCTAAGCTGTCAATCGACTGGCGTGAAACATTTATTTGCCTGTTTTTTTTTTAAATCAAATAAAATAAGTCCTATATACCACCAGCGAACTTTGTTTCAAAAAATAGTTGTAGGGCGACACGCTTTTTAACACATTGCGTACGGTGTGCACAAATTTGTGCGTTTCAGAAACCTTCCGTTGCATCCGTGTGCACAAATTTGTGCGTTTCGTCATTTTAACTTCATACGAAAAAAACCCACGTAAACTGCGTATTTACTGTAACGTATTTATTTAGGGATTTACCTACAAATGTTACTAATATGATATTAACTAAAAAAAGTTAAAAAAAGTAGAAATTCTAAATTCCAGAGGCTCAAAACTCCAGTAAAAAAAATTTGTTTCAAGATGTATGTTTACATATATATATATACAATTTTTTTCTATAGAATTATCTCACATGTTATTTATTAGAAATAGTGAAATCACTCAACACCAAATTGCGAATCACGTATTAATAATATATAAATATATTAATTAATTCGGTCGATTTACGCGGCGATATTCGCAAGACACCCAACCGTCCAATTTCGAACAAATGTAACGTTTCCGTTAGGCTAAGCGCACGCTGTTATAAAAATGTTACCGAAAAACCCCACCTTATCGGTTTGATTCAGGTAAAGATGGTAATTTTTTAGAGATATGTTTCTTGAAATTCTTATCTACAAAATTACAAAAAACCCAAAATATTCAAAGGTAACCGCATAAAAAATCGAAATGTTGAGCCAGACCTAATATCTAAGTACATATTATCAACCCGAAGCATTATAACAAAATAATCAGTGATTCTCAACTTTTAATTGCGTTAATTTATTTTACAACTTTTTGCATTATTATATTTTGTTAGGTTTACAATATATTTTGTAATGTTTATTTATTTCGTACTCCTTTATTTATTGATACTATTTTCTAAGAAATAAATTACAGTAAATCAAATTCAAAATTTTATAATATAAAATATAATGTTTTATTATTTATCATTATTTTCTGTTATATATATGTATGTAGAGGTATCGTGGGCATTTAAATGCAGATTCATCAATCCCAAATGTGATATTTTATAATATTATAATATTTATACCTGAAATGATCCCGATCTGTTCAAAGTAAATAAACTGTTCTCAACATGTTTTCAATTACCAACACATTGAATACCGGGCATTATTGCTAAAAATGAAGCATGCGGCGGGGATTATTTGCGAAAATTAGGACTAGGAATTAATTTGTGTAACTATCCAAGCACATTGGTGGTTCGAGTCTTTATTGGATGCAAAGTATACAGTAAGTGTGCGTTTTTCATTATTTTAGCACATTGCGTACCGTGTGGTAAAAATACAAAAAGTGGTAAATATATAATATTAACGCAATAAAATGTTTAGAATCACTGATAATTTTTAATTATATTAAATATACTATATAAAATAATAATACATAAATTATAACAGAAATATAAAATAGTAATACATAAACAATAAAAGATTGCATTTAGCCATAGGCAAACGTTACGTTTGTTCGAAATTGGACAGTTGGGGTGTCGTGCAAATATCGCTGCGTAACTTGACCGTCAAGTGTTAAAAATTTGGAATTGATTGTATAGGTCACAAAATTAGATATTTTCGGTTTTTATTATAAACAACAGTATTTTATCATCATTTTATTATTATCTTTATTGTTTTTATTCAAAAATATATATATTTGGTTATTCTAAGCAAAAAATTATATTTTATTTTATTGGTACGCGATCCACAGTTTGACGTTTACTGATTTTATCATTGCAAATACAAAAAACGATCATCATGAATCTGTTTTTAAAATTTGACGTTAAAACGTTGACTAATTAAAGAGTAACGATGTTTTAAAAAAAAATAATCCCAGCCGCACGGCTCCATTTTTAGGAATAATGCCCAGTATTCAATGTGTTAAGGTCAAAAAGTTTAAACTGAATTTTTTAAAACTATAGTTTTTAACTCCTAAGGCGGCCACACACGTTACGGTAGACCAGAGGTCTACTTATACAGACAGACCTTTCCGGTCTACCGTAGACCTGCAAAGATTGATCGGAGACCGGACAAGCCCACAGACGCTCTGAAAAATTTGTCTTTTTTTTCAGCGAACGTGATGTACTTTAATGTCTACGGTTACGTTTGGTTTTTAACAGCAAATGAACTGTCAAAATGATAGTAAGAGCAGCTCAGTAACAAATCAATTGTTTGATACATTTTCACTGACCGAATAAGTGAAATTATATTTTTACTAGTGAAAATATAATTTCACTGAAACACATTCACTGTAACATATACAATACATATCAACCCAACTTATTAAACACCAATTTGAAACCAAAACTATAGCTAGGTAATTATTATTTAAATCTACTAAGGAAAATTCATACGCTTTCTTAGCAGGCTTCCGTTTCGATCTTTTTGGCGGTTCGAGAGGCACTCCAGGATGATCAGCAACCCAATCAGAGTATTCCGACGAGCTTGAACTAAAGAGAAGTATATTAAAATAAAAATTAATATATGAAACACTCATATTTGTGTAGGTGGTCAATTTAGTAGTAGTATTATGAATAAATTATATTTTTTAGTTATATATAAAACTTTTGGTTAATTTATACTACTTTTATAATACTCTCCACTTATTTAGTTTGAAAAATGTAACCACTAATACCAAAATAGTAACAACATATTAAATTCCGATAGCCTTTCAACTATTACTATACCTTGAACTATCATCCGAATGATCATCTTGTGATGTATCCTGAGATGAATTATCACTAATTGACAATCGTACGCTCGAATCGGAATCAGTCTCTTGAGGTGAAGCGATCTCAGGTGGTTCCTGTCCGATTATTATACGATTATTAAGAATATTTTTTATTTAAAACGCTTTAAGAATATCAAAAAATAAATTTACATCGTATTCGCGGGTACTGACTGTCGGTTGAGCTTTGCGAGTCGGACGGGGACCGCCGCGTGCTCTTCCGCCCCTTCGACTGGGGTGGCGTCTTTCGGGTCCGACACTGGTACTAATCATCAACGGCCTACGGCGCATTTCGCGCGCGTACCAAGCCATCTCCATTTTAGTCATCTCTTCTCTATAAAATCGAAATATTGTATATGAATAAAAATACTTGATCAATTACATACAATTACGTACATGTATAATTTTCTATTAATTGACAGTGGCATGGGCAAGGGTGGTATTAAAGCACGACAACTCCTGTTGAGCAATTCTCCGCGCTGCCACTCTCCAGTGCTGTTCCTTATACCGTTGCCAAAGTTGCGATGATCTCTCGAGCTCTCGCCGGATGGCCTACGCTCGCCGTCGTTCTCTATATCGCGTATTTGATTTTCAACTGACCGAGATATGGAAGCATGAACTCTGCCAGCTTCTTCGGCATCAGACTAATAATTGAAATATAAATTATTAGATTAGTTTAATTTACAGGTTTCAAACACACATGATTATAAAAACATCACCTCTTCAGGTTCGTCGTTGTGATTGAATAAAAGGATTTGTCTCATTGCCAAAGCTTCAATCATGTACGAAATATGAGATCGTGGAGCTTCTCCTTCTTGCAACATAATATCGCCTATGTCAGGTACCAATTGATCGAAAGCCGCAAGCTCCCGGCCTGGGACTAGTCTTTGCAGATAAGGCGGGTAAGGGTTCCCTTCGACGTCGACTAAGAACGGTGGTGACATGAGGTGAGGCGGTATTCCTGTTTGTTCGTCGCACACGCCGCCTAAACCGTCCCACACCAATGGTCGATAGTCAGTGTGGAAGAATAATTCTGTTGGCAGATCTTGGAGCAATCGATGGCCTTTGCCGAGTCCGAGTAGAAGAATATGACCGTGAGAATCGGTAGCTGTAACTTTTGTGCCATCAGGCGACCATTTGGCGTCGTATACGGCGCCGTGCCCTTGTCCGTCAATGGTATTCACGAAAGAATTTAGAGCTATCTAAAACGTAATAAACCGATTAATATTTATAAGATCAATACAGATCGAATGAAAAATATATGCATACTCCTTCTATAATGTTCCAAAAGAATATTTGTCCATCGTGTCCGGCAGATAAGAGAACTGCAGGATGAGACGGATGCGCTTCCAGTACGTATATTTCATCATTATGGCCCTTCAAGATTCGGATTAACTTTCCCGAATGACTGCACCATACCTAAATAAATAATCAAATCACATTTCATTTTTATAAAATACAACAATATGTTAATGGTAATAAATATAATTATTGTTCAACTAGTTAGTATTTATATAATATCACAAAACATAAATATTGACAATACCTTCAGCGAATGATCACTAACTGCCGTTATGATGTAATTGTCCATGCAGTCCCAGGCAACCATGGTGACTTTCAGCTTTACTTTATTGTCTTCCGGATCGTTAGTCATTCTAAAATATTAAATTAAAAACTTTAACAAGAAATTTATAATCAGATGCTAGGAGTTTTGATTAAATTATTATTTACCCAGGAATGGTATCAGACATGTTCAGTTTAGTGTGACGCCATTGCATAGCGTGCAACTGCCACATAATTGCACTTCCGTCTTTCGACCCTGACACAAAACGTAAACCTGAATGTGCCCATTGCAAAGAATCAACTGCTTCAGAATGTGCAGCAGTCTATAAAAAATAATAAAAACAATGTTAATATTAAAATCCCTCAGATCATGATTAAGTAATTATTTGTCATATATATTAACCTCCAATATTCTCTTAGGTCCACCTTCAGCCATCATATAGACGCGTACATGATGATCGGCAGATCCGGCTGCGAGAAACGCTCCTCCAGGCGACCAAGCCGCACATATCATCTGAGAAGCTCCTGGACGCATTCTTTCTACATACTGCACAGGTTTGGAGCTATATAAAAAAAAATGACGTTAAGCGATGAAACATTAAAATAATTATCTTCTAAAAGTAACAAAAAAATTACATAAAAGACGGTTTTCCTACGCCGGCATGAGTGTACGTCCAAAAGGCGACCGAGCCATCGGTAGACGTTGACACCAAACAACTCAAATCACCAGAATGGGCAGGACAAAAGTGCACCGAAGTTATCATTCCGCTGTGACCTGTTTTAAAATTAAAATTGATTTTGTATTAAATTGTTTAGTAAGTAACGTCGGTTTTTTTGCATGGAATATATTTTTCAACACATTATAATTCATTTTTAACTTTTTTTTAAGAAAAAAGATCAAGACTATACTATAGCTTTAAATCACACAGTTTATATTAAAAAGGAATTGTACAATTAGTTATGGAGCAAGCCAAATATATATTTTGAATTAGTCATTCCTCCTATCTTTCATCTTATTTTATCGAACAAGGTCAAAAAAACAGTGATTGATTAAAGTTCATAGAATTAAAATAAACTTACTCTGTAAAACTGCTATCGGAGACGACGACTGCATATCCCAAACTCTCACTAATCGATCTAGGGATCCAGCAGCCAACAGCTGATTGGTCGTATCCACTGCCATGTCCGTTATCTCCGCTGAAGCGCCACGTAGCGTACAAAGAAGCCTTCCATCTATGGCGCTCCATATTTTGACTAACAAATCATCGGCTCCCTGTAAATCGCGACAATTTAAATATTATTATCGTACATTTAATCACTTTAAACGTTAATTTATTTTTTATTCCAACTACCGTAATAATGTAACGACCGGTGCGATCGAACAGAACGCAATACACCGCACTCAAGTGACCCAAAGTTCTACGTTGCAGTTGTAGCGTGGCGTAAGTCCTGGCCGGTAGCTGTAGTACACGAGTCCCGTTCAGTTGACGACCTAGCGCCCTCGTATTTAAAACGTCGACTGGAACGCGAATACAATATATAATATAAGTCTCAGAAACCATATTCGATTCGGGTTCTATATCGACTCACGTATATAGTTGGTTTTGCGCAACGGTAACTTCCTGAATAGAGTGCTGCACAAGAGAGACTTCTTTGGTTTGTTTTGGGGGGATTTCAAAATAGCCGTACACACTGAAAGCAGGTGATCACTGCTCACCGAAGGATGCTGTCGGTCCTGAAAAGTTATTTATATTAATATTGAAAAAATGAGTTCTACTTTCAATTTTTATAATATACAAAATACAATGCAATCGTGAAAGAACATAATATTTCCTCCATTTAAAACTTTTAGCAATGAAATATTAGCATATACATTTCTTAATTTGTTCCATAATTATTATTTTATTTTACAAAGAAAAATCAGTGGTTCATAAATATTTATTGCGCTAATTTATTTTAAAACTTTTTTTGTATTACTATATTTTTTAAATTTAAACTACATATTTTTCTACATTATTTGACTTTGGTGGTATTTTTAAAACCAATTCAGAGATTCATAATAATTTTTATAATGTGAACATAAGATATATTTGGCTCTGTTCATTGCGCACTCTGAGGCAGGTAGGGGAATTTGCCTCCCCCTCTTGAATTTAGCCAGAAAAATGCATGTCACTTAATAAAATTAAAATATTAAAAAAGCTGAAGAGACGTCCCTGATTCTTATCCAGAAATTTTTGAGTAATCCTTCTTTAGAAAATCTAAAAAAAAATAGTCTTGAACCTATCCCGAAAATATTTTTTAAAACATGTCATTTCAGTGAAATCATATTGGAATAAATTTTCGCAGGTAGATATATATATTTACCAGTGAAAATATCATTTATCTGGCAGGTGCTATTAAAATGATATGATTTTGTTATTATTTACATGTGATGTATAAATGTTACAGTGAATGTGTATTCTTCAGTAGTTATATTTTCAATAGTTAAGTCCAAATACATTTTAACCAGTAGATATGTATTTCTACTAGCGAAAATATAATTTAGCTGATCAGCGTTATTGAAATTATATGTTGCTCTAAAATGTCTATGAAACTCAATTTGACAGTTGTGAAACGTCCATTTGCTGTTTTAACCCAAACCTAATCTAATGAAAATTGTAAAACTAATTATAGTTTTAGGACTTTCATTAGGTCAAGTACAAAACACAAACTAAGCCAACTCATCTCTCAGGAAAAATAAGCAGAAGTACAGACAGATGTCGCATCTCACATATTGCTCCAGTGGGAATGTTCGGTAACGAGCGTTCCCACTGGACGGCGGTGGCGCGATTTTATAGCTTTTGACGTGGATTTTTGATTTTTGAGAAGGGATATTTGTTTTTTGCGCTCTCCTGTTGGTCAAAATTTTATTTAGATGCGCTTCATTCGATCAAGTATAAAATACAGTAATTTGAACACTTTGTTTTTGGTTATGGCCTATATGTTATCTTACAAATAAAAAAAATTGTGAGTCAAATAATAGGAAAACTAGTTAATATTTGTTTGATTACTTGTGACAAGCTAGTTCAAAATTTGTATATTTTAGATTAATCTACTATACTTTCGTGTATGAGTTAACTTGGTTTAAGAGTAAATTAGGAATTAATCAGATTGAGATGATGTATGTAGTATTGCCTAAGAAAAAATATACTAATTTTATACGTAATATATTTTCAAAGAATTTATGTAAAAACACAGTTGTGAAATAAAATGTTTCGCTCTACATGTCTGTCTCCCTCGCCCATGTACACTAGAAAAGCAAAATATTAATTTAAATTTATAAACATGTTTCTATACGAATCTATGAAAATTAACCATATTAGATTTTATGAATAGTCTTTCTGTAAAGTTGAGAAAAATAGATAAAATACAATTTTTAAGCGAAATCAGCTAAAATGTGTGTTATAGGAACGTTCAAAATTTCTAAATATTCTCTTTGTTGATATTTTTTTAATCTATCGTGTTCTTGAACCAGTAGGTGATATTTTTATCTAAACATACCTTAATCTTATGTAAACATCAAAATATTTGCGTAGCGAGATCGAAAACACTGAAGTCAAATTCTCTATTTTGTTACCAATTGTGCATTTAAAAGAATTTATATTTGTAGATAAGGCATAATAACAATTTTTAATAAATCCATCAAGAAACGTAAAATATAAAATATTGTGATTTATCATTTGGATTCACCTATATCTGCAATAAAGATGCGGAAAGATATGTATTTTATGTCGCGAATGTTAACAGTCGATAGCATGTAACTCGCCAATCTCGGACGTTATTTTGAAACACGTCTGTCGATTTTTGTGAAATAAAAAATCGAGAATATGCTTCAGGTCAAAATCTGATGCAAAAAAGGTAAAAGCATCATACAAAGTATCCCTACTAATAGCAAAACTCCATAATATATTAGAACAACTAATTCTTCCTGCTACAAAAGTAATAACGAATACGATGTTGGGGATTAAAGCAAGAAAAGATATAAGTTAAATTTCATTAGTAAACAATATGGTCAAGAATAGGATTAAAGATATGTCATATTATATAATATGAAAAAGCACTTGATTTCACAAGTGCTCTAAAGTCAATAATACTCATGGATGAGAGTACCGACGTTTCTAATAATGATTTGTTAGCATTTATACGATATGAATATAAAATAAAAGGATTTGTTCTTTTATGATTCACAATTTTCGCATACCACCGTATTTAATAGTTCAATGAATGAATCATGCGAGTGAATCATTTTATAACAAAAAATTTAATCGAGTGGTCAATATTTGATGGAATCCACACACACATATATTATTACACTCAAAAGCACGTTAGTTGTCATATGGAAAAATACTCAATCGCTTTTTTGAAATTTGTGATGAAACACGAAGGTCAAAAAAATATTTTTAATGGATCCGCAACTTGAACTGAACGAATTTTTTAATGATTTTTCCTGGTTAGCTAAGATTGGTTACATGATTGATATTTTAGCCTCCAAGGTGCAGCTGCAAATATATTTATAGTTGAAGATGAAATAGAAGCAATTATAAAAAAAATCGACTTGTCGAAACGCATTAACTGTGTGTATGAGTATTTTCCAACACTTTCTCTTTTTCAATGAAATATGGCAGATTTTTGAGAACGTCTAATGGTTCTAAAAAGCAGCTTCAGGAACTATTTTCCCAGTCCTGATTCTGGCAATAATTAGATTAAAGATACATTTAACATGAAAGTTACTAATGCTTAAAATATTGTATTAGGACAAGATATTCGCATTGAATCGTCAAACAATACATCTTTGAAACTACATTTCAACAAAACTGAACTCACAAATTTTTGATTACTTCTCAGATCTGATCATTCTGCAGTACAAAAAATGTTTCTCAGATATAAATACTATAAGTACTTTGGGAAAGTATTTGATTAAGTTGCTGATAGTAGTGACCAGATTTTGAAAATATCAAAGGACATTTTTGTCCGAGAGGAATAAATTGCTGCAGAAGCTAAAAATAAAAAGATCATCACGGAAATTTTTGTTCGAGAAGGATAAAGGACAGATTACTGAGAGCTAAAAAAAAAGATCATTTTGGAAATTTTTATTCAAGGACAAAATTTTTGTCACCTTACTGGTAAGGAATATTTACAGTCCGGAGATTTTGGAATAACTTCGTTTTTGTGTGCCACCTAATGAGTGTTGTTTGAAGTATTGGACAACTCAACTCCCCAATAAGCATAGCTATCTGACTTTTTAACCATGTCAGATAGTAATGATTTGTTTATACTAAGCGAGTTACTGATTGCACCACTATAATTAGAAAATGTTATTTTTGAAAACAGGCTCACACTTTGGGAGCCACTGAGCTGTAATAATAAAATGGATGTTACTTGTAGGTGAGAATTGTGTAATCCCGTTGTAACGAATAGGTGATTGAAAATTGAAATGTTTTTAAATGAATAATTAAAAAAAATAATGTGAATTTTGATAATCGATCGGCGCATGTGACGAAAGTTTCGGAATCGGGGAATCGCCGCGACCGCCGACCCGAGCGCGGCCGATCGGCGCCGAGCGCTAGAAAGAGACGGAAGGCACTCGACGCGCGCGTTAGAGAGAGACGGAAACATATGATGACGACTACGATCGGCGGAGCGAATAGCGCCCTTATTTACGTCCTAAAACCCGAACCCCCCCCGAAAATGTTAAAAAATACTTTATTCAATGGATCTATAAATAAAATAAGCATATTCGCTTTTTTTCAATATTTTTCAAAAAGTCACGAAATAGAGTAGATCGAGTGTCAATTTGACGTCGCAACATCCCTCGCGATGTAAACAAAACGCGAAAGATTCAAAAAGCTCAGCGGGAAAGCGGCTTTACCAAGTCTTGGAAGGTCTGATCGTGCGCGCGGCCCAGCCAGTCCAGACGCCTCGGCAGGATCTGCGAACATGAACAAAATACATGAGGAAAATCGAAGAATCGGTCGCCAAGTTTAGAGAGGGCCGGAGCTCGTCCGGAGAGCGCTCGCGCTCGATGCGCGCAGACGGCGACGGCTAACCTTGCGCTCGGCCAATTCCGCTCGCAGCGCCTGAAACGGACAAATAGAGCGTTTTAAAATGTTCGCATGTTCGCAGCGGGGTAGTCACCAAGCGGCGCTCACCTCGGCCGTGGAGCGCAGAGGACCCGAAAGCAGGAACTTGGCCACCAAAAAGTAGAGCTCTGCAAAGAACGGTACGTGAGAGAGCTGTCAAAACAAAGAAAGGGCGTCGGGGGCTCTGACCTGCCGCTACGGGGTCTGTGCCCTCTGAGTGAGATCCTCGCCGCTGCGGAGGCTCGTCCGGGGGCTCGGGGGCCGCGGCCATGGCCCGGCGAGGGACGAGACGCAAGGGACGTCGGCGCACTCGCGCACCTGCGGCCGCTGGGCGGCGCCACTGTACACCAGTGCGCGGCGCTAACTATGAAAACTAACTTTTCCCCATTTTATTCCATTATAAATCAGGGACGTCATTTATAGAGAAGTCATTGGGAGCATTTGCCCAGAAAAATGCATATCATTTAATGAAATACTATCAATCTTAATGAAATCAAAATATTAAGAAAACTCTCCATTAAAAAAGCTGGAATAACATCCTTTATTATAAACCAGAGATTCTCAGGTTATCCATTTAAGAAGCTCTAATAAAAGAGTCTAGAATCTATCCCGAAAACATTTTTTAAAATATGGAATTTTCACCGGTAGATATATATTTTCATTTACCATTATTTATTTACATGCGATGTGTAAATATTACAGTGAATGTGTATTTTTTAGTAAAATTATATTTTCACTAGAGAAATCCAAATGTATTCTCACAAGTAGATATATATTTCTACTAGCGAAAAAACTTTAACTGATAGACCCTAGTGAAATTATATGCTTCTCTAAAATATATATGAAACTCAATTTGACAGTTGCGAAAATTCCATTTTTTGTTCAAACCAAACTTATCCTAGTGAAAATTTTTGCCCAAGGAGGATAAAGAATAACAATTTTCCGCAAAAGCTAAGAAATGATCCTTCTGGAAATTTTTATTCAAGGAGGACAAATGAAGGTAAATTTTTTGATCAGGATGTCTAATAACCTTATTTTAAGCGCATGACGTTGACGCAATTGAAAACTTAAGATCATTGAGGTAAATAACTCTCGTATTACAACTATGACGTTCGGACGAAAATATGCATACCTATTCAATAAATTCGCAGCAATTTAGATTTAAATTGTTTACGGTCATCAATAACGAGATTATTTATTATCAGGGCTAAAAACTACATTTCTGTATTATTACAAAAATGCCATTACAATATTATGTTATGTTTTTTTATTAAGCTGCTATTTTTTTTAAAGAAAAATTGTAATTATGATTTAGCGTATTTGTTTTTAATAGCTTACCTTTTTTCTAAATAACGTATAAAATAAATCTTTGAGTTTTAACTGTTCATGCATAATTAAATATATATGGATTATCTAAACTTTTATTATTTTATATTAATGTTTTCAAGTAAAATATTCTTGTGCCTAAAAGACTCATAGGACTATAACAATTTCGTCTGTGGAATGCTAAGCTTGCTGATTTTTTATGTCGATGACGTTATGACAAGGATAATGTATTGTGAATTAAAAAAAGAAAGAAATTATGTATGTGATAAATAAACGAATAGAATGCCATCTTTTTTCACTGATGAGCTAATTCAAAAATAGAAAGAATATTGTAAACTCAGAAAAATGAGATGAGATTAGACACTAAATTGTTAGAATCGAGAAGCTCCTCCCTAAGCTCACCGACTGTATGGTGATTTTGTGAAAAATATATAAAGGCGTTGTAAGTCAATCTAAAAATTAATACGTTCTAGAATCTAGAATCTAAATTCTAGATTCTAGACCTTCCGAATTATGAGAGAAAATTGCATGGACGTTATTGTACTGCTTAAGGCCTAACATCGTAATATGCTCTGTCAACTTTGACAGCGGTTTTTCCCGTCGCGTATATCTGCGAGCGATTAAACGACGTGAATGTAGAGCGTTCGTGTTTTTCTTTAACGCGTCGAGTTCTAATCGCTTTTATAAATGGTGGACATCGTCGTCCCTTGCTTTTCGACGTCGCGTTTATCGCTAAGATGGTTAAAGTCAAACTTTCACCCCAACATGGTTTGTTAGATTGCGCATATTTTTAAGGTGACCAGACGCCCTCTTTTGTGGAGGATTGACCTCCACAAAAATATTGCCCTTCTTTGTCCTCCATGAACAAAAACGTCCGAGGGGACTTGTTTTAGCTCCTTCAGCGATCTGTCATTCATCCTCCTCGAACATAAATTTCTGAGATGGTCTTTGAACAAAATTATTGAAATCATCGTTTTTTTTAGGTCCCATAACATTTTTTCCTCTTCAAACAAAAATTTCCGTAATGATCTTTTATTTAGCTCCCACATCAATTTATTCTCGTCGAACAAAACATTCGGGGACGGCCTTTTTATTTTTAGTGTCCTCCTCTGATGTTTTCAAAATCTGGTCACCTTAATATTTCAAATATGATCGATAAAGATTAAAGTTTATTTTTTGGTTTCAGATCCCGCACTGCAAGAGAAACGTTATCAAAATTTTAGAGATTGGTCTGTTGTTCAAGGAGGATGCGCTATTCGTGGAAGATGCGCTGCAAATCGAGGATGCCCTCAAGCATAGGAAACCGGGAGATAAAGGTCGCATTATTTTCTTCCAATTGTCGACCAGAGAAAAAATCTTATCTGCCGTCGCCGTTGGAATCTCTATTGTTGCAATACCTCTAAGATCGTCTATGTAAGTCATAATCGTGTTATAACATATTTTTGCTATTGTAATAATGTTGAATCTTCTACAGAAGTACAAGAGGAAATGCTGTCCGAGCAATTTGCTGGGCGGCGACGGGTGCCGCAGTTCCAGTCGTACAACGATACATGATTCCTAATACGCTCGCAAAACTTTTGAAAACTTTATCAAGTTACACCATATTACTGAGAAAATGCTTAGCTTATGTTAGAAATCAGTCTTACCAAAATAAGAATCCGTAAGCATTTATTCGTTGTAATAATACGTTTTTAAATAAATCAATTGTGTACTTTCTGATTTTAGACGAACTGTACCTACATACGCAATTAACACACTACTAATCCAGCAACAGAAAGAGTTGTGTTCTTATTTTCGGAATTTTAATGTCGCTCTCGAGTCGCTATTTGTATGGATGCCTCCGTCGTCGGAAATTTCCGTTGAAAATGCAAAAGATCATAACGACGAGATTATAGTAAGTTTCATAATCAATGCAATAGTATATTTACAAATGCGTGTACCGATCTTATTTTTTATTTCAGAAGTTTCACTATCTCTATCTTATTCTACAATCGACATTTTTAAAATACGTCGCAATTGCGCATTTAACTCCTTCTTCTTACGCCATCCACATGGAGCAAAATAGAAACGAAAAGATTTATTGGATCCATTCGGAAGTTTTTCCCGCATTAAATAATTTAGTAGGCGAATACTTCGCATCTTTAGATAATGCTTACAGATACTTCAAAGACAACAGTTACAAAGACATGCTTCCGAAGGGCTTACCTAAAATTACCCGAGATCCTTGGATATATTCGGAAGTGCACGCTAATGTCGTTCTGTGCTCCTCGGAAATAAAATCTGCGTTGATGAAATGCAACGAGATAGATAATTTTCTTGAGGCGTGTTGGAAGGCAAAATCAAAATTTTCTCCTCAAGTCTTCGACGAAGATTTATCAAAGTTGAAAAAGGAAATAATAAAGTCGTTCAATACCGT
Organism: Plectrocnemia conspersa; assembly: GCF_051122295.1. Lineage (NCBI taxonomy): Eukaryota > Metazoa > Arthropoda > Insecta > Trichoptera > Polycentropodidae > Plectrocnemia > Plectrocnemia conspersa. The sequence continues at coordinate 25,046,623 of NW_028277165.1, forward strand.
AGAAACCATATCGGTGCAACTGAAGAAAATTCAAATGGCCGAAATTAAAATTTTAGAACAAGCCGTCCAAAAACTGCAATTGCCAGCCGTCGAAGAAGAAGACACGGACACTTTGAACATAAAATCCATCTCTGAAGATACAGAAATCGAGGTGAAAGATCAAGTTTTCTATTTTATTAAGACCGATAATGATCGGGACGAAAATCAGGTGAAAGATCTTTCCACCGCTCCGGGAACGGAAGAAATTAACACTACTAAAATTGTGCTTGACGAATTAAAAGTGAAACTAGTCGAAAGGGAAGATATAATGAGGGAACGAGAAGCTATAGCGCTTGAAAATACTATGCCTGAATATAAGGGAAAAGTTCCCGATTTTCCTAGGCAATCACAGATTTTAAATAAGCCAAATTTATGCACTAATAGCGAAGAAATTGAAGAAGTTAAATGCCATAATAATTTAATATTAAAAAATGTTGACAGTGATAACAAAATTGTTAATAATAAGCTGTATCTAAACGATGAAAATAATATACATGTAGAAGCTAATTGTGATAAGAGTTCTTCCAAAACGTTGAACATTGCCGATGAAAAAAAAATAGATAAGTACGAGGCAAATGTTTCAGATTGCACGACTGACGATGATGCCGAAATTAATGGCGAAGGATCTAATCCAGAATTTAACGATTTTGAAAAATCTGAATTATTACGAGACATAAGAAAGTATAGAATTTCTAGAAAAAAGAATCACCCACCTAAGAATGAAAATATTGAGTATAAAAATTCAAATGATACTAATGACGATCGATCAATCGATGAAGACCTACAACCTGTCGAATATAGATTCGGCACAAACATGGCCATGGCGACTCTGTTGCATATTCAAAATTCAGGAAAAGGCAAATTTCTCGAAGAAAACGAAGAGGTTTTCATTGGCGACGGAGAAGTATCCAGTGATTCTGGAAACGAATTATAAATAAGTGAATAATTATTGTACTTTTTATTGTTTACCTAATAATTTTTTGATCCATATAAAAAATATTTTTAATTTAATAAATAAATTATTGATGAATTTTTAGTTTATTTTGCGAAGTAAAGTTACAAAATATACTCAAATAGAGAATCGATGCTTATGACATTGAAATTATATAAGCATAAGTCATTAAAATTTTCGGAATAAGGAAAAGAGTTAATTGCAAGCATTCGATTTTGTATTTCTTATATATTTAAAACACGCATCCCATCTTGCGTTTATTATGAACAGTATTTGTAAGTCAATGAACTTCAATTGGCTATAACCCGCTTCAAAGTTCAGGCATTATCAATTCACTTAAATTTACCCAGTGATGCATACATTGTTAGAACCAATAAACTATTATAGAAATTCTCATATATACGTATATTCTTGTGAAATCAGTCAAGAATACTAACTAATTCACATAGCCAATTTTGGTCTAGCAGATGTTGATAATCATCTTCTCTTTATTCAAGAATTGGATGATTTCGTCCAACAAAATTCGAAATCTTTCTAAAAACTTGGACTTAACCATCTCACATTTGTATATAAGAGCAGATTTGGAAAATTCGCCATTAAAAAGATTTTCCTCTAATCAAGTACAATCTTAAAAACAATATCCATTACACATTTTGTATAAAGTCTCTTGCTAGATAAAATTACTTAATATATAATGCAGTGATAACTAAAAATATTTGTAAAATATTCGTTGCTATGACATTATACATTATATTCATTAGCAGCGTCTTCCGTTGCTGCTGCGCCATCGGTTGTGATTGAAACAAGCTTCGATAATGGCAACTGTATATTGGTTATGTACTTTTTGAACCCGAGTTCTCTCTCTTAATAAAATCATCCCCGACAGTTCGTCATTAGTAGAAAAACATTATTATAAAAGCTAGCACTTGAGTAATATCATTGATATCCGTCGATTCATCCAATTGCAAAAAAATTAAGCACATTAACGAATATCTTTTGTAATGTGTTCATTTTATTTTAACTTGTTGTTTCTAAAGTCTCATAACTATATTTAGAGACTGTTTAAAACTTTAGCGGCTCAATCTGTGTCTAATTGCCACCCGTCGCCAAAATTACCTATAAATATCAACAAATGTGATTGATATAAAACTTAATAAAAATAAAATAATCACAATTTTTTTAATTTATCAAACTGTACATTTTTTAAATATCTTATCATACGTTGATTATTTTACTTTAGTGTAGGGATCGGCAAACCCTCGTGTGCTCACAATTTTACAACATAATGAAATGAATTAAAAAAATGTTTTAAATTTTATATTTATCTGATTCTATTGTTTTTTTTAATGATATAAATAATAATAAGCCAATATTAAAGTATATATACATTTTTTTAAATAATTTGAATATTATAATGCATAACTTTTTTATGTGTAGCAACACTGGCAATCTGACAGATGAACTTTAAGACTATGTCGGGTGTACGTGCAATATGGCGCGGTTGCGCGGCTCTCCGCCACAGGCCGTTGCAAACTCATAAACAACCGTAAGTATTTCAATTTATACTTTCGTCTTCCACTAATTTAGTATACGTCAATGCGTGAACATAACCTCAAAATAATATCTCAATCTTAACATTATATTTCGTAACATTACATCATATTGGCCGGTTGGAAGAGTTACCAGCTTATTGTTTTTAATTCTGCTCTAACTTTCCTCTATGGCATAATGTGTCATTTTTTATGAATGTCTTCCTAAAAATTTATGATGGAAGGGAAACTCATATCTTATAATATATATATAAAATAAATATTTAATGTAGTATTTTCCATATTTTAGCTATTTACCGACTAGTTTTCAATTTACCTTGAAAAAATATAGTACTGAAGGAGTAAAAACGAATGAAAATGAAGAAGCCGATATGAATATGAGCGAAATTGAGAGAAAATTAAAAGGAGACATAGAAGGTCTCGCAAAAGATCTAGGTTTGTACAAAGAAAAGAGCAGTGAAATGGAAGACAAATACAAACGGGCGCTCGCTGATGGTGAAAACTTGAGGAGGCGTATGAACAAGCAAATCGAAGATGCTAAGATATTTAGTATACAATCTTTTTGTAAGGATTTGCTCGAAGTGGCGGACACACTATCAAAAGCCACAGACAGCGTACCTAAAGATCAGGTATATATATATATATATATATATATATATATATATTTGTATTATAATAACAATTTCAGTGTTTCATGATACAATGCTTGTAGGTAGGAGAAGATAACCCTCATCTCAAAAGTCTATTTGATGGACTATTGTTAACAGAAGCGCAATTGCGTCAAGTGTTTAAAAGACACGGATTAGAACCTGTTAATCCAATTCATGAGAAGTTCAATCCTAATCTCCACGAGGCTCTTTTTGTTCAGGTAATATATTTTTTTTATAAATATCATATATAGATTATATTTTTATTTTACTTAATAAACTAAATTTTAGGAAGTTGATGGGGCTGAACCTGGCACGGTAGTTGTAGTTAGCAAAGTTGGTTATAAATTACAAGAGAGATGCGTAAGACCAGCCCTCGTCGGCGTCGCTAAAGGATAACAATCTTGAGTTAATAGAAAATTTAATAAATTGAGCATTTATGCCATTCACAGTAGAGATCTTACAAATTTGTTCAAATATGAAATTTCTAACGAATGTGCATTCCTTTATCTTTATTTGTGAACATACATAATATGCTATATACATATAAACTTTTTTTTATAAAAAAAGATGTACCTTAATGTTTTAGAAATAAAAAAGTGGATTTAATAAATTTGTGTTTATATTAATGAATTTTAATTTTGACATGAGAGTGCACAATTTCCGAATTCCATCAAAGTGTTTCTTCTCTCAGGTGTGGTCTGAGTTGGTTTGGTTAGTTCCTCCAATATAGAACTAGATTCTCTGATGAATTCGACTTCTGTAAAATATAAATAGTATTGATTAATATCTAGTTTTTAAATATTTAATACAAATTTAAATATATACCGATTTATTTATCATTTGCTGCCCCTTTTACAAAAACAGTGTCGGCATAGAAAACGTTTTTTAAACATGTGAAATTGATGGCTCTTTGGCAATCCTTTTGTTAACACATTGAATACTGGGCATTATTCCTAAAAATGGAGCCGTGCGGCGGGGATTATTTGCGAAAATTAGGATACAAACTTATTTTTTAAAACATCGTAACTCTTTAATTAGTCAACGTTTTAACGTCAAATTTTAAAAACAGATTCATGATGATCGTTTTTTGTATTCGCAATGATAAAATCAGTAAACGTCAAACTGTGGATCGCGTACCAATAAAATAAAATATAATTTTTAGTTTAAAATAACCAAATATATATATTTTTGAATAAAAACAATAAATATAGTAATAAAATGATGATAAAATACGGTTGTTTATAATAAAAACCGAAAATATCTAATTTTGTGACTTATACAATCAATTCCAAATTTTTAACACTTGACGGTCAAGTTACGCAGCAATATTTGCACGACACCCAACTGTCCAATTTCGAACAAACGTAACGTTTGCCTATGGCTAAATGCAATCTTTTATTGTTTATGTATTATTATTTTATATAGTATATTTAATATAATTAAAAATTATCAGTGATTCTAAACGTTTTATTGCGTTAATATTATATATTTACCACTTTTTGTATTTTTACCACATGGTACGCAATGTGTTAAAATAATGAAAAACGCACACTTACATCCAATAAAGACTCGCATCCAATAAAGACTCGAACCACCAATGTGCTTGGAAAGTTACACAAATTAATTAAAGTCCTAATATTCGCAAATAATCCCCGTCGCACGCTCCATTTTTAGGAATAATGCCCGGTATTAAATGTGTTGGTAATTGAAAACATGTTGAGAACAGTTTATTTACTTTGAACAGATCGGGATCATTTCAGGTCTAAATATTATAATATTATAAAATATCACATTTGGGATTGATGAATCTGCATTTAAATGCCCACGATACCTCTACATACATATATATAACAGAAAATAATGATAAATAAAAAACATTATATTTTATAATATAAAATTTTGAATTTGATTTACTGTAATTTTTTTCTTAGAAAATAGTATCAATAAATGAAGGAGTACGAAATAAATAAGCATTACAAAAATATATTGTAAACCTAACAAAATATAATAATGCAAAAAGTTGTAAAATAAATTAACGCAATTAAAAGTTGAGAATCACTGATTATTTTGTTATAATGCTTCGCGTTGATAATATGTACTTAGATATTAGGTCTAGCTCAACATTTCGTTTTTTTATGCGGTTACCTTTGAATATTTTGGGTTTTTTGTAATTTTGTAGATAAGAATTTCAAGAAACATATCTCTAAAAAATTACCATCTTTATCTGAATCAAACCGATAAGGTGGGGTTTTTCGGTAACATTTTTATAACAGCGTGCGTTTAGCCTAACGGAAACGTTACATTTGTTCGAAATTGGACGGTTGGGTGTCTTGCGAATATCGCTGCGTAAATCGACCGTGAAGTGTTAAAAATTAATTAAATATATTTATTTATTATTGATACGTGATTCGCAATTTGGTGTTGAGTGATTTCACTATTTCTAATAAATAATATGTGAGATAATTCCATAGAAAAAAATTGTATATATATATTTATATATGTAAACATACATCTTGAAACGAATTTTTTTTACCCGAGTTTTGAGCCTCTGGAATTTAGAATTTTTACTTTTTTTTAACTATTTTTAGTTAATATGATATTAGTAACATCTGTAGGTAAATCCCTAAATAAATACGTTACATTAAATACGCAGTTTACGTGGGTTTTTTTCGTATGAAGTTAAAATGACGAAACGCACAAATTTGTGCACACCGTACGCAATGTGTTAAGAGCACAGAAACTCAACTATTTTTTTTGTTATAATGATATTTTGCTTGCCTAAACCTTATATTATCTGGAATTTGTAATATTGAGATTCCTCAACTAAGTTGTAAGCAAATATATTATGTTCTGTAAATTTAATAATAGTTTTCTAAACATGACTAATCGTAAAAATAAAGATAGTAGCTATCAAATAGATAAATAGTGCCATTGAGCTATATATATATTAGCACGTATTTATTGAAGATGATTTGTTTCATGGAAAACAATTGCTCGATTATAACAAAAACAATAGCATGGTGGTCAATTTAAGCGAAAAAATTCTAATTTAGTAGCAGTGATTTTTTTTTCGAAAGTAATTCAATATACATGATATTACGAGAAAAATATCAACATGTCTAATGAATAGGCAGTGAAAGAGTTGAGCCAAAAATACCCGAAGAAAAATAAGAGCCAATTATATTGTTTTTTGCTATTTTTTGTAGGGTATTTGCAAGAAATAAAAAGGCTTCGGCTTGGATTTTTTAGAATACTACTATATTATAAAGGTGGGAGAATATTTAAACTACAATACAGTTTTAAATATCGAATTTAAAAACAAGCTTGTGACAAACTTCATCAGAAATGATAAAAAAATCAAATAAACATGTTATTTTATTTGACTGATTCTAATGCACTAACATGAATGATTTCCTCGTCAAGTATTACAAAATAGAAAATCATTTAAAGATATATAAATCTTTTTATTTTGCTTATTGTTGAAATAATAAAAATTGGATTGTAAAAAATATATAAAATCAAATAGATATTTTATACTACATATACACATATACACAAATACATAATAATTTGAAATAAATTTCTCCGATAATCCAATTCAATTTGAAAAAAATGTTAAAATTCATTATAGTTGCTTTAGAATCTAAAGAATATCTGTTGAATATCTAAAGTTTAGATATTCAATTCAACGGCTCATATTAAAACCATAGAGTAAAGAAATAGACAGAGACGGTGATACATATTAAAAATCGTAGCGTATTCTGGATCGCTGATGGACGAAATGTGACGTTTGACAAACGAATAGGGCTGAAACATTTGTAATTTCTTAATTTATATTTTTCTTTATTAATTTACTATTATCATAAATTATTATAATATCATTACATTTTGTTATTCATTTCCGCACCACCGTTGAGGTAGAATAAATGGTGCGCTTTTTTTTACGTGGTGTCTCCAGTAGACCTAATCCACGGGTGTTTAAGTCTTTACTCTTTATAATTTTTGCATGACAGGTAAATATGGAGGTCAATTCAAATTTGAATAAATAATATCCTTTAAAATGAATTAGCTTACTGAGTAAATATTACTTGCTTCCTTCTCTATTGCTAATTTTAGTTAAGTAATGAATTCTAATATTTACGTTTTTATCAGCAACAGCTCTAATAATGATTACTTGTAGGGGCTTGTTAAATTATATGAATTTGTAATGATTTAAAAATATCTCCTACACCTAAAAATTATTTTAAAATTTTTCTTACAATATAATCTTTATTATATTTAGGCAATAATTTTTTCTGGCAATTTTGATTAATTAAATATCTTATAAATGTTTCACATTTTAAACAAATTTTCTTAACGTCATCAGACGGCGATAACAAGCTTCCTCGATTTTTAGATTTATAAAACTATTATTATTGGAACCTAAAAGAGAATCGATTGATCATGATTTAACTATAGTTTCCAAATTAACTATTTTTTGGTTTCTACGATCAAGTTTCTGCCTTAATGCATGTATTATATTTTCATGTTTTTTTGAAATTAACTTAGCATGATGTAATTTTCGTAATAAATTTATTTTTTAGTTGAATTGTAAGCATCAATATTCGAAATTGACTTTGACGGGAGTGGATACGATGGTTGGTTTTGTAGGGACTGAGTTTAGTTTTAACCTTTTGTATCCACAAAATGGTCCGAACAGATGACGTTTTTTACAGATGGGTTCCATAAGGACGTAAAATATTTTCAAGCCATATTTTCCGCAATTTTGGCTCTAAAGGAAATCTAAAAAAAAACGTGTATAATATTACTGACCTTAATATGTGACAAAAATATTTATTAATAAATATTATTTTCATCATTTATATTTAATTTGATATTAAATATAAATGCGAAGTATGGAATGTGCAGCCCTAGTTGGCACGTGGAGAATGACGTGTTTTGCACGCGTCACTTTTAATAAAAAAAATCTTAAAATAACACGAATAATTGCAGAATTTTCTGTGAAATGATAAATTGCATGTCCTCTGTTGTTTTGCATTGTTTTTGCTCGATAATACCGAACAGAAAGCCATATTTTATAATGTTTGTCGAATGCACAGAGACTAATCGAGACACTAGCTTATTTGATTTTTCATTGCAGGATTTTTTAGTACGCGTCGCCGCCTCTATTTATTTCTTTACTCTATGGTTAAAACAAGCATAACATACCTCTCTCGTTTATATATACGATAAAAACGGGGACGATCTCATTGTATTTGGATAGCTGCAAATTCCAAATGAGTGTGAACAAACCTCCTCTCCATTTCAATGTTATTCCTTTCTCCTATAATACAAGAAATAAGTTAATTTTGTCACACACAAAAAAAAATATGAAACAAAATTTATCTAAACCTTATTTTGCAATAAACAATATCCTTCAAATTTATGACAAAATTCACTGAGTAATTCGAAACGATCTTGAGCCATTTGAGAATATTCTCTTAACCTAGCAAATAAGCTCGGTAAGTCGTTTTTTATTACACCTGGCAATGAAGCTAATTCAGTAAGAGCCACAGATTCAGAAACGCTCCATTTCATAAACAGTACCCGCTTACTGGTATCCTAAAAATAAATCAATATTAGCATTATCCATTGAGGAATAATATAAAAATGGTATTAAATTATTGTATATTACATTTATATCTTCAACAAAGCTGATGGACGCTTCCAGGTAATCATGGAAAACTACATCAGTTTCAACTTCACGATACAATCCTGGAGGTAGGCTATTTTTTAAAACAAAAAAATATTCAAAATAAAGTTTGGAATATTAAATCAAATAATTCATTACCCTTCTTGTGATGGTAGATTTTTTGACGTAAAATTCTTGAATTTGATTTCGGTCAGATCTTTAGTTGCCAAAAATCGGTAGTTAAGATCCGAATATGATTCGCCATCACCATCGTTGAAATTGTCGCATCTTATCTGTTCTTCTCCATAGCTGTCGCTGTTTTACATATAGTGGAATTAAGTTATTTAAATCAATATTATATGGTGTTTGAATCGAATACAACGTTATGGTATTTACTCATTGGAAATTGGTAAAATTTCGACAGAGCTCCCTTGTTTTTGAAGATTTCTGATAGATTCTTCGAGATTCCTAATCTTTTCGGATATAAAACTGTTATTATCCATCAATAAATCTTTCGAATTAATTTGATACATGGCTTCCGACTCTAATTTGTTCGTAAACCTTAATCTTAAAGTTTTGCGCCAGCACAAGCGTCAAGCGCAGTTAACTGTTACGTTTAAAGTTTTGGTCATGACAATTTAAATACTGACCAGAAACAAATATTTTATAAAATTTATTTATAATAATTTACAAAATATTAACATAATTATTCACTAGTAATTAACATTATTTCATTTAAAATGAGTTATTCTTTATACATCGTAGTTAAATATACAAACACTTTAAAATTTTCTCCTTACAGTTTGCAGAAATTCTAAAATTCATTAGGCAGATTCCATAAATAATTTTACAGTTTTTTTTTTTATTATTTACCCCCCCTCCGTTCCTTCTATGTAATAATATATTATTGAGCCAAACTACATTTTGTTTAAGACTGTCACAATTTCGCTGACTTGCTAAAATCGTACATAATGTTGTTATTGTAAGTTTAAAAAAAATACGATTTTTTTTAGCTCATTTAGAGATTTTTTTGATAATACAAAAAAAATCGACTGAAATTACAGTTTTTATATACTTAGATAAAATTTAGAATAGATGAGATAATTAGAAAAATGAACGTCATATGCAAAAATTATAAAGAGTAAAGGCTTAAATTACGTGTCTTTACTTTATTGAAGATTTTAATATTTTATGGGAAGCGTATAAAATAGTTGCGGCACTGCGGCCAGAGCCGGTGCAAGGCGGGTTTATGGAAACGGCCTCGCGATTAATGACAAATTCTTAAGACTCTTCAAGTCGTTGAATGATGCGAAATGAAAAAGAAAGGTTTCGTTTCATAACAGCTGGTAATTCTCCATTACCTACTACAGCTGGGAATTTCTACTAACTACATTGCATTTAGATAAATTAGTGCAAAATTACCAGCGCGCAATATCGTATTTCTTGTATGATAAAATTTTTTGGAACCATTTTTGTTACGTGTTCGCAAATTTTCTAAATTATTTTAATGTTAAATAAATTTTATTCTTTATTGATTTAAGTATTGGGGTAAATTTTCATGTAAATATATTTTTATCTGGCTTTCAGTATATATTTTTTTTGTAAAGTAATATATTTTATATAATATAATTTCTTTACGTAATTTATTAATTAGAATAAAATTTCTTTGTGTAATTTATTTATTATTGAAGAAACTCATTTAGTATTTTTCTCAGTGTATCAATGAGATGAAAGGTTAAAGATGCAATTAATTTTAAAAAATACATATATTTGAGAAACACAAAATTTGCTTTACTTGTTTAATTTTCAACACAGCTACACTCTACAATAATTGAAAAAAAACATTTTCACATAAATGCAATTATTTATTGTTCTACCATATTTTATGCATTATACAAATTAGTTTTAGTTCAGCAAATATTTTTATTTTGTATAAGCTCTACCAAAGTCCTCGTTGGTCTTCCCGTCATACCTATAAATAAAACGTATACATTAGCATTAATCGCATCATGGAAATCATATTGTATTTTTTACCAGTAGTTAAATAAGGTTGATCTTCGCAATAATCCATAACACTAGCGATATCTAAATGCATCCAAGGAGCAGTAGTCGGTGCAAATTCTGCTAGAAAGGCTGCAGCAGTGCATGACCCACCTCCCTTTCCCTTACCAACATTGTGGACGTCTACGTATGGAAATTCTATAATGATAAAAGTTGTTTATGTAATTAATAGAATAATAATCAATTTATTTGAATACAATATGATTCTGTTAATAACCTGTAACACGATTTTTATAATGCTTCCAGAGCGGAAATCTCCAAAAACGATCACCCGTTTTAACGCCAGCATCGCGAGCTGCATTCCACAACGATAAATTTTTAGTAAAGGCTCCAGTGGAAGTGCCACCCAAAGCTACGTGCATCGCTCCTGTCAGTGTCGCAATATCAACAACCCAAGCAGGATTGAATCTATATCAAAAAATATAACTAAAAATTTTAAAATCATAAGCTATTAAATACAAGATTATTGTTTTAAATTATACGTTTGCGAATAACAAAGAGCGTCTGCTAAAATCAATCGGCCTTCAGCGTCTGTGTTATCCACCAATATTGTTTTTCCATTCATTGCCGTCACCACATCACCAGGCTTTGTTGCTTTACCTCCGGGCATGTTTTCCGTCAATGGAATTAAGCCTAAAATTAAATTAAACATTAACATTTTAAGGTACTATCGTTGTTAATTTTTAACAATGCATTTATGGAAGAATTTATTGCATTTTTATTAGTATTTATCATTATCACTATAGTTTATAACTAGTAATACAATCTTATAACAACGTAATTTATCTTAGCTTACAATTTTTTACAACAGTATTTATGAAAAGTGGAATTATAAAAAGCATACCTATAAGATTTACAGGTAATTTCAATGTAGCTGCGGCTAAAAATGCTCCAGAAACGCATGCAGCACCTCCCATGTCTCCTCTCATGGCTGCCATATTTGCGGATGGCTTAATACTGATACCTCCAGAATCGAATGTGACGCCTTTGCCGACTAATACGATCGGTTTTTCATCTAAAGCATATTTGAATTAAATTCAATATTGTTTTAACAGTATTAAATTTGATCCTACCTTTGTTTGGAGAGTTTTTGTAAGACATTTCCAAGAAGACTGGCGGTTGTGCCGATCCGTTTGCCACAGAAAGGAATGAGAACATCTTCATTTCTTCGGCCCATTTTCGATCTCTGTGGAATAGTTATTTTAATTGTATTTGTTTTAGATTAAGTATATTATGTTTAAAATCTACCTGGCTTTAACGTTTATGTTCAGTTTTGAAAATTCTGATAGTATTTTTTCAGCAAATATAGTAGGTGTGAGCTGGTTAGCCGGCGTCTCCATCAAGGTTCTAGCATAGTTTTGAGAGTTTGCTAAAGTTAAACCATAATCCCATTCTTGAGAAAATGCTGAAATTATATTTTTAACTTTAATTTTAAAGATATATAATATAATACATTATAGTCAATTCCGCTTAATCGGGACACATTGGACCCCAAAAAATTGTCCCAAATAAGCTGATAGCTCTAATAAGCGAAGTTGTAGAAAATAATATGAATTTTTGAACTTAATTAAATTATTGAATTGCAGAAATAAAATATGTAATTAAGTATTTATATGAATATAAAAAAATAAAATAATAATACTAACAAAATAAAATCTTGAACTAACGATTATAATAAGTCATCCAAAAAATAGACAAAAAAGTAATGTACATAATACATTTAAACTATAAAAAAATATTTCTGACGTCATTTCAGCTTTTTACAGAGGGGGGGGGGGCAAAAGTAGATCAGTCAGTGGTCGTTTTTTTAATATTTCCACTTCATTAAGATTCATAGTATTTCACTAAATGAATTTCTGACCAAATTCAAGGGACTCCCTGATTAAAATTTACGTTGAGAGTGATAAAATCGTGTTGTTACTGTCGCAGTGGAAACGCTCGGTTATCATATAAAGACTCGGTGTTCATATAAAGACTTTTTATAAAAATAAGAGAATCGAAACATATCTAAACCAAATTTTGACCAATAAGAGAGCTTAAAAAACAATTCCCCGTTTTGAGAGGTCAAAAATCTGCATCACTGCAACGGCGCCAACACGATTTTATTTCTTTTGATGTGAAATTTTGACTTCTGAGAAGTGATAATTGTTTTTGCGCCCTCCTATTGACCAAAATTCGGTTTGAATATACTTTAACCAACACTCATATTAGAAGTTCGTAGTAATATCGTAAGGATAGTATTATATTTTTAAAACATTCCTCGTTATGCCTGAGTTAACTCGAAGATTTGTATTTTGTGAATTCTCATCTAAAACATTAGCAAATTTCTCGAGAAAATTATCATAGCCTTTTTTTTGTACGAATTAGATTAAAATTAAATCTGTACAAATGTTTTTAATTGTTTTACACATAACTTCATTTAGTTATACCGCTGCATAGGAAAGGGTGGGTCCATGCCAGATATTTTTTAATCATTTGTACTGTGACTGGAAGTGGTTATCACTTACTATATCACTGGTTTACTGTTCTGGTATACATGGGAGCACTAATTACAGATTATGATCGACGTAAACTCGGAGTAATAATATCAAAACTGTTTGAGTATTAAAACATATTGTGATATGTGTAATAAAATCAGTGGTTTTCTACATGATTTTGAACTTTAAGGACTGTAGAGACTAAGGATAGACGTATTTGTAATGTAGTACTGAAGAAGAATAATAAAATAGCTAAATATCCAATAACGATGGTTGGTAATACGCATGCAGGAAAGGAATAAATTTGAGAAAGTTTAAGGTAGAGCTCATTTAACCCTTTGCCCACGGCTGGTATTTTTAAACGTTATTTCGCACTTTTGTGGGGGGTACACCTATTTATACCATAAGTTATTTCAATAAATTAAAGTGTTTTTTAACATTAAATTATACAAAAAACATATTACAAGGCTTAAAGTTTCATGACACCCTTAGGTGCCCAATGCATACTGGCGATTTTCTTGATGACATTTATTAGTGTCATCCGCGGATAAAGGGTCAATATGGATAAAGTGAAAAATGTCTGTTTATCTGTAAACTTCTTAAAATTTGAAAGGATATTATATACTTACATTTATTCTCTTCATACAGCAAGAAGTTCGGTATCTTCTTCCTGCTTTTCTCATTCTTGTACTCCTGATAGCTAAACAACGATAAGCTGGCGCCTTCAGCAGCATGTTTAGCACCCCCCAAGTCTTCCAAAGAAATGTCAGTTATTCCGACAGAATTTAAAGCCTTACAACCAGCTAAAAAATAATAAAAATAAATAAAAACAAGTAAAACTATTGCATGCCGTTTATCTGAATCTTTCTGTTAATACCTGCAGCGGCTATTCTAATATTCTCGTTTGCTTCATCGATTTCTTCAGCAGCATTGTAAGCTGCGTTCGAAGATCCGAGCCCTACGAGCGCTACAGCTGGAAAATCGCTATTTAAACCCCAAAACAATCTTGATTTGCCGGCTTTAAGGGCTGAACCACTGAAAATTATATAAATATGCAAATACATTTTTTGATAATGTAATTAAAAATACTCCCATTTACTGCTAATAATAATAATAAAATATTTTAAAGAAGGAGCAAAAAAACTAATGAGTGTATTTTATATAATTTTATTTTACATATCTCACACCTACGTACATTTTACAGACATTATATTTTTGGCAAATATGTTTTTATTTATTTAAAAATAACAAAGGTCGGGTTTAAAAGTGCACATGTCGGGTAATAAATAATACAATATCAACACTATATGTACGTAACAGTAAATGTCTTACGAATCGTCTAAATTACGGTCAAAAGCATCGACGCAGTAAACAAGAAAAACAATAGAAAACTTTTAGGTGCTGTTAACAATTGATTGAGTAGATGTATACACACGATCGACTGACATACCAAAACATAGTTTCACGAATGGTACCGATGCTTTTGACCATAGTACTGACGTGCCTTAAAATGTGCGCACAATTTTACCATTATGCGCCATTGTTGTTAATTAATGCTAAAACACATCTTTATTGGACAACAATTTTAATAAAATATATTTGTAAGTATTCATGTATTATATAAACTCATTTCATAATAATACTTAAGTTTATGTTTCAATATATACATATATAAATATAGACAATAATGAATGTTTTGATTGTTCAGACATTTCGATCACCCAGTTATAAAAAGAGACAATGTAAGATTATATAACTAATATTTATATTTTTTTGTGTATTTAAATCTCTAACGCATTTTAATTACAGGGTTATATCACTACTGAATCTAATAATGAACATAAAAAATAAAGAATAATTGGATAATCACTTAATAAAATTAGTAGTAAAATGTAAAGAAAAAAATTATTTTCATTAGTCAAAAGTTAAAATCTATATGTAAGTTGAATATATTTTTAGATATTTTTTATAATGGCCATATGAAGACGGCAATAAAAATTGAAACATAGCTTTTAATGGCTGCTGCCCTTGTAATATACAAGTAGAACAGAAGTAAGGGGGCGAAACCCACTGAAAATCATTGATAATTGAAAGTTCAGTATGGTGATGCATGTCTGTCATTCTAGCAAGTGTACAAGTGGACTAGAAACTTCTTAAACAGAGCGAGTTCTGTAGCGCTCTTCTCGGTTAGATAAGGCATCAATCATTGCAGCAGTTGAGAGCATCATGAGTAATTGTGAATTAAATAACTTCCCTTCAGAAGATGAGATATAGATAGATACACCCCATCGTTAATGTTATTGATTTCACAAAATGTTTGCAAGATGAGGAATCAAGGTCTGTATTTTGTACATCTACTGTACTCTATCCAGGTCCTTTTCACACTATTGAAAAAGCTTGTTTGAAAATCATAGAGATGTAGAAAATCATGTTGAAAATCATAGACACATGTAGATATGTAGAAAAATATTTTTAACCCTTTGTAACAAAATTCATCAGTTCTTCCTATACAATATTATAAATAAATTCATACAAAAACTGTTTTCTGCCATTGTCAAACTTTGTCAAACCATTGTCAAACGACGACGTATATAGTTGTTTAGCATCCAAAGGGTAAATAACTTCTTCGTTCAATAATTTGTGAGATAAAAAGTATTTAAGATTTACATTTGACTCACCCACAAATTTATTTTTTATATATACTATTTTTTCTCTACAATTTAAAGGGAGGTGTGTGTTGCCGATATTAATAAGGTTCAATAAAAAATGTGATAAATTCCTAACAATATTCTGGAAAGACAAAGTTTTTTAAAGTGAAAGGATCACTGAGATCGTTACATTAGATCAAAAGGAAAATAAAGTTTTAGTAATCCTTAAAATATTTTTTAAAAAAGTATTTCGAAACTTTTAGATCTCTGTATTTCATTGTTAAATTTGTTTTGTCTCTCTTCTAACTGAGGGAACGAATTAATAAAAATAGTTACATACATAACTTATTATTAACAAAAATTTGTAATATACACAATATACATATAATTAAAATTTGATTTACAATTTTCATTTTTAAAAAATTCATATTGGTCTTTTATAATCTTGAACCTTGTTCATGTTAATATAGTAAAAACTATATTAAAATAAAGTAATTAATAAGGTAAGATTTATCGGAGGAATACACATATTATATACACAGATTATTAAGCATTTAAACAATTTATATAGCATATTCTTAAGAGTTTCGAGTCATTGTTTATAGATTTATAATGAATACTATATTTTTTCTAGTATATCGGGGAATTCTGAATTAAATAAAAATCACAAGACACTAAAACACTTATATCAATTCGAGGACTTTAATAGTACCTTGGCTGTTGGCTGCCACTACGACGTTTGTGTTTTGTCGCCAACAAACGGCAGAAACAAACTCGTTTTGCTCGTCGTCCTTTTTGTCCTGATCTAAAAAGCTACGGACTGTGTCAAATTTATAACTAAACAGTTGTTTCGTCAGGCCCTTGTAATAAACATACAGAGCGTTATTTTCGGAACCGCAAGCTACATAATCTCCGTTTGTCGCCAAACCGACAAAGTTTTTCTCATTTATGTGTCCGACGAAAGATCTGAGACATCTCGGCGAGTTGATATTCCATATTTTCAACTGGCTATCGGTCGAAGCGGAGACTATGTCTTCGGAGTTCAAAAATGTTACATATGACACTGCTTTTCTGTGATCTTTGAATATCGATAGCGGTTCTTTCAAATTTCTAAGATCATAATAGTGGACGCAATGGTCTGCCGAGCCGAAAGCTAGATGGCAGGAACTCTTCGGGTTGAATCGTACGCAACAAACGTTGAATTTAGCTTCGAGAGTAGCTATCGAATGGTCCACGTTCAAAGACCATAATTTTACACGAGCATCGTCGGAACCCGATGCTATTAAACGAACATCGACTGCGTTGAAATTCACGCTCCAACAACGCTTATCGTGCTCTTGGAACGTCTTAGTCTTTTGTCCCGTGGTGACGTCCCAGACAGTCACGGTGCCTTCGTAATCGCTAGAAGCTAAAATGCTCTTATGATAAGTGTTCCAGCTGACGCAAGATAACTTATGACTCGAAGTCATTTCGATGCAAGGATAATGTATGTCTACCATATCTCGTACTACAGAATTATAATCGAAAACTTTTATTCTCTTCGTGACGCCAGCTATGGCAAAAAATTCATTATCTTTATCAAACTCAATAGTCGATACTATCGTTGAGTAGTTGATTACGTCGCTAGAATATGACAGAGTAGCCAACGGCCTCAGTCCTTTAAATCTAGAAAATTTGACTAAGTTCTCGCGGAATACGTCCAGTCCTGAACAAGTACTGACGTGAGGCAGTTGTTGATCGCCAGAATTGGGACGCTCGTTTAAAACACTTTCCGTATCGGCTTGCGTCACTGTTTGATCCGGAATCGTATCTTGACTCGAAAACTCTTCGTCCGCTCCGAAATACAGATCTTTCGAACGGCAATTAAAATAGCATTGTACAAAATCGTCAAAGTGTGCATGCATCCTGCGTTTCTTAGCCGCCAACGTACTATGATCCACCTTTTGACCCAACCCGAAAGACGACTCCATTCCGGAATCGTTCGGACGCTCTGCAATACTGCCCGTTCTGTGCAACATATTGGCATCAATAGTGTCGATCAGATCGACGATCTCCTGCCTTATGGCCACTACGTTAGCATTTGAGCTATCGGTCTTAACGATTTCTTCTAAAGTGGGACATTTACTCTGTACATCTTTGAGTATGCTTTCCACCTCATCCATATCTTTCTTAATTAGAGCTACTTCTTTGATCAGTTGATTCTTCTGCTCTTCTTTCAACTGATATAAATGCTTGAGAAAATCATATAACAGCCTATTTTGAGCAGCGCACGATTCCGCTTCTAAAAGTTGCTTTCTTTGAGTGAGTATCTCTAGCATCACGTCCACGTCGGGCATGGTAAGATTCTGCGACTCGGCGGCTACGAAACTACGCAGACCGTCCGACGAATTCATGCTAACGGAGTCGCCCGTCATCGATCCGGACTGTCCCAAGCTCTCGATGCTCATCTTCATCTTGTGCTTTGAGATTAATTCATTGAGTAAGAAATTGGGGAAGATTTGATCTTGACCAGCAAGCGTGCATCCGCATTTTGGACATCGTCTGTGGATTTCGATGGATTTGAAAATGCACGAGTAGCAAAATGTGTGTCCGCATCTGGTTATGTACGCTTCTTCGATCAAGTTGAAGCAAATCGGGCATAGGAAATCGTTATTTTTATCTTCGATCGAACTGCCCATCCCGTTAAGTACAGCCGGTCGAGATCTAGCAGTCCTCGGGAGGCTGCTAGTGCCGGAATGCGAAGGAGAAACATTTCGAAGATGATCGCGACCCGACGCCATCTTCACCTTTAAATTATACGTTATAAATTTATTAAAAATGAGAATATTTCATAATAATCAATATAACTACATACATATGGGGGAGAGTGTTGTAGTTTGGGACAATGGTTATACATTGGTTTGGGAATAATATTTTTCTAAGGAATTGCAATTACATGGGCAAGAGGAAAAACTAAGAATTCAAAACCTATAGTAATATACATCATAATTCTCAAAGTTTGTCTTTATATTTGATATATATTTTAGGAACACTTGTGGATAAAAGTCTCCAAAGGGTTAAATAAATATCTACATCAAAAACAAATGGCTTCAAAAATGATTCTTCCTTAAAGTTTTTAATTTCCCCAAATCCAAGCGTATTACAATTATTTTTTAAATAAACTCCAAGGTTGCTAGTCCTATAATGCTGCTGAAGAATACAGTTTTACTATCATTAAGTATTGATAAGATACATAATGCATTTAGAATATGTAGAAAAACAAAAAGGTAGACAATTAACCTTCAAAAAATATATACATTATTGCTGTTTTATTTTAAATCATACAGTTTCTCTCCAAAATCTCTTAAGTAAACAACGAAACTATTAGATAAAATTTACAATAATTTGTAAAACCATAGAAGCTGAGCAAACAGCATTGTCTACTATAAGTTTCTCATGGGGGGGGCAAGCAATTATGGATGAGATTTATTACGAATGCGTTACTTCAGAAACAGACAGGGCTAGTAAACCGCTTGCCAGTCACAATACTTTTTTTAAAATGACACATCTAGCACGGAACCACTCTATTTTATGCAACAGTATAAAAAATACAGCCGTTATAAAACATTTAAAAATATTCGTACAAATTTAATTTTCAACAAAAAAGACTGATAATTTTCCAGAGAAATTTGCTGATTTTTGAGATGAGAATTCACAAATAAAAATTTTTGAGTTAACTCGGGCATGACCAGAAAGGGGTTAACACTTTTGCGGACACTTAAAAAACGTATTAAAATACTCTAGGACACTAATATAACTAAAATTTGTAAAAAATATATATTTTTTAAATACCTAATTATTTTCATTGTATATTATATCTTGACCTAAATTTAATTATTATTTATGTATATTCAGAGGTTTTAATATGCAGACGTGTCTCATTTAACAGCCAAAAAATGTTGAAAAATGACTGCAATTGCAGACGTTTCCGCGAAAGTATTAATAGGAAGAGTTTTATTTGACTTTGTGTTACTCAGTGGACTGCATATATAATTTCTTTTAAATATAAATCATAAATGTATTAACCACTTCCTGGTCACAATACTTATTTAAAAATGACGCAAACACGTCTTGCACGGATCCACCCTTTTCTATGCAACAATATAAAAAAATCCAACCATTATCAAACATTTTAAAATATTCATACAAATTTAATTTTCAACAAAAAAGATTTTTGAGATGAGAATTCACAAATACAAATTTCGGAGTTAACTCGGGCATGATCGGGAAGGGGTTAATGTTGTATACTCGGAAAAGTAAGTAACCAAGCACAGAGTGCGGTCATTAGAAGTTTCGAGGAAGGAGCCAACATAATTGCATCAATGTACTAATATTGAAAGTCATCACAAAGTCATGAAAGTTGTTAGCTTTAAAAGGAATAGATATATCATAGAAAGGAAAAGCGCCTCAATTAAAAAATAAATTAAATTTTTATGCATAAGCCAGATTAAAAATTTACATAGAGGACCAAAAGAAGTTTGAGGTTACCCTTATATGTAATAGAGAAATATACGATTTCAAAATAAAAAGAAGATTGATAATTTTTTCTAAATATTATTATTTTTATTCACAACCGTGTATCTGATTGAGAGTCGTAGAATATGAAGTTGATTATTTTAAGCCATAAAACCTCTGAAATTTCTACCCTTGTTTAATTTTGATAATCACATATCTTTAATGAATTCATTTATATAAATCTAAGAAACATTACTTATGAATTGTAAAGAATTAATTAAGAATTAAATTTGATTAGACCAATATATTAGTAACAGTTAACAATGGCACCAAATAGATTTTGATATTCGCTCATTTAAATTGTCGTAAAGTATAACACTCTTCCCTATACATAATATTAAATACATATAATAACATTTATCAAATAAAACTTAGCTATGACGAATAAAATTTTGCACTGGCGACAAAACGGAACACTTCTCTTGCATGAAAGTATACGAAGACCGATTTAAAAGTAAAGAGCAGTTATGAAATGTTACATAAAGACTGAAAATCATCACAGCGTATCAAAAGCGCGAGTTTTACAACATTAAAATCAATACGAATCTATACTCACAAGTTCAAGTGGTTCAATAGTTTTCCACCGATTTTGGAATTGAAGATTTCGGCAGTCTTCGTGAGTTTGATCTTATCTCCATCTGTGTATGCGCCGAGTACCAAGCCTCTCTGAGAAAAAATATTAAAATTAGACATACGTTCAAAAGTATCGTTCGGTCGAACTGAAGTGAGAGCGAACAAGAGTGAAGATGAAAAATGTGCCATAAATTGAATTCAACGCATGGCGAAATTTGGACAGTTCGTGCGATATTTATCAATGGTGATTTGTGTCGCTCAGGGATCATTATTGTGCAAAAGAAAACCTTGGCAGCTGAATGACAATAGTGGCGCGCCAGCATATCGGCCAAGTCCGCACCTCGTCTTAGTGTTGCCAGTGGTATCATCGCATCGATATTCTTCTTGCAACATTGCCGTTCCTAATTTATCGCTCGTTGCAGTAGTTGTATATAGATATATTTCGTGAGATGGAAAATTAATATTAAACAAAGTCAATCAATTATATGTTTAAATCTCTTTTGTCATGCCTGGAAAAAATACGATTGCCAACAGCTTAGGAGGGGGGGGGGGGCAGTAGAATTGTGACAGTGAGAAACAAACAGGAGTCCATTTTTGTTCAATGTAGAGCGAAGGAGAATACGTCAGCAAAAAATATAAAAATATATTGAATAGCTCTAAAAGTATTTCACCTTTGACGTAATGGATATGGTTAATGTTTATTTTACTCGACTATTATGTCTGTTGATAAAATATATGTATAACTGCCTTATCTTCAGCTGCATCCGAAGGAATATCATCATTTTTTTTAAAACGCGCAAATTTCAAAAATATAAGGAATAAAAAATTATGGCAATAAGATTAAACTTTTGAATTAAACAAAAATGTACGTTCAATTTTCGATGGCTATACACAAAATATCTTTTAATAATGATGTATATAAAAAAATATTTCTAGTTTTTTAAGAGTTTAGAGTTCCAAAGAAGCAAAGACCATTTCAAATTTTGCGGTTACACACAAAACACATTCACATATATGTACATACTTGTACATATGTATGTGCATAGTTCGAATAACGAAAACATATATTAAATATTACGGTTTGTTAGAAAAAACGATTAAAAATATATTTGATTATTCGCCATATTATATATAATTTTTAATTACAAAAGTTGTTTTGAAGATAATTTATTTCAGTTATCTTTTTATTGTGCAGTATTATTATTTTTTAAGTGCGGCAGCACAGTCGGCGTCCTAACCTAAAGTTCGACGTTTGGCCGACGGTGACAGCTTCGCCATGGCTGACGCAGCGGCTAGACAGCTGCAATATGAATATAAAGCGGTAATTATCATTTTCGAGCCCTATTAATGCATTAAATCGATCTATATATCAATCGGCATCAAAATTCTGATTTTCGCTTGTAATATTATCAATTGTTTGTCCAAACATCTTTTCAAAATACCTAAATTTATCGCAATAATAGTTTAATTAACTTTTAACATAAACCTAATTAACACATCGTATTACAATTCTAGAATTCAAATTTGGTATTACAAGCCGACGTCAGATTCATCGAGAGACGCGGTAGAGATGAGGCGACAGGGGAGGTCATGTCGCTCGTCGGCAAACTTACCGGCACCAGGATGGGTGATAGACATCAACGCACGAAGCCTGATAAAGCCGAAGAACGCAAAGTCAAGTGAGTGTCTGTATCACTGAAAAACAAAATAGGGTAATTTGTAAAAAAATTATTAAATTTACAGACGCCAGAAACGAGATGAAGCTCAATATGACTTTGAGCGCATGAAAGGCGCCACTCTGACATCGGAGAGCGTCGAAGATATGACGGGAGCTGGCTCAGTGTATCGGCCTCGGACTCAAGAAACACGCAGAGCTCACGAATTGCTTCTAGCTTTTATGCAAACGGCTCTAGGAGATCAGCCGAGGGATGTTTTGTGTGGTGCAGCAGATGAGGTCAGTTTGTGTATTGATTGAATGAATGAAATATATCATCACTTTTTTATCTCGAATTAAGGAAAGGCTTTATAAATATATATTTGCTTGCTTGTTAAAAATGACCAACAACTTTCTATACTTTTTATAATTGATTATATAATAGCATCATATATTGCCAGCTAAATGACCACACAACCCATAGCAGTAAATTAGCTGTTAAATAATACGTAATAATAATAAACTAATTAATGGAAGTATATGTTAAATATTTGCAGGTTCTCGCCGTCTTGAAAAATGATCGTATGAAAGATCATGACAGAAAAGTTGAAATTGAATCTTTATTAGGATTAATACCTGATGAAAGATTTGCTCTACTTGTCAATTTAGGTATGATATATTATTGTTTTTTAAAAAAATTGAATCAAGTATTATAAAGCTATTTTCAGCTGTATCTTTTGTAACTTATTGAAGAAGGATCATATTTGATTTAATATCTCGTTTTATGACGTTTGTTTTGAGTATTTAAATGCTGCTTAATTTCGATCGTTCGTTACACTAATGAAACGGTAATGTGCAGTTTATATGTTTTAATGCACACTACAAATAAAATGCTGCTCAATCTATGCATTTAATTAATGCTCATTAATTATTATTGTAATGCGCAAACACTTCGTTTTATGGAACAAAGTATTTTTATATTGCTCATTTAAATTGTCCTCTAAAATAAGTTACAAAAATATTTTTTACGAAATGTATATTTACAATTTTTTTTGTAATTAGTTTCATGCTAGCATTTGTTGTCAATTTCATATTTTTTTTTCTTAAACATAGGTAAGAAGATCACTGATTTCACTGGTATTGCACCAGTGCCAACTGGTGATAATGCGGAACAGATTGACGAAGCATATGGAATAAACGTCCAGTTTGAAGAGTCGAGTTCCGAAGATGACGAAGATGCTTACGGAGAAGTTAGAGAAGACGACGATAAAGAAGCTGACGCTGATGAAGACCGTGGAGACACTTTGGACGTTGAAGATTCATCAAACGTACATTCTGCTAGAGAAACGAAGAAAAATGCCCCAATTCTAGCGACAAACGTAATATTTTATTTAAAACATACATATACGTAATTCTCAATTCTATAACATAACGTTATTTTATATAGTTGAGTGGAACAAATATTGACGATGGAAGAAAAGAGCAAGCTTTACATCCGTTGGACATAGACGCTTATTGGCTGCAAAGAAGATTGTCTCGTGTCTATTCCGATGCAGTAGTCTCACAGCAGCGAGCGAGCGACGTATTGTCTGCTTTACGAGACAGCGCCGATGATAGAGATTGTGAAAATCGTTTAGTATTACTTCTAGGTTACGACTGCTTCGATCTGATTAAACTTTTGAAAAAAAATCGTCATATGGGTAAGATTTAAATTATAGATAAATATATTTCAAATATAATATTCATGTCTTCTCTTTAGTTTTGTATTGCACATTGCTGGCATCGTCACAATCCGAATCCGAAAAGCAATCTATCCGAGAACAGATGACTAAAGATTCGGCATTGAGGAAAATTTTGGCTCAGCTCGAGACTGGAAAAATAGATGAAGATGTGAGTCTTTTATTTATTATATGTTTTTAGACTATTTTTATATAATTATTTTTGTTGTTACTTAGAGCTTAAATTCTGCAACGGAAGGAACAAGCAGAACAACTCGTCGAGAAGTTACTACAATGGATACTGATGAAATGACTACTGTAGGTCCTGGAGGCGGACAAGTTGGGGGTGCTAGAAAAGCACTCGACCTTGAAGAACTTGTAAGTATTATTTATAATATATAGTACAGAATAGGGATAAACGTATGCTAACGAACACAAAACAAAATTTCACATATTTTTTAAATGTAAAAGTATAATTATTTTTATTTTTTTAAGATCTTTGCTCAAGGATCACATTTGATGGCAAATAAACGGTGTCAATTGCCCGATGGATCGTTCCGAAAACAAAGAAAGGGCTATGAAGAAGTTCACGTGCCTGCTTTAAAACCGAAGCCTTTCGATGACAGTGAACAACTCGTGCCAATTGACAAATTGCCTAAATATGTACAACCTGCCTTCGAAGGTTTCAAGACATTGAACAGAATACAGGTAATTTTCTTGTCGTCTTTATTATTGTATCTCTGTATATTATATATCATTATATAATTCTAGAGCCGATTAGAAAACGCCGCTCTGAACTCTGATGAGAATCTACTAATCTGCGCTCCGACTGGCGCTGGTAAAACAAACGTAGCATTGCTCTGCATGCTGAGGGAAATCGGCAAACACATCAATCAAGACGGCACCATAGCGGCTGACCAGTTCAAGTTGGTGTACGTGGCGCCTATGAGATCTCTCGTACAAGAAATGGTCGGAAGTTTCAGCAAGCGCTTAGCGCCGTACAACATTACAGTCTCTGAACTCACGGGAGATCACCAGCTCACTAGAGAACAGATACATGCTACGCAGATCATTGTCTGCACTCCTGAAAAATGGGATATCATTACAAGAAAAGGCGGCGAGAGGACCTTTACCAATTTGGTAAGGTTGGTGATTATGGATGAAGTGCATCTGCTGCACGACGAGCGCGGCCCTGTACTCGAAGCGTTGGTCGCTCGAGCGGTGAGAGCTGCAGAAACGGCCCAAGAAGAAATAAGATTAGTGGGTTTGAGTGCCACTTTGCCAAATTATAGAGATGTCGCTGCTTTTCTGCGTGTTCGCCCGGATACTGGGTTGTTCTATTTTGATAACAGCTTTAGGTATGTATGATTATTAGATTGCTTATATTATTTTGTCAGACATATAATATAATCAATATTTTAGGCCCGTTGCTCTAGAACAGCAGTATATTGGTATTACAGAAAAGAAAGCTTTGAAGAGGTTCCAAGTAATGAATGAAATCGTTTATGAGAAAACCATGGAACACGCTGGGAGAAATCAGGTATTGAATGATGAATTTAGAAGGTGCCTTTGTACCCAGAAAACCAATCGAGAACATGATATTTTTTTAATCAATCTTTACAATTTATCATCGTTTTAGGTCTTAATATTCGTTCACTCCCGAAAAGAGACTGGAAAGACTGCCAGAGCAGTTAGAGACATGTGCTTGGAAAAAGACACTCTCGGACAATTCTTAAGGTATTTTTAATTGCTTATGTTATCAAAAAGTTATGCCATTGATCGTAATTTATATATTTTTACTAACTCATAGGGAAGGCTCGGCTAGTATGGAGGTATTGAGAACTGAAGCCGAGCAAGTCAAGAATACGGAATTGAAAGATTTGCTCCCGTATGGCTTCGCTATCCATCATGCCGGAATGACAAGAGTTGATAGGACACTCGTTGAAGATTTGTTTGCTGATAGGCACATTCAAGTATGATTTAATACAATATTTTTAAATAAGCTCTATATTAAATATATTATATTTACTTCTAGGTGCTAGTGTCTACTGCTACTTTGGCATGGGGTGTAAATCTTCCAGCTCACACTGTTATCATCAAAGGCACTCAGGTTTATTCTCCTGAAAAGGGACGCTGGGTTGAATTGGGAGCTTTGGATGTACTTCAGATGCTTGGGCGAGCTGGTCGTCCTCAGTACGACACTAAAGGAGAAGGTACTTGAATACTTTCAACAATGATACTAAAAATATATATTTGTTAACGATTCTTCAATATTTATTCAGGAATATTGATTACAAATCACTCGGAACTTCAGTATTATCTTTCACTGCTGAATCAACAACTTCCGATTGAGTCGCAAATGGTTTCTAAATTAGCAGATACTTTGAATGCTGAGATCGTATTAGGAACAGTCAGGTTTGATTTTGTTCACTATACTTAATATTGTGGCACCCAGGCCAACATCTTTATCGGACCATCTCCTCTTACCGGAATGCCGATTTTTTTTAAACTAAATAGATATACTATTTTCTTTTATATAAAATAGTAAAAATAACTTATTTAAAATTAATTAATAATTAAAATGAAAATAAAAAATTAAAACATACATACATACATCAGTTTATATAAGTATCACCCCATAACCAATTCTCATTTAGAATCGATGGCGACAAATTCTAGGATAGTCGTATTCTGAAATCTCATTTTATACCTTATGGCATTTTGCTAAAGCCGACAAAGATTTTGCGAAAATTTATTATTTACGACCGAAAAGTTCTCATTGATATATTTGATGAGTACCC
The DNA here is from genome assembly GCF_051122295.1 of Plectrocnemia conspersa. Lineage (NCBI taxonomy): Eukaryota > Metazoa > Arthropoda > Insecta > Trichoptera > Polycentropodidae > Plectrocnemia > Plectrocnemia conspersa. The sequence continues at coordinate 25,073,971 of NW_028277165.1, forward strand.
ACACCAATTTTTATAATTATCAGTAGCGTAGTTTTAGTAATATGACAATTTATAAATTTCGATTATTTGCCACTTTTTTTGATCACGTGCAAATATGCCGACTAAGAGTGTTTTTTCGCGCGAAAGTACAGTGCATTAGATGTTAAGATAAATGTAAAAATATTAACAGTACCTTTTAAAAATTGCAATAAATGAATTCTAAGAAGTTCGGTCATAGCAGGTACAACGACAAGTTAATACAAGTCGAATTAAGTACGAAGACGAACAAAGCTAATCGATTTCGTAACAAATGCTATGCTTATTATAATATTTTTACTTTTTTCTAATGACTTGAAAGTATTTCATACAATAGATTATATTGAGGATTGAATGGATCTTTTTACCTACTATTTTTTTTATTGTAATTAATATTATTTATGTAGATCTGTACGTGATGCTGTGACATGGATGGGCTATACATATTTATATGTTCGAATGCTGAGACAGCCTGCCCTTTATGGTATATCTACTGAAAGACTTTCGAGTGATCCGTTACTTGAGATGCATCGTGCTGATCTAATTCACACTGCTGCAATACAATTGGATAAGTATGAACATTGTTTATGAAATATAATTGTGTATGTAAAAATATATTATTCAATAAAATATCTTATAACTTTTAACAGATCTGGCCTTATCAAGTACGATAGGAAATCTGGACATTTCCAGGTGATGGAGCCCGGTCGTATTGCCTCACATTATTACTGTTCTCATGAAACTATGAATACTTACAATCAGCTATTAAAACCAACGCTGAGTGAAATTGAGCTGTTGCGTGTCTTTTCGTTGTCCGGGGAATTCAGACATGTTACTGTGCGCGAAGAGGAGAAACCTGAGTTGCAAAAGCTCGTGAGTCGTGTTCCTATTCCGATCAAGGAAGGCGCCGAAGAAGCGTCGGCTAAAGTCAACGTTCTTCTGCAAGCATACATATCACAATTGAAATTGGAAGGTTTTGCTTTGATGTCCGATATGGTTTATGTCACTCAATCTGCGTCGCGACTCTTCAGAGCCATTTTCGAAATAGTGCTGCATAGAGGTTGGGCTCAGTTGGTCGATAAGACGTTATCTTTATGCAAGATGATCGACCGTCGCATGTGGCAATCCATGTCACCGTTGCGGCAATTCAAAAAAATGCCAGAAGAAATCGTTCGCAAGCTAGAAAAGAAAAACTTTCCCTGGGAGCGATTGTACGAGTTGGGTCCAGCTGAAATCGGAGAATTAGTTAGAGCGCCGAAACTAGGAAAGACTGTTCATAAATATGTATGCCAGTTCCCAAAGTTGGATTTGTCCACGCACATTCAACCTGTCACTCGAGCTACTTTAAAAGTCGAGCTGACAATCACTCCCGATTTCCAATGGGACGAAAAGGTATACAAACTTTATCCGTTCATCTTTTTATACATATTATTAGTAATGTTAACCATAAAAAATTCTTTCGTTATATATCATGCATTACATTATTGATTTTATATCCGTAGGTTCATGGTCAATCTGAAGCATTTTGGATCCTTGTCGAGGACGTCGATTCGGAAGTTATACTCCACCACGAATACTTCCTCTTGAAATCAAAATACTCAACAGACGAACACGCTATCAAATTCTGCGTTCCAGTGTTTGAACCCCTACCGCCACAATATTTCTTACGCGTAGTATCCGATCGATGGATCGGAGCCGAAACTCAATTACCGGTCAGCTTCCGACATTTGATTCTACCCGAAAAGAGTCTCCCACCCACCGAATTATTGGATCTACAACCGCTTCCAATTACGGCTCTTCGGAATTCTAAATTTGAAGCGTTATACGTCAATAAGATACCTCAGTTTAATCCGATTCAGACACAGGTATGATTTTAGATGCGTTATTACTTTTATGGTATATGATAATAATTTCATTTATTTTAGGTCTTTAATGCTGTTTACAATTCTGATGATAACATACTGATCGGAGCTCCTCCCGGATCGGGAAAGACTACGATAGCCGAACTGGCCATATTGAGATTGCTCACGCAAAATTCGGCCGGTCGCTGCGTTTATATTGTCACGAAAGAGTCACTTGCTGAGTTGTTGTTCACAGACTGGCACCAAAAATTCTCTCAACAGCTAGGCATCAAGGTAAGTCCAAAAAAAGTAAACTCTCAAAAGTCACGTGTTTAAAAAAATATTTTTTGCCAGGTCGTTCTATTGACTGGGGAAACCGTAACGGATAATAAATTACTGACCAAAGGACAAATTATCATAACCACAGCTGACAAATGGGATGTACTATCCAGAAGGTATCAGTCTATAATGAATTATTATTCAATACTATATACAAAATATACACACGATTGAATATTATTTAAGGTGGAAAGGTCGTAAGAACGTACAAAACGTACAATTGTTCATCGCTGATGAACTTCAACTATTAGGAGGACCCGAAGGACCCGTTTTGGAGGCAAGTCATTAAAAATATTTTTATTATTGATATTAATTTATAATCATGGTTGAATTTCATTAAAGGTGGTATTGGCAAGAGCAAGATACGTTGGATCTCAAACGGGAAAACCGGCGAGGATCGTCGCTTTATCGGCTCCGCTCGCCGCAGCTAGGGATCTTTCCAACTGGCTCGGCTGCGGTGCTAACTCGTCTTTTAACTTCCATCCCAGCGTACGACCAGTACCTTTAGAACTTCACGTTCAGGTATGTATTCAAGAATTGTTAATATACATCTTGACGAAATGTTTCTAATCTATTTATTATGTAATTTAGGGGATCAATATTTCGCATAATGCATCTCGTTTAGCCGCAATGTCTAAACCAATTTATGAAGCCATAATCCGGCACAGTCCTCACAGACCGGCTCTTGTATTTTCACCCACAAGGAGACAAGCTAGGTTGACGGCAGTCGATCTACTAACACATGCCGCTGCCGACGGACAACCGGCACGCTTTTTGCACGCTGATCGTGAAGATATCAAGCCATTCCTTGATAGGATGGTCGACAAGGTATTATAAAAAAAATTTAAATTACTCCATACGTCTAAGACAAAGATACGATATTTTTGACAATTTTCATTGATTAACAAAACACTTAAAAATCTTTTTTTTAGTAAATAAGTATTTATTACTAAATAATATCTTTTATGATTATCTATTTGATTGTTTTAATTTACAAATTCGAACTACTGTTGTGTGTAATTTAAAAGCTTTACTTGTAGCAAGATAAAACCGATTTATTAGGTTGTCCCATTTGTCTTATAATGTATAACTTGATAAATCAACGATAATTTTATTACTCTTTCGGTATTTGTTAACAGTAGTAGTATCAATGATGCTATTTAGTAACGGGATATAGATTGTTTCGATATTTTCAACCCTAAATCAACAATGGCAGTGGAGATAAAATAATCTTAGTTAAGCTATAGTATGCTTTATGAGATTCAATTCGGTTAAAATGTGACGATTGCAATTAAAAACATCTGTAATGCAATGGGCAGTGGTTTTAAAAATTTCGACATTGAATATTTACATAAGGGCGGGTTGTTAGTGAGGATATTAGGGCTGCCATTAAAACAGGTCTGAGATTAACATTACAGAAGCTAGCATAAAAGCTCAATGTGTCGCCTACATCAGTTCACAGACTTTTAAAAAGTTAGTAAATGTGTTAGTTTGCATAATATATATCTCATAAATTGTCTGAGAAAACCTCACGCAGCGAATCTCAATATACCAATAGTTAATGATTTTTGAACACAGATTTATTTTTGAGTCGAATTGTTACTGAAGATGAGAAGTAGATCCTTTACTTTGACACGCAACGTAAAAGGCAGTAGTTGGACGCTAATCAATCAACAATTCCAACCCCGAGAACAGGATTACACCCCAATAAGATAATATTATGCATTTGGAGGAATATGAAGAGCATTATTTATTATGAATTATTGGATTATTGACAAAAAATTACAATAGACACATAGTGTGCTCAGCTAATTCGTTTAAAAGCGACTCAGATCATAAAAAATACCTTACCTTATAAATTAAAGAAGGGTAATTTTACACCAAAACAACGCTCGCCTTCATTTATCCAAGAACAGAACAGAAAAAATCAATGGATTTTCTTGGGAACGTCTTGCTCATCCACCGTATTCTTTAGACATTGCTCCAAACGACTATCATATATTTAGATTCCTGCAACAGTTTTTAGGTGGAAAAAAACATTTTACAAAAACGGGTATAAAAACTACATTAAAGAATTTATAGCTTCCAAAAATACATTATTTCTAATCGGATATAAAATAATTGTTCAACATGTAAAGAATAATATGTAGAATGCATAATTCAGTAAAAGTATACTACACTTTAATTTTTAACTCATTTAACCCGCACCTTAAAAAACCAAACCAATCGGTGTTAGTTATAATACCTTTACTTCTGTTCATGACACATGAATAACGGTGATAACACAAGTCCCTGGTGGATTTCATAAGTTAATATGTTCTCTTTTTTATTTTTATTCATAGACTTTAAAAGAAACTCTGTCTCGTGGTGTGGCTTACTTGCACGCTGGACTCGTACCTGGAGATCGGCGTTTAGCAGCTCAATTGCTGGAGTCCGGAGCTGTACAAATCGCAGTGGTGGCTTACGATCTCTGTTGGGGTCATAAACTCAGAGCCCACTTTGTCATCATTGCCGATACTCAAATGTATGGATTTTAAATTTAATTTAATCGCGATTTGTTAATATAACGATTATGCTTTTATAGTTACAATGGAAAAATTCACGCATATGAAGATTACCCATTGACTGATGTATTACAAATGGTCGGACGAGCCGGAAGACCCTTGGAAGACGATGATGCCAAATGTGTTCTATTATGTCAATCGTCTAAGAAAGACTTTTACAAAAAGTTCTTGAACGAGTGTCTCCCTATAGAAGTATATTCACTTTCTGTTATATTTTTTTACGTATGTTACTTTGACTAAAAATGATTTAATCTTTACAGAGCCATCTCGATCATCGTCTTCACGATCATCTGAACGCTGAAATCGTAACAAAAACGGTAGAAAACAAACAGGACGCCGTCGATTATCTAACGTGGACATTCTTATACAGACGTTTGACACAAAATCCGAATTACTACAATCTTCAAGGCGTCACTCATCGGTAATATATTATTTATATTTTTTAAAACATTTAACCGATTTCCTAACTATTATTATTTTATTTTAATAGACATTTATCAGATCATCTCTCAGAACTGATTGAAACAACTCTGGCCGATTTAGAACAATCGAAATGCATCAGCATCGAAGAAGAGATGGATTTGCAAGCTTTGAATCTTGGAATGATTGCTTCTTATTATTATATAAATTACACTACAATCGGTATGTTTTTTTTATAATAATATATATGAAGCAGTATTTTATATCTTATATATATTTTTTATTTTCTTAGAGTTATTCAGTCTTTCACTGACCAACAAAACGAAGATACGCGGCCTTCTAGAAATAATAGCTTCAGCTGCAGAATATGAAGATATATGCGTCAGACATCACGAAGATCAACTATTGAAGAGTTTGAGTGCAAGGTAATGAATTAATTTACTACATGAATAGCGTTGATTAATTTCTTTTGTTTTTGAATAATAATTTTTGCTGGATATTGTCCTTTTTCATACAAACCTACAAGGATATGTCCCATTTTGTTATTAGATTTCCATTGAAGGTCATTTGCACAGGGGTTGTAAAATTCGGGTAAATAAAAACTTCAGCAAAACAAATAAACTTATTTATTATTTTGACAAATATGTAGAAATAATAACAAAAAAGAATATATTTTATATATTGCCGCATTTATCGGAACAGACTTGAAGTAATGAAAGACAACTTATAAGGGATGGTTCAGTGTCATCAACATATTCACATAACAGATCATATTCCTATAGATTTAGAGCTTTTAAGGTTTTAATTTGACTCAGCCTTGTATATATATATATATGTTCTTGATTCAATAATCATGAAGATTGGATTAATTTTAACTTTGATTTTTTAAGTTAGTAAATTATTTTATTTTGCAGATTGCCACACAAATTGACTGGAACTGGCGGTGGAGCTCCGAGATACAACGATCCTCACACTAAAGCCAACTTGTTATTGCAAGCGCATCTTTCACGACTACAACTCGGAGCTGAGTTACAGCAAGACACAGAGATTGTTCTCTCAAAGGTAAATTTAATCTCACATTATCCTTAATCAAATATGTAGAAAATATAATATTAATTCTTTTACAGGCAATCAGATTGATTCAAGCTTGCGTAGATGTGTTATCAAGTAACGGATGGTTATCACCAGCTGTCGCCGCTATGGAGTTGGCTCAAATGGTCACTCAAGCTATGTGGGCTAAAGACTCTTATTTGAAACAATTACCCCACTTCACTCCGGATATAATCAAGAGATGCGCAGATAAAAACATCGAAACCGTGTTCGATATCATGGAGTTAGAAGACGAGGCCAGAGCTAGATTGTTGCAGCTCTCCGAACAACAAATGGCCGACGTGGCTCGCTTCTGCAATCGTTATCCCAATATTGAGCTAACGTATGAAGTCGCTGATAAAGCAGCTTTGCGTGCTGGTGCACCGGTTCACGTTCACGTAACGCTGGAGAGAGAAGATGAATTAGCAGGACCAGTCATTGCACCGTATTTCCCACAGGTATTATATATTTATAATATGCATTATCATATCAGATCTTTAATACTCATTATTATTGTAGAAAAGAGAAGAAGGCTGGTGGGTGGTTATCGGCGATCCCAAGACCAATTCGCTAGTGTCCATTAAACGTGTCGCTTTAGCTCAGAAAGCTAAAGTGAAGTTGGACTTTGTGGCCGGTTCTCCTGGACATCATTCGTACACGCTGTACTTCATGAGCGATGCTTATTTAGGCTGTGATCAGGAATATAAATTTTCGATCGACGTGAGCGACGTGAGGTCTGGTTCTGAGAGTGAATCGGATTAAAAACATTTTTATTAAATGATTGTATAAGTACACTAATGTTTCATTAAAAAAAATCAGTTCAGAATTATTTAATTTTGTATATTATATTGGAAATAAAGGTATTGATTCTACAAAATTAACTTTATTCATAAATATAGTTAATCTTACCCTTATGACAAGTTAAAAAAATTAATGTTATTAACATTAGTTATTTGAATTAACTTACTACCGAAAAAAATATAGGTTACTACTGTATCCTTCCAATAGGATTTTATACTTATATATGTAGTTATTTGAACTTGCTGAAAAGTAAATAAAAAAACTTAAGTATCAGACGTCAGGTATTTTTTTTAAAACAGTGCAAGGTATGTAATTGATGGCTATAAATGGATTAAAGTTTAAAAGTACGGCTCCTATCTTTACAAATAGTCGTATGATTAAAAGCTAAATAATATTTATTATTCAGTCAGAGTATTTGTAAAAAAATACGAAAGAATCTGTGTGCATCAATAGGGAGATTTATTATATAAGGTAAGGAAACCAGACGTCTTCAAAAATTTTGTCCTTAACCCATGATAAGCTGAAAACGACCTCATGCATTAGGGTTGATAATTCATATGATGTGCATAGTGTATCACCAACCTGAAGTTGACTCAATCGCTTGTAAAAAATGTTTTATATCAGTTGTTATTTGTGCCGCTGAGTGTTTACGACTGCAACTGTGGGTGATGTCACATTTTTAAAGTTAAATTTTGGAAGTGGACGATTTATATAAAAAGGTATTTACATATGTATTTATTAGAAATATATTTCTCTATCACTTTATATCACACACAATACTAAAATTAGATTTATGTATTGTTTTCATCACTTCAACGTGCATAGTTCACAACCTCAAATTGGTAATAGCCGACGATGAAGTATAAAGTTGTTTTAAAATATAAAATAAGGTATTAAGCAAACGCGCTTTTGCTTTCAGTATTGTAAGAATAGTATGGATCCATAAATAATTTTATTTTTTATAGAAGATTTATGAATATAAGCACTAAGAATTGGTAAAACTTGAAGTGACTCGAAAGTAAATGTAAAATACAGGCTTGGCCATAAAAATAGGGCACCCCAGTAAATGAGTTACATTTTTAAAAATCGTTCAAATATAAATAAAAACCCGATTGCGGTTGTTTAAAGTGTTTATTTTAAGCTTATTTTAAATATTTAGTAGGCTCACCCCTAGGTTTAATTACAGCTGCAACCCTTTTTGACATTCTGTCAACTAATGACTTGCAGATGGACGGAGACAATTTTTTCCGTTCCCTCGACAGTTTTTCTCGCAGTTCAATTTTGGATTTGTAATTGTGCTGGGCAACCTTTCCTTCTAATTTTTCACGAAGTATGGCACGGAGCGTTGTCTTGCTGGAATCGGATGGTAGCGTGATCTGGGCTTGGCAATATTTTCCTGTAAGAATCCATTAAAGTGGACTCCAACATTGAAATATAAATGCCACTATTCACACTACACCCGCAAGTGCATAAGTTTCCTACCCCTGCTGCTGTCATACAACTCCAGACCATACTGCTTCCGCCAAATATTTGCCTTTGGCTACTACGCAATCAGCTAGATATTCTTCTCCGACTCTTCGGCGCACACATACTTCACCAGGGGTTTCAAAAACCCAAAAAAGTATGATTATTTTAAAAAACTATTGCTTACTAACTTCTACAAAGGTAAATATATTACTTTTTAAAACGATTAAAAAAATAGTTTTATAATAATAATTATTATAATTACTTATTTATACATATTCTTATGAACTTTATTAAGTTTTTGTAGAGATAGAGAATTTACTTTTTAAAAGTATATTTTTCTTTATTTCTAAGATAGAAGATATGGACAAAGACGTTTAACTAAATTTAATTAATGAAAAAACCATATATTCAGACATTGAAGTAAACTCAAATGCTAAAGATAATTTCGATGTTAAAAGAGTTTGGGAGATACTCATTTTTTTCAAAAAAATTTGGAGATGCTTATAAACTAAATAGATACTTTAACATAGATGAAAGTATGGTGGCTTTAAAAGATAAAAGTACTCTGATACAGTATATGCCTATGAAACTAATAAAAAAAGGGGCTTCAAAGTAATGGTTGTATGTTGTGCCGGCACCAGATACGTGTTAAATCTTGAAATACAATAGGGAAAGTCAGAATTCGTGACCAAGCGCGCAGTCTTGGAGAAGGGGTAGTTTTAAATTTATCAACACTTTTTCATATTTTTTTGCTTCAGCTCCGGTTTTCGGTAAAGTTCCCACTAACACAAATTAAAATTTGTGTTTTAAAAAAATAAACATATAAAATAACATTTGTTTATTTATAGAAGTTGTCATTAATTTATGATTTATGAGAGAACTAGCGACTCATAGCAACTACCTGGGTTTGCCTATGCGTAGGTCCAGATCTTTTCGAGGCTTTTATCCAATGCAATAAAATAATATTAATTATCTATAGTAATAATTTAAAAATAACTAAGGCATTTGTAATAAATATTCGTTAATATTTTAATGCTCGTTACATCGAGTTCACTCGCGTGTACTCGAGGATGCACTCGTAGTTGGCAACTCACTAGCGAGTGACACTACGATCTTAGCAGTCGTATCTTTGCGCTTTGTTCTACTTGGATTGTCTCGAAAAACCTAGTGAGTGTTAATTGGTCTTATCGCGTAGACCGCGTGGCTTAATTTATTTGTTTTTTTAATACCTTTCTAAACGGTGAACGCAAATGATTGAATATGCGTATTGTCACTTCCATTGTGATTTTTTTAATCTAACAATCAATCAAAGGGCATATTCGTATCACTCATAATATACATATTAAAATATAAAAGAAGTTTAATGTGGCAAGTCATTCCTTAATGTATATGCGTATTATATATTATTATGTGAATCATCAACTCCACTGGGTGTTTTCCAGATCATATTGCGTGTCAATTACAAATAGTATTATCTAGTTTCATCACTATATAAACATATCAATCAACGTGTGTTTATGCACGTAAATGCATTTATGATCTAAATCGTTATTTTTTGCAGAATCAAAATGAAGGAGCTGCTAGTTTTCCTCTGCGTTGCTGTTATTGGGATTAATGCTCAACATTGTCATCAATCATACAAAGATGTTTGCGTTGCTGGAGGGGAATGTGAGTGTCTATCAATATTATGTATTTATTTATTATAAATTTCGACCTTGCGTTTTACTAAAGGACATATATTACAATGTAGATAAATGTTATCATCCTAGTAACTCAAATATCTACAATATTTTGTATTTATTGACTTTTTGATAGTCAAATGTCATTCAATCACTAACAACGATCGATTAACGGATAACAATTCTCATTGATAAATGATTTTACCAAAGTAATTTTATTTCATCAACACTTAATTTTCATCAACATCGTATGAATCGACATCCGATCAGAAAGTACATGAATCAAATTGCATAACTAATAGCGGCAAAGAAGATTAGACATTGCGTCATAAATTATATCATTATATCAATACCTCTGAAACAGATCATGCTTATATTAAAAGACCACCTCTTATGCTTATCTTAGATTACAAAAGCTGCGCCTAAATTATGAATTTTTTCAACAAGTAATATAAGAGTTGTTTGTATATAAAAATCGCTAATATTGTAAAGTTCACTGAAGAGGTTTTGACATTTAACCTTAATAGATATATATTTATCAATATTTGGTTTACCGATCATCTAACGTAATTTTTTCATAGCTATTTGTATAACCGTCAATAATTGGTTGTTAATGATACATAATACCCAAAAAAATAATTTACACATTTATTGTGAACAAGCAATTGAAAATATTCTTGCAATACTCACATATTTTATTAATTATACGACATAAAAAAGTTTCTAAAAGTATTAAATAATTTGTTTTTGTATCCCCCAACTATTAACCGATTACGCCACAAAATTAACGATTTATCTACTGATGAGTTTTTTTTAGTATCGGTTATTGTATTTTTTTTAGAATTTCATTTGCAATTGAATCGCAATGCTCTTTTCCTTTTTCTAGAATTCGATAGATGATTACATCGTATTGTGCCTGTATAAAATAATAGTGCCGGTAATATTACCAACGAGTAATCCATAGGACAGTTAGAATTACCTTATTTTTATCTCTAATGCTTAACCTACAAAAACTAAAACTAATTGTGCTACCATCTATGAAATGAATATTTGTCTATATGAAAGATAATATTATGACTTTACTTTTTCCTTGAATAAGGATCAAAGTGTCTTTAATATACAGACAAATTGAGATTGTAAAATGACACAAAGCCATGAGTTATATAATAAATTTAATTTGATTCACATTAGCTATGTTTTAACCTGCTGGCGACTGAAGCTTGAAACGCCATTAAATTATATATTTTTATTTAAATAAAAATATAACCTGTTTTAAATGTAAGGTAATTAGCTTTTCATTATGATCTTACGCGACCCACATATTGCAGACCATTGATAAATAATTTTAATAGATGTACCAATACAAGTCAAAAATTTTAAATGTTTTTTATTTTATTCTGAAAATATATTTTTAATTTACGCGTTTCCATACACCAGTCAGCGAAAAAGCCCCATCTGATCAAGTATTTATTTGGCCCATAATCTGATGATTCGACAACTCTTACAGACAGAAATATGTTCAAAATAAAAAAAATGTACTCATACATGCATATACTTTATAAAAAATATATAAAAACAATAACAAATGGTTGAGATTCTTTTAAAAAAAGGGCAGAACTTTCCTTCTTGTAAAAACGTGATTTGTAGCTAAAATGGAATCATCACTACTGCTGCTGTAATGGGTCATGTATGTTGCTTTTTTTAACATGCAATCAATGTTGAATTACTAGATGTGTATAATACATAAATAAGGAAAATATTTTGTATGATAATAAATATTTATTTTAGCTTTTATTCATATAAAACATTTTTTTATATATATATGTAATATTTAAAACATTTTTAATTACACTTTTTTTGTGTACAGAATCATTATTAATCATTTCACGCCTAAAATATTTCGTTCAAAAAACCGATATTATTTTCTTCTCCTTTTTAGGTAAATAATAAATATACATCAGAAAAATAATAATAAAAAAATTTCAGAACATTTACTCGAAAAAACGCATTTTCTTAGAGGATAATCTAAGTGAAAAATATCTAAAATAATTGTTTCATATAACGAATTGTTTATGCATTACTGTTGGACAGATTGGATACGAGTGAGCATTGGTCAGAACAGTGAACAATAAATCCTTTTCTGAAGAGAAAATCCAAAAAATTATCTTACATAAATGCACAAAGAATTCGTTTTATGGAACAAAGTATTTATTTAAATGCACATATCACTTAAAATATTTCCCTGTTTTTTTATAATATAATTGAACAATAGATATAATGATAAATAATATATAATTTCATCTTTGCTGGATTGTTTTAAATTCTGAGAAATGAAACAATATACGCATTAGAATAATAAAATATTGCTAAAATAAATAAATTACTAAATTCAAAAGAAAAAAAAACTAATCTAATGGATTATATGAAAAATACGCAGATATGCACCTTACGAAAGCTTTATTTCTATCTTATTTAATAATAAATTATAAACGTAGCAATGCCAATCTATTTTTTTAAATTTCACCAAAACATTTATGTAGCTTGTGCAATTTTAGAATTTCAAATAACAAGTTTGAAAATATTACATCTGCGAATTAAAATGATAAGATTGTTTAACTCTTTGGATGCTAAATATATCATTATTATATTTAATATATATTATATAAAATAAATGCTAGCAAAGATCGCTGTTGACGTCTTGATATTCGAAAAATTAAATTAATTTGGAACTTGTTAGTATGACAATGGCATAGAACAGTTTTTGAATGAATTTAATTATAATAACGTGTAGGAAGAATCGATGAATATGTGAAATAAAAAGTTTTTTTAAAAACACTAGCATCAAAGGGTTAATAAAAATGCACACTTTTACACTAGTTTTACTATTTATACAATGTTACTTATAAAATTAAAAATGCTATTTATAATTCATATTTGCTACTTATAAAATAAGAAATGCTATTTATGAAAATAGTATTTGCAATTTAAAACAAATTAAAATAAGTAAGTATCCTAATGATTCGGGCCTAACCCGTATGACATTGAAAAAACGATTACAGCGGCTACCTTCAAAATATCCTGAAACTCATAATATTTTATGCAAAAGTTATTTACTTTATTATAAATATAAAATGCCTAATACGTTTTCACACATTATTCTGTGAACAATAAACTTTTTGCTTTTAGTGAAGTGAACCAAGAATTAGTGCAGCTTTATGCATCGTTAAAAGAGCGTTCTGAGAATAAGGATCTATTCCTTAACTATAAATAAAATCATAGATTTTTTTCTATTAAGAAACAATAAAATATGACCACTTTAAGTACTGATTATCAACAATTGACTAATTATAAATATTTAACATGAGTAACCGTATGACACTATGTGATTAGAAAATATTGAGTAACTCAGAATCGTGTATAAATAATCAATATTCACAATGTTTATCGTCTCTGATATTTATATTTTAAAGGGTCATTATGCTGTCACTCTTAACACTAGATATTGAAACATCTGTTTAATTCATAACAAAAACATGGGTGAACCTACAGATCAAATATCAAAATCCATTTATAGCAAGAACATGTATGGTTTTAATTAAACCTTACGACTTTCGATGCATATTTTATAAGAAATCAAAATCACTAAAGGTATTTCCAAAAAAATAATATAATAACAAAAAGTATATTTTTTCAGCTTTAATCAACTGCAATTCAAGGTACGGATCAATCGAGCATGTAGAAAACGGCTTGAAAGATTTCATTAATCTTCAACTAGACAACTCTTACACTTTCCTGTTATTGGGTTCCCATTTCGGCGGTTATAAATACAACCGTCAGGGACTGCAAAAACTGTACAACAAGCTCAGTGATGAAACTTGGGATGCCACCATCGATTTGATTAAACATCTTACCAAGAGAGGTGTGTGCATCGACTTCTTAAATTAATAATTTCAATGAATATTGTACAATGAAGAATTAACAATTTTTAGGTAGCTCCATTGATAATTTTAAATTGAACATCGATAGCGACAAAGTCAACCCTGATGAATTGGAATCGCTCGCCTCAGCTGTGGACACCTACAAAAACTTAGCCGAGACTGCCCAACAAATAATAAACAATACTGTACTTGAACAAATCAATAACGAGGTATTTTTAAACTATATTAAATTTAAATCAAAATGAATTGCAACGTTTAATAATTGCGCTTTTTTATATAGCCGAAAATCAAACATCACAGCGACCCTGAGGTACTTTTAATTTTAAATTAATTTTAATCAAAATTGATTACAGCTTTTAATGATGGTGTTTTTTTTATTAGATTACACAATACCTCGAAGATAATTACCTTGAAAAATATGCTGACAAAATACGCCAGCTCGTTGGTTACAATCAAGATTTGAAACGCATGTTGACATCAAATGCAGATAATAAAGCTTTGGGATTAGAGATTTTCGACCAGTATATTGCCAAGTAAATACTTGTTCAGGGTTGTAGTTTATTCAAAATCACATAATGCTGTAAAAGATGCAAAAGAAAGACCAGTCTTTATTATTGTACATTAATGTCTTTCTTTGTTTCACCTGTACATATGTATAAGTAGATTTTGATTAATTTTTAGGGTTTTTGATATATATAGTGTAATGATATAAACGATCAAATTCTCATATGTGATTTTTAATATATACAAAATGTATAATTATTCCTATATGTACACTTTATGTCAATTATATTTTCATGTATTACTTTTTGTATTATATTCCGTAGTAATAATTTAATATACATATATAATTGGGACCTATGTTTTATTTACACTTACATTTACTTATTATTTTGCATTAAATAATAATATTTGGAGGTATACAAAACATTCCAAATGGTCCAAAATTTTTACTCTGGCCCATTTTTATGAATATCAGTCTTTTGCCAAATATGTGTGCAAAGTATAATGGGTTAAGCGCGTCATGAGCGTACATTTGAATGTGACGAAATGAAGCCAATAGGATTAAAGAAACGCCGGACTACTACAGTACTATAGTAAGTTTTCAGGAGGAAAAAACCCTCACTTGAGATTTCCTAATCAGTCTATAGATCAAATCAACACTGTATTATCTTAGTTGTTACCGATAATCAATTATTTGATTTAACTTCCAAATAAAGATACAATACATTGAGTCTTCGAGTGCAACCTTTGAACTTTATTTGATATATTAAGTACACAATTTTTATTAGTATTTAAATTCATTATTCATAGCTCGGAATATAAATAAAGGCATTTATCTATATATAAATGTTATCATATTGAAAAGATAAGTAAGTAACAACCATTAGATAGAAATTTCATCTCAAAATAAATTATACTTATTTTTCACAAATATAACTCGACTCATTGAAGGTCCGGCCCAGTTGAGATGTTATATATTAATATACATATATGAGTTCTCTATATAATTTGCTGCTATATCGACATCTCAAAATATCAACTACACAATTCTAGGAATTTTCTTGTATTTTTCAAAATTAATATATATTTTTAATGCGCTTCGTTAAGAAGTAAATTAACCCTTTGATCTGGTATTTTTGCAAGCCATTTCACATTTTGCTGATAAATAGTGGGCACCTATTTATACCATAAATTCATTAAATTAAATATTTTAATAAATTAAAGTGATTTTCAACCTTAAATTAAATAGAAGAAGCATATTACAAGGCTGAAATGCTTATGGCACCTTTAGGTTCTCAATGCGTACTGGCGATTTCTTGATTGCATCTATAGATGCTACACGGTATGAAGGTTAACTAAGGTTAATCCACTCTTCTTGCAATGTTAAGAGTCTGAAAATGCTAGCTTACTACATAATTCCAATCGCAGATTGACAAAAATTGACAAGTGGTTTGGTATTATGCTTCACTATCTAATAATAATATGCTCTGTAAGTATATATGTTACAGTGAATGTGTATTCTTCAGTGAACTCATATCCAAATACATTTTCACCAGTTTATTTTTTTACAAGCGAAAATATAATTTAATTGCCCCCCCCCCCCTCATAGCTACGCCACAGCAACTCATATCTCAAGGAAAAATAAGCGTAAGAAATACAGACAGACATCGCATCTCACATATTGCTCAATGGTTTGTCTGCACTTGAATATTACTCTGTTTAAAAAATAATAGCTATCCTTACCAATATTACTACGAACTTCTGATATGAAAGCATTGGTTAAAGTGTATTCAAACCAAATTTTAGTCAATATGAGGGTGCAAAAACAATTATTACTTCTCAGAAGTCAAAAATTCTCGTCAAAAGCAATAAATTCGTGCTGGCGTCGTCACAGTGAGAACGCTCGGTACGAGCGTTCTTACTGGAATGGCGACAGCACGATTTTATTGCTTTTGACTTCTGAGAAGGGATAATTGTTTTTTGCGCTCTCCTATTGGTCCCACTTTATAAGACCTATCTTCTCGGAGAAAAATATCCCTTGCTTCATAATCAAGGCTCGAGACGATCCATAACTCCCCATAAAAATGTGGCCCAGAAAATCCAAACTGTTATATATACCCCTGATTTATACAATGCTGTTGAAAGGGTATCAGCATATATATGAAGAAATTGTTGATGGGTTTGGTAAATATTTTCAAACCGTATACCATGACGCTGGGTCACATTCAGATTTTACTTATAATTACGATGAGACAGTGTTCATGTTGTAAATCAAAACCTTTATTTTGGTTGACTATGGATTTAACAAGCCAAAGTCCATTTTTTATTCAGAACCAGATTTTATCTAAGACTACGTTCTGAAAGGATGCAAATTTGGTCTTTTGAACCCTCTTTGGTTTATATTTAATTTAATTTTGAGATCCTTATATTTTCCAGAGTTATGGAGATGCTCTATGGTCACCCCGATTCATAATCCCACATTAATAATTACAAGCCAGTAATTGTGCTTCCAGCTCCTGCAAAATTATTTGAAATTATATTATATAGATACATTTTTAATCATTGCATGTGCTTCTCGTGCAGCAACATGGTTTCCATCAATCTCGATCCACTGTCACTAACCTTTAACAGTTTTTCTGACTTTATTTCGAAATCATTGAATTCTGGTGTACAAGTGGACCTAATACACAAATTTTGAAAAGGGGTTCGATAAAGTTAATCACGATTTACTTGTAAAAAATTGTCTAATTTTGTATTTACTGAAGGTTTTATATAGTTATTCTCAAATTACTTGACCAATACATATCAGTTCATCAAGTATGAAAACTCATTTTAAGAACGATATAAGACCTATGTCTTGGGTCAATTGCTGTTTCTATTGTTCATTAATGACAGAAATAGCAATGAATCGTTCAATTTTTTTATTATACATGAATGAATTGAAATTTTTTAGAGAGTAGTCGATTTTGGATTCCCTCGACCTGCGGGAGGATCTCAATTCTTTATGGAATTGGGCTTTCGATAACCGATTGCCTTTTAGTGTCAAAAAATGTCACACAATTTTATTTTCAAGGTCCTCGATGTCGGCGGAATACTCCTATCATCTAAGCGGATATATTCTAGACAGGCCTTAAGTGTGACTTTCGAAAAGCACTGGAAATTCAGCTTATACATTGTAGATTCACAGCAGTCTGCAAAAACTAGAAGCTGGCTCTATTATATGGATTCCAAGCGTAATGAGAAAAAGTACAGCATAAACTCCTTTAGTATTTATCAGGGCTGTGGAGTCGGAGTCGGAGTCGTGGAGTCGTGGTGTTTTGGCCGGAGCTGGAGTCGGAGTCGTGAAAAATGAGCAACTCCGAGCATTTATTAAATTGTGAAATTTATGAATTTTTAATTGCGTAATAATGAATGTGTATAGCGTATGAATATTAAACGTGTAGAAAAACACCAAAAATACCTTATAAAATTAAACTTTTTTGAGTCGGAGTCGAAGTCGGAGTCGGAGTCGTGTTTTTTTTTAACGACTCCACAGCCCTGGTATTTATACTTGAAAGAATACGGGTATAATTCGTTTTTGTTTTCATTTTGAAAGCACTGGGATAAGTTTCGTTTAAAACTCACAGAAGTGTTTACATAATTAAACACTTTTGAAAAATGCTTAAAGGCATATTTGACAACCCTTCGGTGCTCGAGTAGCTCCGAAGTGGGCCCCGGAGGTCCCTCATTGTTTTCGGTCGCATTAACTGTTCTTGCCTGTAACAGCTAGGATTGGGCACTTGCCAACTCTTCTCTAGCAAAGACCATCTGACTGCCTAATACTGTGCATCGATATATTGATATTTTCTCGTGCACATACAGGAGTTGGTTCAATTTATATTGAAGTGATTTGTGTCCATCCTTTTTTCGTGTTTTTAATTAAATGAGTATATATATATATATATATTTTTCAAATTGCTATATATTTTATGCTTTTGGATAACTTGACACATAACGTTAACTCGTTGGTTACACGACAACGTTTACAAGTATACAAATGAATGTTATTTATTAAATAACAAATTAATATTGTATTCCATTACAATAAATAAATATGTATTCTATAATATAAAATAATATATTTACGTCATTTTATTGTTTAATTTCAAAATTGGTGAAAAAGTCTGTCAAAACTGCAAATCTATTGATTTCAATTAACTTGGTTGAAAACAAAAACTATAAATATAACTGGATTGAAAGTCGATAACCTATTATTTTCATTATAAACTTCCTGTGAAATATAACTTAAATACAATTCCTAAATTTACATCCACCTTGCAAATATACTATTTTATATTATAGAATACATATTTATGCTAGACACCAAGCAGACATAGATCACATCCTTGCAGCAACATTGAGGCAAATACTTATGAATACATAAGAGCTAATAACTTGACGTAGTTTCATACCAGGCATCAACACCAATTACTTCCATCTCTCTTCAGATTTAACTATTAGGATCCATATACTTATGAATTCTTCCCTTGTTGACTCAAGTATAAATAATTGAAGATAAGTAATAAATAAAACAAGGTTTCACTTGAATCGATTATTTATATCAGTCTTGATTTTTTTTCAGGAATGTGAAAAATACAAAATAAATTATTACACAACTAATAATACAGCTTTTTGAAAACAAAAAGTTAAATGCAATCCTTAAAACCATACAAGACAAATATGTTGTTTTTCGATCCAGACTGACATCGATTCGGAATCGCCGAGACGTTTAGTATTCTTCAGCTCCCTCTCCTTCGCCCTCGGCGGAGTCCATGCCGACCTCTTCGTAGTCCTTCTCGAGAGCGGCCAAATCCTCACGGGCCTCGGAGAACTCTCCTTCCTCCATACCTTCTCCTACATACCAGTGGACGAAAGCCCTCTTGGCGTACATGAGGTCGAACTTGTGGTCGAGACGAGCCCAGGCCTCGGCGATGGCGGTGGTGTTGGACAACATGCAGACGGCACGTTGTACCTTAGCCAAATCGCCTCCGGGGACAACGGTGGGTGGCTGGTAGTTGATGCCTACTTTGAAACCGGTCGGGCACCAGTCTACGAATTGGATGGTGCGCTTGGTCTTGATGGTGGCGATGGCGGCGTTGACGTCCTTGGGGACGACGTCTCCTCTGTACAGCATGCAGCAAGCCATGTACTTTCCGTGGCGAGGGTCGCATTTCACCATCTGGTTGGCGGGCTCGAAGCAAGCGTTGGTGATCTCGGCGACGGACAGCTGTTCATGGTAAGCCTTCTCGGCGGAGATGACCGGAGCGTAGGTGACCAACGGGAAGTGGATACGCGGGTACGGCACCAAATTGGTCTGGAACTCTGTCAAGTCGACGTTGAGGGCGCCGTCGAATCTGAGGGAGGCGGTGATGGAAGACACGATCTGACCGATCAGACGATTCAGATTGGTGTACGTCGGGCGCTCGATGTCCAAGTTGCGGCGGCAGATATCGTAGATGGCTTCGTTGTCGACCATGAAGGCGCAGTCGGAATGCTCGAGGGTGGTGTGAGTGGTCAAGATCGAGTTGTAAGGTTCGACCACAGCGGTAGAGACTTGGGGAGCGGGGTAGATGGCGAACTCCAACTTTGACTTCTTTCCGTAGTCCACGGAGAGACGCTCCATGAGCAGGGAAGTGAAGCCGGATCCGGTGCCTCCTCCGAAAGAGTGGAAGATGAGGAAACCTTGGAGACCAGTGCATTGATCGGCCAACTTGCGAATCCTGTCGAGAACCAAGTCTACAATTTCCTTTCCGATTGTGTAGTGACCGCGGGCGTAATTGTTGGCGGCATCTTCCTTTCCAGTGATAAGCTGTTCCGGGTGAAACAACTGCCTGTAGGTTCCGGTGCGGACTTCATCTGAAAACCAGAGCGAGACGTTAAAACGGAAACGACAACGGACATCACTAACGAGCTCGAAGCGGCGACTCACCGACGACGGTAGGCTCGAGATCCACGAACACAGCGCGAGGGACATGTTTGCCGGCGCCGGTTTCGCTGAAGAAGGTGTTGAAGGAGTCGTCTCCGCCTCCTACGCTCTTATCGGAGGGCATCTGGCCATCGGGCTGGATGCCATGCTCCAAGCAATACAACTCCCAGCAGGCGTTTCCGATTTGTACGCCAGCCTGTCCGACATGTATGGAGATACATTCACGCTGAAAGGATAAAAACAAACGTCAATCTAATGAACATGAGAAAAAATTAATAGCCGCCATTTTGAGACAAGATTGCGGAACGGACGACCCTAGCAGAGATGAAACATTTCGACTAAGGGCGTTCTTTTCAAGTAGAAAATGTAACTGTATTGGCATATTTGAAAGTAGTCAAAATGACGCAGCACGAGGGTGCGGTTCATCAAGATGGCGGCCGTGACCGTTAGAAACCGCCGGCCGGCGAAATCAGGGTCACGCGATTAAATTGCCGTTGCCGGTGGACAGCTGAACGCGAGCTGTACATACGAATGCTCACCATTTTGAGGTTTTGGTTTTTTGATTCTTGAGAATTCGAGAAGATAGGTGCAGCTGCAACTGCGAGCGATTCGACCGACCGTTAAAGTGGCTAGCCAAACCGACTGTGCCGAGAACGGGTCGGACGGGTGTATTTATAGGCGAGATTCTACGGCGGCGCCGGCGCAGTACCGAGCCTCGCGATTGGTTGGTGGTGTTGCGCAGTGCGATGCACCACCAATCGCAGAGCTCCGTTCGCTCGCCCGAACGACGCCGCGTGGGATGAGAAGCTAACGATCCCGGCGTCCATGGCGAATATGATGTCACCGTTCTCCACCCGACGATTCGCATCGATCGATCGAACCTGCGACAAGACCTTTTACGAATAAAACTCGATTATAACGCATAAAACAATGAAACGAATCGTAGCCGCGATACAATTCGCTCTAAGCAACATTTAAAAAAAACCGTTAAGAATATTCCTTATACAATTACAATTTCTTTTACGTTTTACATCTAAATAAATCAGACTGTAACGGTTTAGACGTTTAGAGCATCGTGAGAAAGTCATTTTTGTGTCGATCGATACGCCTCGTTCTTCTTTCATGAAGAAAGTTTTCATATAAAGTTGTGTTAAAACTTTGCTCCCGCGAAGTATGCGACGATAGATCCCATTCGTTGCCCTTTTGCATATTTTTAGTAAACATATATAAATATAGCTTTTAGACATAAAACGAAGGCAGGAAATGCACTCGGAAATCTCATCTGAGCGACGCGACGTGGCGAATACGCCGCTACTTTCGTTACGGATGATAAATTCAAAGGAAATTACAAAACCATAAAGTTGTATTAATTACAATAAGAATTGTACGGTCCAGGAGCTTCATGGCCGTTATAATCATTGGGCATGATACATATAAGTACATAGTAGTATATGTAGATTTTTATCTCAATGTTCAACATGTGGGTAAAGAAGACGTGGGAGTGTAGTAGGTATATCAGCAAAAAAATATCATCCTTGATGTTTTTATGTCAATGATTTTATAACTACAATGTTCAAAATTCTGCGCCACTTACACTAAAACACCTTATTTTACCTTCTTAAATGTCTCATGGTAGCTAAAATATATAAAATAAAATATCCATAAAATTTGCGCTACGCGGCCAAATTAAAACTTGACTTTAATTCAATTAGGAAAATAATATTTTATCAACGCTTTTATTATATTACTTTGCAAATAAATTTTGAGTAAAAATTCTATAATTTTGCGATTTGAGAACTAATTACAATTGATACATATCTAAAGAAAAATCTTTGAATATTTTGTATTATGTAAAAAGTAATGCTATTAGAAAATGTTTAAATAATGTATAGTCAATCGAAGGTTTTAAACAGGGCTGTGGAGTTATTGGAAATTTTTCCCGAAAATAATCGTAAAATATTAAATTTGTTTTTAATTATTTTATCTATTTATTTTCATGTAAATAACAACAAAGAAGAAAGAACAAAAAATGATTAATAATTTTTGGTATACAATTTACGTGATTTTTCTGTACATATTGGAAATGTTGTCGAGTTCTGAACTTTTATGACAAGTTAGATGATGTGTTAGCGAATTAGGTGTGAAAGTAATTAGTAATACATACTATTTCTAATGTCATATGTAAATATGACCAGTGTAGAAAAATGATCCAGGATATCAACTTGGATTAGTGCCGCGCCATAGTATGTATCTATGTGTGACAACGCCAGCCGGTGACCGGTCGGCTGTTATTGGGTATTAAGTGCATAATAACTTTTGTTTACTTTATATTACCAACTTAAAACGCATGGCGCACGACGAACAATTAAAAAAATATTGGTCGGGGTTTACGACTCCGACTTCGCTTATAATGTTCCGACTCCAACTCATCATAGGAACGTCATTTCAACTTTTTCGAGAGGGGGGGGGGGGAGCAAAAGTTGGCCAGTCAGTGTCGTTTTCTTTTAATATTTAGATTTAATTAAAATTCATAGTATTTCGTTAAATGGCATGCATTTTTCTGAAAAAAAAAATATATTGAAACAATATTAAGTGAGAATCGAATGAAGCATATCTAAGCCGAATTTTGACCAATAGGAGAACGCAAAAACAATTTCGATTCCCAATTATTGTAAGTCGTTATATTGTTATAAAAAGTCTTAATATGAACGCTATATAATCGAGCGTTTCTACTGCGACAACGACTGCACGATTTTATTGCTTTTGACGTGGATTCTAAATAAAGACCCCCTTGAATTTGGCTAAAAAAATGCACGTCATTTAATGAAATACTATGAATCTTAATGACATTATACATCCCTCAAGAATTTTCTGTGAAGTTTGGCACAAATTCTTTAAAATATATTGCATTTAATACTTTTAATATTTTTAAATGAATTCATGCAACTGCAATGAAATAAAATTAAGTTAATAAATAATAGACATCATATCATTATACAATTACTATTTTTATTTTGCTTTTACTATGCTTCTTATTTTTTATATTTGTTCTTTTAAAATTTAATAATAAATATTTTAAGCTTACTTATTATATTTTTCTAAATGTATACATATTATATTTATAATTTTAATCTACTAAATAAGTTATTTCTTACTCACGTGGAATTAAGTAAATAAAATAATATAAAATAATAAATTCGTGTAGGTTAGATTTGGGTTTTTACAGCAAATGTAACTTACGCAAATGTTGAATTATGTTTCTTATACATTTTTGAGTAGCATATAATTTCAATAGCGCCTATCAGTTAAATTATATTTTTGTAACTAGAAATATATATCTACTGGTGAAAATTTTGGACTTCGCTAGTGAAAATATTACTACACCGAAAAATACAAATTTACTAGAGCAGTTATACATCGCATATAAATAAATAATGATAAATCTGTAATTATATATACATATTGCTACGTATGAAAAAGTTGAAATCATATAATTTTACTAGTACCTGACTGATAAATTATATTTTCACTGGTAAAAATATATATCTACCGGTGAAAATGTATTCTAATATGATTTTACTGAAATGACATTTTAAAAAATATTTTCGGGATAGATTCAAAACGTTTTTTTTTATTTTTTCTTTAAGGGATAATCCGAGAATTTCTGATTTAGAACCAGGAATGTCATTACAGACTATCGATTGGAATACATAATTTATAAAATAAATGGACTTTCTTCAAATATATGTATAACATTCTTAAATCGACGAGGTATCTACGTGGGTTTATCGACAAAACAAGTTTTTGGACCTTAGAACTATTATCGATCGGCTGAAATAGCAGGCGAGGTCTGAAATGATAATTAACGTATTTCATAAAAACCTTTTTAAGTCAACTATAATAAATAGTAAATCATATACTGTTTTCAATAATGTTTCAACTGCGCACCACGTTACAAAACCATATGTACTAAAATGGTGGTCGTCTTTTCGATTACGAGACATATACCTACACAAGGATCGCAATACAGCCGCATACCCACACAAATCGAGTTTTCTATATGAAGCCAAATATAGACATGAGCTGTACCGCAACGCCCATATGGCGTGTGATTCATAAAAATGCACCATGATGCCTGCTAGCATGGCACGTACTATACTTCTCAAACATTTATTTATATGTATTATATCATATATGACGACCGCAAATGAATTCATCGTTCGTGGAAGTTAACCTACTTTATTATCAATGAAATAATATTAATTGTATTGACACATAAATAAACGATAAAATTTAGTTGACAGGTAATAAAGACAGTGGTGTTTCTCAAAATAGAGACCCTAATTTTGAAAGCACTGTTATAGCTACAACCGCGAGATATTTCAGTATTTGAGAAAAATACTAAGAATTATACATTTCGGTGGGTAATTTCATCCATTACTACGTGTCATAGAAGTACAACAGTTTTCTCACAAAAGGGTTTTAATTATAATTGTTGAAGTTAATGAACCTTGTATCAGATCTTTCTTCCCATTTTAACGAATGGAAATGGATGTTTTGTTTCATATTTGATGGATATATTTAACAATGTAAATAAATTAAACTTTTCCCTTTAGTTAAAATACATAATATTTATAAATTATGAATACCAAACTGTAACCCATTTAACAAATCTAGTGGAATTATTAATAAAATAAAAAAGATAATCGATTCAATCGATTAATAAGCAACACTGTCATTACGAAACGGAATATTATAATAAAATTCACGAAAACATACATATAACCTAACCTACTTATCTTGTGTATATTTTTTTATAAACTACAAAGAATGCAAATTTCTTATGCTATACTGTCATTGGGGCTTACTTTGTTGAAAACAATGTAGGTCGGACGGTTAAGGGCAAATCATGGAACATTTGATGCAATTATAGTGAAATATATAGCTGGTTTTGCAGTATTATTGAGTAATAATTATAAATCCCCAAACCGAGAAAGCACACGAAATTAAATGTCTTATTATAGATTTATGTATAAGTAATTTATTTGTATTATTCCCTTAACTTTTATAGAGAAGAGGTGAGTGTAGTTTGGTTCCAGTATTTAATTAATTATTTTAGTTAGTTTATTTTTATGAAATTTCCACGAAAATTTCCATTCTAATGTGAGATCTATGTATTTTGACAATATAGAGAAAAAAATATATACATTTACCTTTAGCTAATAAAAAAAGAAAGTTAATTCTCTTTTACGAGAAAACATTATTGTGACACTTTTAGTAAGATTTGCATGTATTGAATCATTTTTCAATTAACTTTTAATTCGAAAGACTACAATTTAAATACAATATTATATTTTTAAACAAAGTTACTGAAAAATGTTTTTCACGTGTATTTTTGTTAAACTATCAACGTATACTTTATTTTATGAAAAGTAAATAAAAAAAAATAGAATTACACATTTTTCAGTACTGCTTTTAGTGATAATAAAGCTGTTTTTTAAAGGATTATATGTTATTTAAGAAATATATTACTGACATAGCAGGACTTTATCGAAAGTAAAGTAAAAATAAAATTTAGCAGCATTAACGTTTCCGCTAAACAAGTTTATGGTCATGATGTATTTTTAAAATTCTTAATTCTTTCAAGTGGAAGGTTTATTCAGTGATTCGGTTTTTCTGCGCGAAAAAGGAAGCTTCTTCCGTTACTCATCTAAAATTTGTTTCTGTTTATGAACAGGAAACAGTGTTGCGAATTTAAGGCATGTTCAAGATAAATATTAGATCGATCTTTAACCGATGTTTGGGGTATTAACACGCGCAAGGCAATACAAAATTGTAATTAAAACTTATTTATTTAGCAAAACGTTGTTGGCCACTTTCGCAGACGTTAGGGCCAAAGGCCGAATAAATGTTCATAACGATCTGGTTTCTGAGTGTGGCGCCAATAAAATTGCCAAATACCATTGTAGGTACGGTATTATATTTAACTACTTATGATTTATATTGTAGATTCAGAATTTGAAGAAGGAATTATTGTTTTTTGTGCTCTCCTATTGGTCAAAATTCGGTTTAGATATGTTTCATTTCATTCTCACTTATTGTAAGTTTTGTGCACTCCTATTGATGAAAATTCAATTTTAATATACTTTGACCAATACTCTCATATCATATGTCCGTAGAAATATCGGTAAGGATAGCTATCATATATTTAAAACATAATGTAATTTTCAAGTGCAGACAAACTATGGAGCAATATGCGAAATGCGACATAGTATTTTATGCGCCTCTTATCGGTAGATTTAATAAATAAAAAACTGTAATTGAACGACAGGAAAACGTTTATTTACATAAACCGCAAAAGACTTTTGTTCTGGTAATAAAATTACACGTGTATGGAATTTTTATAATTTATTATTTTTGTATGTTATATGTTTATAGATCTATGTTATATTTTAAGTAATTAACAATGACAAAAATGCATAGCGTGGTCTCGTTCTACGCTCAATTAAAAATATTTCAGTCTCTCAACAGTCAATTGACATGCATTTTCTGGCAAAATTCAGAGGGTGAGGACAAATAACCACCTGCCGTCAACCGCAGGTGACGCTGGAAAATAAGATACTAATGTATAAATCAATAATCAAACCAGTATGTATATACAGTAATAATAAATAATAAATGTAAGCTAGAATAAATATGGATTTATTATAATAAAAAATAAATTGAAAGATTGTAAATAAAAAATAAAAATTTGAAGGACGTAAACGCCGGCATGGCCGCAAATGAACACTTTTAGACCGCAATCGAGCCGCCGAAGCGGGCATGTCAATCGGCGGCATGTCTCTGTTTCGCAAGCCTCGGCGTCGAGCCCAAGGCCAGTCCAGGGCTCCGGGAGGCGATGACAGCTTCGGCGGCGGGGGCGAACCCGCGAGTCCCCCGCCGGCGCCTCAGCCCCGTCCTCCTCAGATGCTCCTCAGCTTCGTCGACGAAGGTACAGTATCCTCCCTCTCGCGCGACGCCGGTGACTATCGACGCTAATTCTCAATTTCGATCCAATCCCGCAGTCGAGGAAGACACTGACGTGTTCAAAGTGAAGAAATCGTCGTACAGTAAAAAGCTGCAAAAACAAAAGGTTCGCGAAAGGCGACACAAGAGCGACAGAGAAGAGCTTACGGTCGTTAGCCCCGAACGGCCGCGCCACAAGACCAACGGATCACTGCCCAGCCGCGAAGACGATGACCATTTCAAAAACAGTAGGAAAAATGATAATTTCCCTAAGGTACAAAATTGCATAACTGATATCTGTATACGCGGTGTAATTTTTTATTCGCATCGATCGGTTCTATAATCTTTTATTTCTACTATTCATACTATTTCAACGTTTGTTAACACGATCTGGGTGTGAATAAAAAAATACACGCATTTGGGGCTATGTTAATCGTCTCATTTATATATATTTGATTTTGTGACTTGATAATATCATATAGCGTATATTAAATATATATACACACAGTATATCACACGACTAACAATCTCATAAATTATCACAAAATCAATTTATTATTTTTTTTAATTTTAATTAAATATAAATAAGAATAATCATAATCGGCATGCGTAGGCTAGTTTTTTCAGTATTCTATATTATATCACATAAACGTAAGTATGAGATGCTATTCTAGAATCGTGACGGGCCATAAGATATTTTTTTTAAAACGTTATACTTCTACGCTAAGTTGCGATAAATGGTTTTAAATGTGTATAATTGATATTGCAGAGTTCGCGGTCCGTCGAAGGGTTGATTCTTTCCGGACGAGCTGCCATTGCGGCCGGAGCCACCGAAGATCTCAGCGGATCCGACTGTGAAAACAGCGACGATGGAAAAGATGCCAATTCCAGGTTTAAGCCTGTTTTCCGACCGCGGGATTCGGTAAGGGCGTTGTTGGATAAGGGTGTGATTCCCGACGCTGCTACCATCCACGCTGCTAGGAAACGAAGGCAGCAGGTATTAAAAAGTTTAAACCAACCCTAGATTAAATAGAAATTATCCTAATATTTGCTTTAATTTGCAGGCTCGGGAGATCGGTGAATATGTACCGTTGCAATCTTCCAACTCTGACTCGAAATCTAATCATCATTCAGCCGTTACCGTTGGCGGAAAACATGAGGGAAGACTCGTTCGAGAAGACGGAGCCGGCGACGCTTCCGACGAAGATCCCGATCGGATAGACGTGAAGGGTGTCGCTCCGGAAGCCTCGCGAAAAGACAGAATTAAATTAGCCAGAGAAGAAGGAACCGGTAAAATAAAATATTTAATCGCTTACAGGAGTTTTAATCTGATTATTGCCGTGTATTTTTAATTAATAATAATTATAACCACCATCGAAAGACTGATCTATTTGTATTATATTGACTTGTTAGGTTCTGATGTCGATAGCGGCGGAGAAGAGTGGGAAGCGCAACAGATAAGGAAAGCGGTTACTCAAAATCAGGTATAATAAATTATGTACGCTTGTGGTAATATTATTTAATGCCAAAAGAGATGTTTTGACTTGATCCATTACAATATATCTTTTAAAATGGTATATTATGTATTCATTTCATAATTTTATTAATTTACAGATTATTGCCGTCCAGCAAGAAACTTACTACGGTAACAACTATATGATTCCACAACCTGTACAGTATTTGGGTATATTATCAGACCAATATATGAATCAATAAATACCTATTTATTTATAATGTAATGATCATTTTAATTTACATTTTAGAAACGGATATAAATCCATTTTCGTTAGCGCCAGCTTCTGTTGGATTATTATCCATCGCATCTGAGCATCTCGGACCCGTAGTAGAGTCCGAAGGCAGTCCATTATCAATAATACAATTGACTAATATTCTAGAACAGAGGTAAATATTTTTATTTATTTTTTACTGTTGCAAATGTGAAAATAAAAAGCGAGTTATTTATGCAAAAATAATTTTAATTATTAAAAATAGACAATACATTATTATTATTTATTAGGGTCAATTATAAATTGTCTATTTTTATTAAATTATACAGGTTGATATTGATGGAAGAATCAAAAGAAAAAAAAGAAAGGGAACTCTCAAATATGGACGATGAATTTCAATCGCTCGACAATACACAAAGCATAACGTCTAAAAAAGCACCTTTACTGGCGTCCAGATATGAATTTTATCAAAAAATGAGAGGATACATCACCGATCTTATCGAATGTTTAGATGAAAAGGTAAATCGTAGTTTTGTCTCTTATAATAGAAATTCGTGAGATATACTGATGCTTATGACTTTTTAGATGCCGACCTTAAACGCACTAGAGGCTCGCGCTTTAGCGTTACAAAAGCGAAAAGCTGCATTTTTATGCGAGAGACGAAGAGCGGACACCAGAGATCAAGCCCAAGAAATCTTACAAACAGCAGGTTTTATTCATTTCCGTTATTGTCATAGTTTATGTTTTTGTTTTTTTACATTTTAGTGTATTTTGTAGGCGGTGTAACAAAAAAAGACGCTATGGACGAGGAACAGAGAAGACGCTGCACCGAGCGAGAAGGTAGAAGACTCAGACGCAGAAGAGCTAGGGAACAATTGGCGGCTGGAGGTCCGCCTCTTGTGCACCGCGAAGGAGACTCCAGTGACGATGAACTTCCGCAAATAGAGATAGCCGCCTACGATTCGAACCAAGGTATGTCTTCGTAAGTTAATTCGATTACGAATATTGAACATTCGTGTGAGTGTATATTTGCATTTGCAGAACAAATCTTAGCAGACGCCGCTTCGTTCTTCTCCGACACATTGGACGAGTTCTCATCCATAGCCAGTGTCCTTTCCCGATTAGAAGACTGGAAGCGTAGAGATAAAGCTGCTTACGTAGACGCTTATGTTAGTCTATGTTTGCCGCGACTTATTGGACCTTTTTTGAGGCTAAAGGTAAATGCCATTTTTATATAAAATATATATATATATATATATATATGTTTTAGTGTAATTGTATGCTGCTGTAAGTGTAAGAAACTCAATTTGACAGTTGCGAAACGTCCATTTGCTGTTCAAACCCAAACCCAACTTGACAATTTATTTGTTTTTGAACTTTCATTAGATAAATTCATTTATGTTAGGTTTTTGTTTGCCGCTAGTAACAGACCATAACATCACTGAATTTTAATATTTTACAACTCTTTTTATACATTACATGGACGTTTCGCAACTGTCAAATTGAGTTTCATAGATATTTTAGAGCAACATATAATTTCACTGGCGCCTATCGGTTAAGTTATATTTTCACTAGTAGGAATATATATCTACTGGTGAAAATGTATTTGGACTTGATTTCACTGAAGAATACACATTCACTGTAACATATATACTTACAGAGCATATTATTAGATAGTGTAGTCACAGAGTGACTCATACCTTTAGACTCTACTAAAAGTTGTGTATTGTATATTCAAAAACAGTATGATCCATCATTTCTTATATGAAAATGACATTAAAATAATAGCCATTCAAGTGGTAATAATTTGAAACGCTTCTTCATAGACGTCTCTATATATCTTAATAGTCTTGTAATATTATTTCGTGGCGCTAGTGAGTTTTCGTGAGAGTCACATATGTTGCTCTTGGTAATACGGTCGCAAAGCTACTGAGCCCCGTATGCGGCTCGTGGCATAGGAAAGGTTAATAGGACTTAACCCTTTGGACGCGATAGTCGACTACAGTCGCTCAATTGATTTTTTTATCTCTTTACGCAAAAATCAGTAAAAAAAAATGTTTTAAGAAAAAACTTTTTTTTGTGAATAAACATAAAATATCATTTTAAATAAATAAAAATTAAAAAATCAGAACATTTAAACACAGAACCAAAGTAAAATTTGAATTTTTAAAAAAAAAAAATTTTATATTTATTTTTGATTAACTCGTCCAA
This sequence comes from Plectrocnemia conspersa, assembly GCF_051122295.1. NCBI lineage: Eukaryota > Metazoa > Arthropoda > Insecta > Trichoptera > Polycentropodidae > Plectrocnemia > Plectrocnemia conspersa. The sequence goes on from NW_028277165.1 coordinate 25,105,536, forward strand.
AGGGTTAAACTAATTTGAAAAAATAATATGGAAGAATTTTGTCTGTTTTTATATTGATTCCTAATATGAACTTTCTCGTACTATTTCAGTTATTGTTATGGAATCCAATCACAGATGACGACACTCCAGATTGGGATAAAATGCAGTGGTACAGGTAACTATTTCGAACAATTCATGTTAAATGTATTAATAATATGAATTAATGTTCAATTATATTTTAGGGGTTTGATGCTTTATGGGCTCCGCGAAGACACTAACAATCCTGAAAATGAAGAAGTTCTGGCGTCCGATCCAGACATCTGTCTAATACCTAATATAATACAAAAGGTTATACTCCCTAAGCTTACAGGTATTTTAATATTTTGATGATAAAACAATTATAGGACGCCTTCTCCAGTGTTGATATTGAATTGTATTGTTTCTTCTTTGTTTGTTTTATGTAATGTTTTTGTTTTGTTCTTAGAATTGGTCACGGGGACGTGGGATCCTATGTCGGGGGCCCAAACGAGAAGATTAGCATCTTTATTGAGAAGATCAACAAATTTGCCGGGTGCAAAAGCGAACAATAGATATTATTCCGATTTGGCGAAAGCTGTAGTGAGCAGAATAAACATTACGATACAGCATGATATTTTTATACCTATTTTACCAAAGAGGTATTTTTTTTAAAATATGTATTTAGATAATTATTCATCATATTGTATTAATGTTTCTTCGTTTTTTAGTGTTGTCGATTTGAGTCCTCGTGGAGGTAGCGCTTTTTTGAAAAGACAGGGAGCAGCAGCCGTTCGATTCTTAAATAATCTAATCACTTTAAATGGAACCATTGCCGATAAAGTATTAACGCCGGTAGCTTTTGGAGGACTATTACAAAGATATCTCCTAGCAGCTATAAGATGTTCGCCTCCAAGTAAAGACTGATAATCTTATTATTATATATGTTATCGACAATTGGTGGTTAAATTCCTCTCGTTTTAGATTATAGTGCAGATTTATGTCATGCAATCGTAACTTGTCTGCCAAAGAATTGGATCGACCAAGAACGTGGAAACCCACCGTTACAGCAGCTTTACACTTGTTGTCAAGAAGTGTTATCTAATTTGGCTGATAACGTTATGAATTTGTATGTATCTTAATATTGTTTAATATGATTCTGTATGAAATAAATTTCATTATATTTATTTAATTTCAGAAAAGCATTAGATCAGATAAGAATAGCCATAAACATCTTACAGAACGGACCATCGGCTAAAAAATGAACTTGACAGCACCATTGTGACGTATAATAAAAAGACAATTTGATTATAAGTTACTATGTATATTTTTTTTTCAAAAGTCGTCAAAAATATAAAATAAGGCTTAAATGTATATATACATAATTTAATTTATAATTGTATCAAAAGACGTATTTATTAAATATTATGTATAATGTATGTATATCAGAATCCAGATTGTATATTTTTGTTGATTGAATTAAACAATGCATATAAAACAATATATATTTTTATTTAAATACGCCTGTTTTATCATTCATTACTAACAATAGATCTAGACCAATTTTGATAATTTTCGTATTCGCAGTTTAAATTAGCATTTTTACAAATTAACTTGACTGATTGTTAGTGTCGCTATCTGCATGCGTCATTATTGTAATTTATAGCTATCAGTCTGTGCGAATAGGGTGTTTACTAAATTTAACAGTTAATGATGATTCGTTATATATCTAGAATTTAAATAATAATAACATTTATTTATTAATAGTAACATAAATAAATCGAATGTTAAGAATAAACACAAAGGAACTTACAAAAACAATGAATTCACATGACCTACATATTTAAATTATTTAAAATTGAACTCTTTGTTTTTAATCCATGTGTGTAGTGAATAATGAACAATTGTTGAGTCATGTGGCCGTTGTTAAGTCGCATTCGTTCCGAGTCCTTCGGCACTAGCAGTTTGTTTTAAAAACTGATTGGAAAGATGCGTTTATTAATATTATTTGCGTTGATAACGATAGTCGCTTGTTTACCTCGCGAACACGAACATAAAGGCAAGAAGTCTGAGAGTCACAAAAAGGAGAAGTTCATTTTTTCAGGTCAGTATTATTATTATTATATTTTAAGTGAATATCTTTAATGAAAAATTTTTAGGTTTAACGTGCGACAAAGCAAGGACGGCGTTGAAAGATAAGCGAATATTGAACTGGTTCAACAAAGAATGTCCCGATAAACCTTTGTTTAATAGAGGCCGAGGAATTCTACCTATCCCGACGAATCCTCCGATACTTAGAGACATGGAACATGATTTAGTGCCCTTGAAACCGCTCTCTGGTTGAGTTTGAAGATGAATACTATGGTTATTAAAAACACACATTTGTATTTTACAATTATTAATAAATTTTATCAAGAATACATGTTATTTATAATGATTTGTGTAATAAAATTAGTGTTTATTTAATAAAAATATGTAATCGAAATCGACTACGAGTAAAAATAAGTATTCTATTTTTTAAGATCGCAAAAGTGTAATATTTTAAGAGCAGTGTTTCTTAATATTCCTAATGTTTCACATAACATCTCTTCATTAAATTCATCATTGTCATTATATCTTGCATAAGCTATCAATACAGGCATCTATATTAAGAATTTTCTCGCTCTCAATTTTTCAATCAGTTGTGTTTCTACATCTTTGGCTATCTTGACTATTCTCTTACTAATAGTGCTATTGCTTGGTAGCATTTTTTCACATCTTTGTCGTCTATTTCCAAAATTTTTTTGAGAAAACTAATATAGCTAGTAAAATTAATTCCGTCCCTATAATATGATTTTTCCAGATTTAGCTATGAGCAGAGAAATTTCATAACTAACTTCAAGAGTACGACTTTTGTTAGCATTTCGTCCAGAGAACAATGAATTTATTGTTATTCTTGTTTCAAATTTCTCCTTTATATTCTTCAATTGCTTCAAATCCTAATTCACACAAGTGCTATGTTTCGTCCTCAAATAAAGTAGCGAGTATGAAACCGAAATTGAAATAATCATCTGAATACTGACGAACATTTTTGCGCAATGGGGTGAGTTATGAATTATAATTAAAATAAGTTTATAAACTTTACAGAATACAAAATTTAATTCACTCTTTAACAAAAAAAATTAGCAAATACTAATGATTTGCGCATTGCCCCCTCTCCCCAAAACATTTAAAAATTTGATGCTGAAATGAAATAAATGATTGTTAAGGCCAACGCGTGGAAAAGTGCACGAGTTGTGTGTGCGCATGCGCGCGTTCGCCATTTGCCAGTCATTGTTTCTGCGGGAATCCATTCAGCGCATGCGCCCCGGGCGTGCGCGTCTTCAGTGTCGCGGGGCTCTACAATGGTGGCCCCTTCCAACGGCACTGCAAATCTCGTCGAAGAGTTTGAAGAGTCTTTTCAGGTATTTCAGGCGTGTCTTATAAAGTAAAACACATTTGTTTTTTGAATTGAAGATTGAAATGACACTTTTCACTTTGACGTTTCGGCGTTGGAAACTTTTTCGCTGGTCAGCTAAATTGCGATTGTGTGTCTTTTGTCTTTTCAGTCATGCCTGAATGTACTGACGAAACAAGAGGCCGGTCCTTGCGTGGAGAAGGAAGAAGTGAAGGTAGAAGTGGAGAGGTTAGGTTTTTTAAATTAAAATTGGTTAGTTTAGTAAGAGCGTTGCGGTTCTAATGATGACGGTTCAGATTCATAGATCTAGCGCGGCAGATGGAGGCGTTCTTTCTTCAAAAGAGGTTTTTATTGTCGGCGCTGAAGCCGGAGCTGTTAGTGAAGGAAGATAACAACGAATTGAGGTTAGAGCTGCAGAGGAAAGAAGAGCTTCTGAAGCGGCATTACGACAAGATAGTAGTTTGGCAGAACCTTCTGGCCGATCTGCAGGGCTATGCGAAAGGTCCGATGCCGGCGGCGATAACTCCGACCGGAAGTGGCAGCGGACCCGGAGTCTCTCCAGCGCCGCCGTCGACGACTCCGCAATCGCCGATGCAGGCTATGCAACACCAGCACAATCCTATGCAGGTGGGTTTATATTTATTAAAGTATTCGTTAGGTCGCCGCACAAGTCGCGTTACTTGCGAGTCAAAGTCCAATGAATCTTGTCGTACATCACTATAACAACTAACGAACAGAAAAATATTAACAATAACACAGAAGAAAACACGTTATTTATTTTAAAAAAACAAAAAGTTCCTTCACATAAATTTTCAATTGAAACAAAGAATATAATCTTTTATGTCTCTTTAAAATATTCATTGATCGACGTCACATCACACTTCTTCGTGTTTTAACCGTTTATAGATGTTAAATAAAAAAATAGATTTTTGATCATTAAAAAATGTTATTTTTTATATTTATCAATCTTTTTTACTTTTTTATGATAAAAAATATGTTTTCAATTCTAGTGGAATTTATACCTAATACGTATAGTTCTTAACATATTATATCTTAACAAAAAGAAATACTAAAATGACACAAAAAATGCGAAATTCGTGTTTTGGTTTGCAGACTATATAGCGAATTTTCCCAATCGCAAAGGGATAATGCAGAATAATATGCTTAACCGATGCCAAAAATTTAACAAAACAGATTATACTAAAACTGAACTTTACCAAATTGCTTATTTCAATAGTGTTCTTGACCAACTTTCGTTGACGATTTTCACACAAGAAACTAAACTTTTTTTGTTGCTTGCTATCCATGCAATTATTATCTGTTACTCGGAAAACTTTCTTACCGTTGGCTTGCTCTAAAATATATTCAAAAAAAATTGACCCATAACATTTGAGTTATTTCTTATGTAAAATCGCGTTCTGTATCCAAAAATTAAGAAAGTAGAGAAAAAATGTTTTGGTTCTAAATAGTATTTTGTATCAAATTAAATGTAATTAAATTAATTAAACACTTTCCAATCAGATTATTGGTTTAGGTACTATTTATGAATTTATCGACAATTTTGGATCATTTTTAGCAAAATTGAAGATATTTTGACTACTGGGAAAAAAATTTAGTCCTGTTTTATTTTTGTTGGATGTTAGTCTAATTTATTACAAAAAAAATAAGCTGCTGTTTTATCACAATTGGTTGGAAATTATAGAAGTTATAGCATTTGAGTAAAAAAACAGAAATACAATTTTAACTATTTTCATGATTATCTTGACTTTATTGCTTATAATGTTATTTATATAAATATCAAATGGTATTTAAAATGCCGTAGATTCGAATTGCTCAGTCTTCTATGTGTATTGTCAGTTTCTCGAGTGAGAAACCAACAAAAGTCACCTATCATCACATTATCCCAAAATCCTTGATAGCGCCGTTCCACAGCCTCCATTTGCTGGTGAAAACGTTCACCGTGCTCATCACTTTCATCGCCAAGATTATCAGAGAAGAAATCCAAATGAGAGTGCAGAAAATTAATCTTTAAAAACATTGTGTTGTATAGACCGTTGATAGGAAATTCAATTACCTTTAATTTGATATAAAATACTTCGCAATCGTTCAACTTTGCAAAAACTATAAATTAAAAAAAAAAAATGATTGTACCTATTTATATATAATTATTTACTATTTTAATTTCGAATAAAAAAATATGATTTTTTGGAACACTGCAAAAAAACACCCGCATGTTAAGTGGTTAATGCCTGAGCATAAATTATAGTATGTGTTTTTTTCTTGTTCAATTGATCTTGCAACATGATAATAAGGCTCTTACAGAAACTGACAGATGTCTTTAATTGTCTCTCTTTTAGATTTGAAAGAAAAAGATATAAAAATACAGTTTATCATTTTCAGAATAATTGGGTTGCTTTCAATTTAGACGACGAAGCAGTTTACTGGATACTATTGCCGTGTTTGATATCTGTTCTCCCCTAATGATGTATACTACGTGTCATACTTCCTCTTCTAAATCTGTATTTTACAATGCTCATGCTCATTTGTCTGTGAAATCAGACATTTTCTCGTAAAACTGTTAGAAGTTAAGCATTTTATCTACAAATAAAAACTTATCATCTATGCGTATTGCCACGAGTATTGTATATTTGAAACGAATTATTGGAGGTTGTGGAGCACTGCCTTAGACAATTCGAGATAAGAATAATATTCACGAAGAAAATGTGGATAGTTATAATTAGTACACGATTCTCTTTTTTAGAACAAGGTTTTTGAGCAATTACTGCATCCAAAAGGAGTTCAAAATCACAAATTAGATATCCTATATACGATCTTAGATATTGTTTGCGGGTGCATATCATGACAAGCTTCTTTGTCATTTGATAGCACTGAAAAAGGTTTTGCTTGTAGGAATATTCAATAAGATCATCCATTTACTAATAGTAAAATTTAGAAATCCAAAGTAAGCATTTTCAGCGAGTCTGAGTACTTACATGAACTCAAATTTCAAGCAATGCTCACTGAACTTAGTTTGAAATATTTATGGTAGTAACTCACACCTACCCTAAAATCAGATCATACCCTACAGACTAAGAACTCCTCAATTAACGGGTCGCCACTTAAGAAAACTCCAATAAAACATATAAAGTTATTATTTTTTTATTGACTGGTTATATAAAGATGCGACAAGCTTCTGTCTCAAATATTAAATTGGATTTATTCGCAAAAGTAACACGACTCATTTAGCGACCTATTGATGTATCATTACATCTTATCGTAATACTTTGGCATTGTTGATAGAACCAACAACAAATGCAGCATGCGGTTGTGGCGGCTGCTCAAGCACAACAGTTCCAACAACTTCAACAGTTGCATCAGCAGCAACAGCAGCAGCAACACGCTGCTGCTGCAATGCAGCAACAGGTAGCAACTCCCTTCCAAAGATCCCCTCATCGACCTCCCCAAACACCGATGCGTTGAAGATCTGTTCGCTTTTTGTTGTCGTTGTTGTTGCTTTTATTTTCATAATATTATAATTATTGGTTATTTTGTTTATTTTAGTGTTTATTTTCATTTTTTCATTTTAATTTAGTAGACAAAATTGTGCGTCTCAATTTTTATTGTATTGTAAGACGCATAATTTTGCTTGTATTCGCACCATTGTGGTTTTGGGTTATAAGTATGCTTTATTAACTTGGCGCATTTTAGTTTTTATTTTATATATATATATCATAAATCATACTTTCAGTTGCACTAAGAGTTTAATATATTACTTATTTTATATGTATGACATGCTGATTCAGCAGTATCTATTTTGTTTTTTTAATTTCTTTAATTTCTGATGATGTGTTTAGTTTTTTCTCACATTAATTTTGACAGAGGTGTTTACCCATACAAATTAAAAATTCATCCATAAAAAAACCGAAATCAGCCCATAGTTTCGGATATAAATTTGATAATTATATTTTTGTAAATAATAATAATAGTATTTTTTGTAGCAATTTTATCATAAATTTAATTATTTCTAATATTCGAAAATCAGCGCTAAATTAATTCAATACATTTAATAATAATAATATATTTTTAGTATTTTTTCAAAACGATTCATTTACCGAAAATTTAAAAAAATAAAATCGATTATATATCAAAAATAAGACTTCATTGAAAAAAGAATTACTGATCAGCATGTAATGTCGCGTATGAATCAAGTTTTCTTATCTTTGTGCCAAAAATTTTACTGTACTGTTTTCTTAACTTCTTGACATTTCTTATTCATAGAATTGAAACTTTCAGTGCAATTGATTTATCACCAATTATAACAATAATAATACCATTTATGTTTAGATTATAATTATAAATATGCATTTATTTTATTGTTTATTAATTTCATATGGGCCTGTCTTTTCATAAAAATCAAATGTGTGTCAAAATATATTATAATATAGAATTGATACACAATTGCAAAATTGTCATCTCATAAGAAATTATTGCTACCAAAGAATTGTTAAACATTTTATTTTAATTGTATAATAAATATCGTCAATGCGAGGTTATAGCTTTAAATAATAATAATATTCAATGTTAATTATAATATTTTAGGGTATTTTAAAATATCATTACTATTGATTTATTTACCGTATAGCTCTTGTAAGATTTACTGTCAGTGTGAAGTTGTTTGTTAGTAAGAAAGAATTCTCAGAAAATATTTTTTTGTTATTTGTTATTGTTATAAAATCTCACAACAATAAGTGTGTTGCGAGTATACCTTCGGTCAAAGGCGACGAATAGTACGGATCGTGCGTAATTGATAGAGTTTTAAATTTATATATTTATGTAATATGTATGTATATATAGCAGACATGTCGAACTAGTTTTGCACCACAAGCCACATACGTTATTTCACGCTAGGCTGTGATAAAAACTATTAACATATATTTTTATAAACACCTGTTATTTAAATCATAATAAAAAAATTCAACTTGATATTTTTTATAATAAATTTTAAATTGTAATGTGCAAAATTTACGTTTGACACGCTTGCTTTTTCAGTATTAATAATTATCATGTTGGGTTTTCATAGCTTGGTGTCAGTTAAATAAACAATTTCTGCTCGACGCTTTGCTCATTTTGTATTAACAAATAGTTATTTTTAATTTATTTAATCGATTTTAACGGGACTTTGAGGTATTATTTTTCTTTACGCTAATGCGTTTATTCATTCTGCTCATTGCATAGTTTTAACAACAAATATGTAATTTTCATTAACGTTCATTTGTACTAAATATTTATAAACATCATTAATTCATGTTATTTGTATTTTAATATATCTTTTTATCATTACTTTTCGTTTTTTATTTATTTTGGCGATTTTTAGTGGTGTAACAAAGTAAGGATATTGCTTAATTTTTTTTATCAAGATTTTGGTGTTTTTAGCAATGTTTGATTTCGGTTGCCGTTTATTTTTTAGATGACGGGCGGAGTCCCTCCCGGGATGTACATGCAGCAGGGGCCGCGCGGAGCTTTTCCGCAGCCCGGGTCTCTTCAGGGTCCTTTGGCATACCTTGAAAAGACCACCACCAATATAGGTATTTTATATACAAAAGAATGAGCGACATTCGTCACTCGATTCCATATCATTGACTTTAGAATGGATGATTATGGGTGTAAAAATAAAACTTAGCAAATTATATTTGCCGTCTCAGTAATGGATCAAAATTTAATTTCAGATTTGGTGGGAATGGGCGATGGAAGAAGGTGACGGGGGAGGGGGAGGGGCAGGGGGCGAGGTCGTGGCAGAGGAAGAGGCCGCGGTAAAGCTCTTTAATTGTTATATTAAACTACTTGATACTTGTGATGTTAAGAATCAAAAAGTGATTATATATGCAGAAACTCTTGATCCAAGGCCAATCATGTTGCTACAGACAACGCCAGAGTAGCAATACTGTTTGCACAGATTTTTTTTCTATAAAAATAATTTTTTAGCATTTACTAACAGTTCCTTTGTACCAATTATAACAACTAACTGTTATATAGCTAAATTGAAAACATTTAGTTTTGATACACAATAGTAAGCAATCTTTGTTTTGAATGATAATGCTGCTTGTATATCATAAATGTGAAGCTTTACCGTTTCCATGCGTGAATGCTCTTTTTCTTTGAGATGGTTATCATATTTTTACTGCAGCCGAATCTTTTTATCATCTCTACTTGTATTTATAAATCCAAGACAAAGTTCGCATTGATACTTCTTCGAGCTAAAAAATTTAATAACACTAAAACAAGTATTTTACTCAAAATAATAAGTAAGAGATACTAAACTTCTTTATACAATAGACCCCCCAATAACACGGTAAATTGGAGACGTGCTATTTGAATGTCCGTTACTTTATGTAACGTGCCCGATTCATACATACGTATTGCAAAAAATTGTATGAGTATTTTCTAGTACACTAATTACACTTTGTTCCCAATTTACCGTGTTATTGGGGGGTCTATTGTATTTATGTGTAAACAATTTAGGTTCAGTCAACTCCTCCATGGCCGGCGATTATTATTCATAAGATTAATATTTTTTATTTATTTTTCAGGTCGTGGTACATCCCCCGAATACGGTGGTGGTAGTATGACACCTCCATGATAGATACCCCTCCCTTGATCGCGGACAGTGCCCCATGGTGTCAATGTCCGCGCTCTTTATCACACCCTATGGCACCGTTTATTTGCACACACACACATACTCTTCGTTTCTTCGGTGTGAGCTCCGTTTTTTACGTATGCATCCCCGGATCGTTTCATTTTCATACGTTTTATTTGGTTTTACCTTATATATACACCTGTGTGTAACATGACTGGACATTTAATTATTTTATAAGTTTATTTTTTTGTGTATTGTATATATAAATATATATATTTATATAAAAATGATATCCAACTTCAAAGATTTGATTTTATATTATGTACATATATACAGAGTTGAAGTTGGAATTTTATTTTATGCATATCTAATCTTATTTTATGTACACTTTCGGGCACGTTCACAATCATTGCTCGCTCTTTTTAACCTTGTATATTGTTATTTAATTTTATGTGCATGTTTCTATGTGACTTAATTTATTATTTGACCGTGATCGAACTCCACTTCTGTGAGACTAATGGAAGGGTTATATTTAACAGATATTGTAATTAACTGAGCATGATGATTCAGTTTAGTTTATTGTTAGGCATATATTTTATACGTGAAAATGAACAATTTTATTTTTTTATTATTTATTACGGGACATTGTTGTCATATTAGTTCATGTGTTTAATTATTGTAGTATATTATACAATTATTTTATATATAAGTCGAAAGAAAAACCGTGTAAATACATATTTTGATAAATAAATGATTAACATTTAGACATATACTGATTTTGATTATTATATCACTTTGAGTTATGAGTTATCAGTCAATGAGCAAAAATTAAAAACATTAATTAATTAAAAATTCATTTGGTTTTACCTAAAAAATTATAATAGTGTTAAATTTTTTAATTTGTTCATTTCCGCTTTGTAAATAATGCAGTTAATGTGATGTTGTGTTTCAAGTCGAGTTACAGCATCCATGTTTCTCAATTTACACGCTATTTGTTCTCCGTATAAAGAATACTCGTCCTTTTGCGAACTGATCTCACTGTTTTTTGCTGCTAAGCTTGTCATGATCTTATAAGCTTGATCCACCTGAATATCGAGTCCCGTCTTCGTTTGCTTCGGACAGATTATACTATTCTTTGGCGAAACATTTATCTTTCTTTTTCTATTACTAAATCTGCTTTGTCTCGGCTGTTCTTTAGAAGTAGCAGTAAGTACCTCGATTTCTTCTTCGGCTTCAGTATTTGAATTCATCTCTAATTTATCTTGTTGATCTTCTAATGATGATTGCTGTATGTTGTCTTGCCGCTAAAAGAGAAAGCAGCAACGTAGAAATAGAAACAATTAAAATTAAAAAATTATTGTCGCATCTGTTTCGGGGATTTTTCCAGAATTCTACATAAGTAAGCTAATTTCGAAACCAATTTACTGGAATACTTGGAAGCATATAATCTAATACAATATAGCACTAAACTCCTTGATAACGGCACTGAAAAATAAAAAAAAAACGATTTATAAAGAAGCATTTAAAATAGTATCTCACTTGAAATCCTGAATTCTTGGCTCTGTTTGGCTTAATTCTATCCGCCAAAAACATAAGTTGTTTATAACCATACCAAGTGTTTCTTTCTATATCTTCGTCTTCCATACCAGATTTCTTCATGTTTTGAATCTTCTTCCTCGTTTTTCTGAATTGAGCCATTAAAACTGTAATTTTCCTCTCAACCTCTAACATATCGCACTCTAAGGTCGTAGAAATATCTCTTATAGCGTCGTGCTTCTTGCTCCTATTTTTATAATCTTTATGTTTTACATCCCACAACACAGAATGTTGGCGGTAAAGCTCGATAAGATCGCTCACGTTGTCTTCTGACCACATTGTGACAATAAAAAAAATCGTGAAACCACACCCAACGACGCATCTGCCACGACTGGCTCAGATCCGAGTGAATCCGATAAGTTCCGAGCCGACTCGAAACCGGTTCGTTTCGTGTCGACTCGATAATAATTGACAACTCTACATAATGTTCCATGGAGCGTATCACTACTATTTCTCACACTCCGACACGTGTCATGCGCATGTGCAGAAATAAAGCAGAATTGTCAATACGAACAAATAGTATAGCAAATCGCGTTCGTAAACTCACGCTGATTCATTAATGCCATTAAATTGATTGTAAATTTAGTTTTAAAAATAAAAATTTACTTTACAATACATTTTACTAGATTTTTTACCAGCACAAGGAAAAAGCTTGAAAATAATTACTATTTTACTTAAAATTAATATCAAAGCTCATTTGACAGGACAAATAAAATAAATTATTCAAACCAAGAAGGGGTGCTTACTTATTATTTAAAGCGCTAATTTTTTTATCTAGCGTAGTCTAAAGCAGTGGTCTCCAAAGTGGTTATGTAAGTCAACATTTAGTGGTCCTCGATCATAAATGAGAATTTGACAGCTGCGATGCATTCGAATGCCCGTAGAAGAGTCAACAGCATTTTTTTTTAGATTAATTTGATTTTTTATAAATGACTAAATATATTTATGGGTACGTATTAATTGTTCTCAGTTTATGGCGGCTTCAAGGACGTCATTTAAACTTTTTCCAGAGGGGGGCAAAAAGTTGGCCAGTCAGTGATATTTTTTTAATATTTAAATATTATTTCTGGCCAAATTCAAAGGGGTCCCTATTTATAATCCATGTTAAAAGCAATAAAATTGTGGTATCGTCGTTACAGTGGGAACGCTCTGTTATCTAGCGTTCATATTACGACTTATAAGTAGGAATCGAATGAAACATACCTAAACCGAATTTTACCCAGTAGAAGAGCGTAAAAAATAATTATCGCTTCTCAGAAGTCAAAAGCAATAAAATCGTGTCGTCGTCGCAGTGGGAACGCTTGATTATCTAGCGCTCATATTGTGACTTTTTATAATAATATTACAAATTTAATGTAGCACATCTATACCAAATTTTGACCAATAATAGAGCGAAAAAAACAATTATCCATTCTCAGAAGTCCAAAAATCCACATCAGAAGCAATAAAATCGTGTCGTCGCCGTCGCAGTGGGTACGCTCGTTACCGACTATTAATACGTTAAACTATAGCAATAATTAATACTTAAAACTTTCTCTACAGAAATAATAATTACAAAATAAAGAAGTATCTGTTTATCTATAATACAAACATCCAACAATATTAAGTTGGTGGGAAACTGAAAAAACATATTAAATACTTTAAAATTACACATATATTTAGCTATTATTTGCAATTCGCAAAGTTAGTTCCCACATTACAAATGATAGCTTAGTTTAAAAGTATGTAAATTGTATTATAATTTAGACGGTTTAGTTTCTAATTAAAATTACTATTATGGATAAAGAGTAGCATAAATCATCATCAACAAAAATATCAGTTAACACGTTAAAAATAAATTAAGAAGTTAAGTAATTCATATTTTTCCCGAAGTAAGCTTTCGAGTTTCTGGCAGCCCAGATCTTTGAGAACGTATCTTAAATTTACACCGAGAAACGTAATACGTTACACCTCATTATGGTACATATACGTGTTGGAAAACCCAAATATATTTGTATAAAATGCAATTTTCTATAAATCTTTTTGAAAAAAAAAAAAATTATAAAAAGAAAAATATTTTGTACATACGATGTAACAATAAATCACTTTAACGTGAAATTTAAATTTAAGCTATTTATAAAAGTTGACCAAATACAAGCACGTAAGTTGCCATTTCCTCTAATATAGATATTTGAAAAACTTGAACATGGCCCGGCTAGCTCAGTCGGTAGAGCATGAGACTCTTAATCTCAGGGTCGTGGGTTCGAGCCCCACGTTGGGCGCTTTCTTTTGCTTTTTAAATTTCATATTTTATACTTAAGTTTTGATATTTTCCTTAACATATAGCATCAATAAATTAAATTCAATAAAATAGTTTCTTAAACATATTTATAATGTGGCACAAAATAATCTTACACCATATTATGGTAGATTATAAACAGAAAGCTTACTAAACTCTATGTCAAAACAAGCAATAAAAAATATATTATTTCACAATACTTTCTGTGTATTTTGATATTACGAGAAACAGCTAAATCCACACTGGAACAGCTATTTACACAGCTGAGCTGTCTTAGATCAGATCGATCTACTATATTATTTAGTCTAAATACAATCAAGAATTTATCAATGATACAGATAGTGAAATTATCAAGTATTAAAAATTTAGTTTCCTTAGTACGACATCTTGTATTTTTTGTTATATCTATTATAAAATAACTTCAAGATATTCTCGAGTTGTCAAAGCATTCACACTGTTGTAATTGATCCATAAATCTTAGTTCCAAAACACATTCTTCCTATAATGGAGTCATTTTCCGAATATTTTCTCCATTATCTCCGTCAATGTCAATCGATCAGCGATTTCACGCTAAATTGTATGCGCCTTTAAGAATATCATGTCAACTTGGGATATAGATGTCGATGATTGAGATGACTCACTGGATGCTGAGGGATTTGCTTAATGGCACTCACAGGACTCCCCCTAATTCAACATAATAATCTACATTTGCGACACGATTGAATGACTCACGTGAGATTCTGATTATCTCTACGATTGGGGTAGATGAGACATGAGAATCGACTGTCCGACTGAATAATAAACAATATGAAACTATAATATAGAGTGCTATTGAACTATCGTTTATTTTTATGGTCGCGGAATATGTGATAGGTATATTACATAAGTAAATTTTTGGACTGTACTTCCAGAGTTTTATTATTATATTTTTATTTATTATTAAAACTTTTTATGTGCACAGGGAACATGAAAACTATTGCGTCACTGCTATGAAACACTTTTTTACCACAAGCTGTTACTGCTCCATGCGACATATTTTCCCTAACACCAACAGAGAAGGGTACCATTGTCTGAGTCGTGTATAAAAAAATCTTTATTGCGGGATTCCATTATTATTGTTTATTCTTTGAATCCCCCAATGTCAGTGTCGGGCGTCAGACTGGAATAAGAGCCAGGCGAATAACCAAATTGTTCAATTTACCATCGTCATTCAGTAGCGAGATTAACACGCACCACTGGCACGCGTGTAGCACTATCTGTCCTTGAGCTTTTCGGCGATGGGGTCTTGGAAATTGCACCCCGGGGGCTCAGCACCCGGCGAGGGCGTCCCTTCGATCAGGGGACATCCTTCTCCCACATGCATGATTGGAATGTAATGCTCGGCTTACACACAACTTTTATTATAATCGTATTATTTTATATTGGTGAAACCGACGTGATCATTAAATATTTTGGGTATCGAAATAACGCAATATGTATATCACCATGATAAGTTCGATTTATATGTATTTAAAATTATTTTATATTACGAAAGATATCTATTGAATTTCTGCAAAAACGAGTTTGAGCTCTAAATTAGAACGATGAATAGTCCAAAATATTGATGAACCTTTCTAAAGAATTTATTTTTTAAGTATATCATTATTTAACGCGAACAATGAAACATAGATTTGATTATTTATGTGACGAAAAAATAGCAAATGAATTCCAGGCGAACTTCAACGAGCTCAGATTCAGACGACAACGACTCGAAAATATATACACCAAAATGTCTCACAATATCTGATTTTCGTTATGGTTTGGAGAAATTGAGGACGAAAAAATCGTCAGACTATGATTTTATTCCAGTTGGTATGTTTAAAGAAATGTAAGACCTTATCGCACGTCCGCTGTTTCAATCTTTCATTGAAAGCAAATACTTTTCAAGATGTATGGAAAATTACGGAAGTGACTCCCATACACAAAAATGGAAACAAATCCATAATAAAGATTTATAAATCGGTACAGATTTAAATTATTCGAAATCATACTTCCGTCCGGGCGGACCGATCTAGGCGGCACTTGCTTGGGACGGCATTTTCGCGATTGAAGGACTGTTCGTGTAGTGTGATTCTTAGACTCAATGCGCTAAAAATATATCTAAGAATAGCTAAGAGCTAAGTCGAATATGTGAAAACAGCAAACAACAGTTTAACAAATGCTGAATGACGATAATTTGTCCAGGTTTCTTAGAATCAGTAAAAGTCGAAGTTACACTAAGTGTCCCGCACTGCTTGTTTGAGTTGAACACGTACTAAATTAAAAAAAATCCTGATAACTGTTTTACACATTTTATTTTATATGCATATCATATTCAAAGGGTAAGTAGCGTAGCTGAAGAAGGAGGGGGAGGTGTCAAAAGGAATGGCATGCCCCGGAAAGTTATAGAGTCTTAGAAATGTCAGATTTTTTATTATATATCGAGATCTTTAGCGATAAATCTGCTCAGTTTTTCAATTTTTTTGACGGAAAATTTCGATATGAGCAATCAAATAAATATCATCCACTCTTTTTTTAAAGATACCTTTGATCAAATTTGTCATTCTCTTCTGAATCATGTCAACTTCTAATGTTTGATCGTGAGATGATGTGATGTTCTCGGCTTGACGGCGGGCAGTCGTGGTCTTCGGGAGGGCCGTCTCTGGAGCGTCTATTCGTGTCTATTCAAAATCTTTATTTTGTTTTTAATAACAAAAGTGTCATATTGTGTGTTTTATTTATATTCCGAAACAAATGAATAAAAAACAAAACATTTTTCTGATTTGGTAAGTAAAGTTGCTATAACATTAATAACATGCATCGATAATAATAGTAATAATAGACACTAAAATATACCATATAAATCTGTTTCATGTCGATTGGTGTAAGTCGAACTTTACATTTCTAAATAGACACTCAATAAAAGCGGCGTTCGAAAAGTGATAAAGAGTGTATGTATCTCATCATTCTATCTGGGGTGAGAAATGATTCACACTAAAATTGCATGGGCCGTGTTATCTGAAGTGTACACTCTGTAATGTTTAAACGTGAATCAATAGAAGGACTGGTGTATTTATAAAAAGAGTGACTTACATATGACAGAGCAAATGCTGCTATGTAGACCAATTCGAATGTTTTATGTTTATAACATGAGTTTTTTAGATATTTTACTTTGTTATACAATACGGCTATTTTCCGTAAAGAATATGTTCATGTAATTATTAATTTCATACGTAACATTAAAATTCGTAGATTCATGTTATCCAAAATATAAATTGTTTATACGTTTATATTCCGGCCATATTTAAATGCGTAATGGATCAAATCGTAAAACCTCCCGAGTCCTTTCGAAGCTCGAGCCTTACTCTTAGCGACTTAAAGTGGCGGTCTAACTAGGCCAAAGCTGGCGATCGAAATGGAAAAATGCTTTTGCTCTTTTTTTACTTTGAGCTCGAAGTTGGAAGAAATGAATGATAAGAGTGTTCATATTGCTGTGTTTCATTTTACATATTATCAAACAAAATGGAAGGAGATGGTTTTACTTAAACCTTTAAGTAAAACAGGTAAATGGTGGTTTTAGAGTTGTTATTACAGTTATAAGCAAAACTGTAGTTCATATATCACTTTAGTCAAAACAGTAGATGTGCATTTGATAGCTAATTGCATTTTTTTATATATTACTTATGAACGTCTCTTATAGATTGCTTATAAATTATTATTACAATTATATATTATATAAAATTCTAAATTCACTGGTGGGCAGGATGAAAGCTGCATTGAAGTTTATTTCATTTATTCAACTCGAAATTATATTTTACACATTTTCTACTCTTATCTCAAATGCTGATTTTATTTATACTTAAACGCCATATACATTGCTGAAATATATCCCGAAACAAGCATATTTTTAAAACTTCTAATGAAGTTATAAGATCAATATGTACAATGTATGATATGTTATAAATATACAGATAATGTTATCACTTAAATATCCTTTTATATATATTATTATATTATTGTTTATGTTATCGTAGGATATTTCTCAATTTTTATGTAACTGTATAAATAGGCCCGACCCACTGGTAAAAAGGAGAATCAGAGTGGGATTTGTGAACGGAGGCCGAACGCTAGACGTTGTTTCGACTGTAAATAATTAATTCAAATATTTATTAGAGACAACAAATGAAAATAAAAAAATATTACAATAAGTGAATTTAGAACATTATTTTTGCTCCTTTATGACAAAAATAAAATTGGTGGCAGCGGGTGGGATCCCGACACTCCAACTGAAGAAGGAACAACAGAAGTGCATCTCCTGAAACTACGGAGTTAGACTTTCCAGTCTTTCAACCGGGACCCGAACAAAAATTCACTTAAATCGTCAAGTCAAGAAATCTCAAAGAAGATCAAACGACTGAAAATCAACATCGCCTGTGGGTCCACCACCAAGTTGATAGAAGACGTAAAACCTTCGATTTCCATACAAAGACGAGTAAAGCAGCCATACGGACATCTGCGTGAAGGAAACTCCCGAGACGAGCAGCCTTCGATTTCAAACGAAATACGTAGAGAGAATCAACAACTTCCCAGAAGAAACCTCGTTCGAGCAAGAGCCGCGACAGCAGCAGACTCAGAAAACGAAGACCTTCATACCAGCACAGCCCCTCAGAAGACTACATTCCGCACGAGCAAAAGCCGCGACAGCAGCAGACTCGGCAGACGGAAGATTCCCTGATTGAGCGAACGCAACGACGAAGGAAGTTCTACCCCTGAATCCAGCAAGATCTCATCACACCAGACAAGATGTTCAAGAACGTCGTAGTACTGTGAGTCTATCTTTGCTATATTTTCGGGTTGTCCAAATTATTTACATACCGATACATTCTGATCTCATATTAAACTACACATAACACACATACATAACCACATAATCAAAAATGTCTATTCCAACATCTCCAATAGTTACTAACAACTCCAAAAATGGATCGATCAATCTCTCTCTCGATACACTTATGAAATTCATACCTACCTACGATGGAAATCAAAAAGATCTCTATCCTTTTATTTACGACTGTGACACAGCAATAAACCTCTGTTCCTTAGAACTAAAACCAATTTTACTAAAATACATAATTCATAATGTCACAGGCAAAGCTAAATATTCCATAGCGAATTTTCAATATGATTCTTACGAAGAATTTAAAGAGTTTTTAATCTCCTCGTTCGGAGAAAATAAACATTCATCACAACTAGAATACGAACTTAGAAATTGTAAACAAAAACCAGGAGAACCAGTCATAAATTTCATCCAAAAAGTAGAAATCTGTACTAACAATTTAATAGGATCGATAAGGCTATCAGTTACAGATAAAAAGGAAATATTCGGACGTATTAAACAAATAGAGGATAATGCCTTAAATACTTTCATATTCGGATTAAATCCGGAACTCTCAACTCCTGTTAGACTTACGAAACCTAAAACTCTTTCAGAAGCTTCTAATACAGCATTAGAAGAAGAAAAGTTTCTAACCGCATTCAGAGAAATGCATATCAGTTCACCCTTAATATGTAACATTTGCAAACGACGCGGACATAATGCTTCTACATGTCGAAATAATAATAACCGATTTCCAAGATACCAAAATAACTACAATAACATAAATATCAAAGAGGAACGAAAAATAAACCAATTTAGCGCGAGTAAAAATCCATCAAAATTCTGTCGTTATTGTAAAAGGAATAACCACACGATTGACGAATGTAGAATTAGAATATATAACAATGAAAAATACGGTAAAAATCAATCTAATCAAAGTCGCGATTATTTAAACTCCAGAAATTCCGAGACAGCTGCCGTGTCCCGGAATATAAAAAACATTGAAGGCAGAATATTAACATTGAAAAATACAACCGCTTTTGTAACTTTAGATTGTTATCAAGCAGATAGACCTCTTAAATTTCTTATCGATACCGGAGCGGATATATCAATCGTAAAATTAAACTCATTAGAAAGTGAAGATATAGTCGACGAATCAATAAAAGTAACCCTTCGTGGTATAGATAATTCTGATAACCCAACAAAAACATTAGGAGTTATCAAACTGACTTTCCCTTTCGATGAATATATAATTCGTCATAAAGCTCATATTATCGCACCTAATCAAACAAACATTCCCTTGGACGGAATATTAGGAAACGATTTCTTAAAATCAAACAAGGCAATAATAGATTATGAAAATAATTACCTACTCGTTAGAGATAAGAGACTAAATATTCTACACCATTATTCTGATAAACAAGTTACGTTAAACCCTAGAACTGAAACAATAGTTTTATTAAATGTCTTAAATCCGGAAATAAAAACAGGAATCTTGCCTGAAACAGAATTACTCCCTGATGTCTATTTGTCGCGAGCCATTACTTCTGTAAATGAAAAATCCCAAGCTTATGCTACAATACTTAATTGTAGTGATAAAGAAGTAAAGCTGACAAATACTAACATAATTCTAGAACCATTCGACGAAACTAAAAGTTTCCTTTATTTTCAAAAAAGTGACAAAATAGATATAACACGTAACGATAGAGTAGTGCAACAACTTCGAGTCGCACATCTTAATAAAGAGGAATCCCATTCTATTATATCACTATGTTCTGAATTTAATCGTGTATTTCATTTAAAAGATGATCCATTATCCAAAACAAACACGATTTCCCACGAGATACCGATAACATCGCAAATCCCCATCTACACTAAGTCATACCGATACCCCGAGGTACATAAAAAAGAAGTTGACAAACAAATTACAGAGATGTTAGACCAAAATATTATAAAACCCTCATCTTCTCCATGGTCAGCTCCACTATGGGTAGTCCCCAAGAAAATGGATGCTTCTGGAACTAAAAAATGGCGGATCGTGATAGACTACCGCAAATTAAATAACGTAACTGTAGGTGACGCATTCCCCTTACCCAACATAAGTGAAATACTAGATCAGCTAGGACATTCAAAATACTTCACAACCCTAGATCTCGCTTCAGGATTTCACCAAATTCCAATGAATGACAAAGATTCAGATAAAACGGCATTTTCAACCCCAACGGGTCATTATCAATTTTCACGTATGCCTTTTGGATTAAAAAACGCACCAGCGACTTTTCAACGATTAATGAACAGTGTACTAACTGGATTGCAAGGCATTAAATGTTTTGTGTATCTGGATGATATCGTGATTTTCGCAAATTCTATAACTGACCATACGAACAAACTTCGCGAAATCTTTAAACGACTAGATAAACATAATTTAAAACTACAAGCAGATAAATGCGAGTTTATGCGCCATGAGGTAGCATATTTAGGACACGTCATTACTAAAAACGGCGTCAAGCCTGATCCTTCTAAAATATCTTGTATAAAGAATTATCCTAAACCGCAAAACGTTAAAGATATCAAATCATTCCTAGGATTAGTAGGATACTATCGAAAATTTATTCTCAACTTTTCTAAAGTCTCACAAAAACTAACTATCTTATTAAAAAAGGACGTATTATTTAAATGGACAAACGAACAAGAAGACGCTTTTGAGACACTTAAAAACGCATTAATTAACGAACCTATATTGCAATATCCCGACTTTACAATTCCTTTCACCCTGACAACTGACGCTTCAAATTCTGCTATAGGGGCAATCCTATCTCAAGGAACCCTAACCAAAGATCTTCCGATAGCTTATGCTTCTCGCACACTCAACAAAGCAGAAATAAATTATTCCACGACTGAAAAGGAACTACTCGCAATAGTATGGGCATGTCAACATTTTCGTCCATATCTATACGGACGAACTTTCCAAATAATTACCGATCATCGCCCATTAGTCTGGTTAATGAACTGCAAAAATCCAAGTTCACGACTTGTAAGATGGCGTCTCAAACTTGAAGAATTTGATTATACTATTTCATACAAAAAAGGAAAACAAAATTGCAATGCTGATGCATTATCACGAATAAATATAGATCCAATAGCTAACAAATTAGTATTTCTTAATATAACAAAAGATAACCAGATACCCAACAGAGATAAAGAAATCAGTATTCCCAATGACAAAAATAAAATAATTGTACCCAAACATGATCAAATCCATGAAATCTTAAAAGAATATCATGACTCTATTATAGGAGGACATGCAGGTTATAATAGGATGCTAAATAAAATAAAGTTTAAATTTAAATGGCAAAATATGCACAAAGACATCGTAAATTATGTGAAACAATGCGAATCTTGTCAGTCAAACAAAGTATACCGTCAAAAGATTAAGCAACCCATTGAAATAACCACAACTAGCGAATGTGCATTTGAAAAAATCGCATTAGACATAGTAGGACCATTACCCCTAACCGAGGATGGCAATAAATATATCCTAACACTACAAGACGATTTGACAAAGTATACACAAGCATATCCAATACCAAATCATGAAGCCGAAACAATCGCAAGGACATTTACTAGCAATTTCATATGCCAATACGGCGTTCCAAATTCAATTCTTACCGACCAAGGTAAAGAATTTACTTCCAATATTCTAAAAGAAGTCTCAAAATTATTTAAAATACGGCAAATCCAAACTTCAGCATATCACCCAGAATCCAATGGAGCTTTAGAGAGAAGTCATAGTACTCTTAAGGACTATCTCAAGCATTATATTTCTCCAGAACAAACAGATTGGGATCTTTGGATTCCCTTCGCTATATTCAGTTATAATACTACTCCACACACTGCAACGAAGTTCACACCATTCGAATTAATCTTTGGTAATTCACCAAACTTGCCGTCAACCTTAACCAAAACTGAATTCAAATATACTTATGATTCCTTCGCCGATAATTTAAAATTAAAATTATGTAAATCGCGAGAAATGGCTAGAGAAAATTTAATTAAAGCAAAGGCAAAAACAAAAGAAAATTTTAACATTGACAAAAGGTTACGAACATTTAAAGTAGGCGATCAAGTATATCTAACCAATAACGCAACAAGATTAAATAGATCAAAAAAGTTAGCACCCAATTTTAATGGACCATACGAAGTTGTAAAAGTAAACAACCCATTAAATATTACAATTAAAATAAAAAACAAAATAATTAAAGTCCATACGGATAGAGTAAAAATAGCTCATTAACGATTCAAATTCATTCAGAACCTACGAAGTTAAGGATGATATTCTCTTTTTATTACTATATATATATTTCATGTATAAATTTTAAGTAGTCCGAGCTATCAAACTTCGAGATGAACCATTCCAAGTAGTCCGAGTTATCAAACTTTGAGATGAACCATTCCAAGTAGTCCGAGTTATCAAACTTCGAGATGAACCATTCCAAGTAGTCCGTTCAATATACGTTATCAAGATATTTAAACAACTGTAGGCTAATGACAGCTGCAGTGTATATATATATATGTTTTCACAATAAAATAACTTATCACACACACACAACTCATACATTCACCTACAATTCTAAATTTTGTACATTACAACAGACAAATGGATAACTCGAATTGTGGCATAGATTGACCAGTGATAATAATTGTTAACATGTATTATATTTTTCGTAAACAAAACGCCACTCGTATGTTTACTCTTAACGGGGGAGGTGTTATAAATATACAGATAATGTTATCACTTAAATATCCTTTTATATATATTATTATATTATTGTTTATGTTATCGTAGGATATTTCTCAATTTTTATGTAACTGTATAAATAGGCCCGACCCACTGGTAAAAAGGAGAATCAGAGTGGGATTTGTGAACGGAGGCCGAACGCTAGACGTTGTTTCGACTGTAAATAATTAATTCAAATATTTATTAGAGACAACAAATGAAAATAAAAAAATATTACAATAAGTGAATTTAGAACATTATTTTTGCTCCTTTATGACAGATATATTACAAAAAATAATAAGCGTTGAACATTGTTTACAGAAGTCAAAATATTGCAATTGGATAATATAAAATTAATTTTATCACAGGCTATTCGTTCAACCGGCTATAATTTCATCTGTTACACTCCGCTACGACACCCTGCAGACTAGTGCTCACTAACCAGTATGTAAACAATTATTTATTAATATTTTTAAAGTTATTTAATACTTACACGACTAATATTTGTAAGATCTGGGTTCGAATTCCATATAGATCCTAGTGTTTTTCAATTTTTATTCTGCCTGGGTGATCGAAATTATATTTTAGCTCGATTATCACAGTTAGGTAGTAGATTTTCTTAATCTCACGGAGGAATATCGTGATGAATAATAAAGTAAAAAGCTGTAACACTAGTTTATAATTAATAAAATATATTTAATACTAGTCAGGTGTCTCATTATTTACTTACTAGTTTTTGATACCCCATTGTAACGCATTAGGCTAACACTTGTCATGTTGCAATGGAAGATTTACAATAAATAAATATATATAGCGCTGTGTGATATGTTACATATGCATCTTTTTACAACCAAGCTCGTTCATAATTGAATTAAAACTCGGATAATATTGTCCATTGGGGTTCACCTAATTGGATTTAAGCATCACTTTGCAGCGGCAATGTTGCATTATTGCGCAGATTCGACGATATAATAAAATTTGAGCCCCTCTGTATCCATTTTTAATTTTCCCCTTTGTGTGGGTTTAATAGGATTATCTTTGCTATGGTATACCAATAGTTTTTTTAATACAGTGAAATTTTAAATAAAATAATTTAATATATAAAATATGATGAAAGCTCTCACTTTTAATTAAAAACTATTATTCAAACGCGCCAATTTAGGGTCTCCCTTTGTTCTTTCGCTCCGGGTGTAATTTAAGATCCAATGTCGTCGCTTAAAAATTGCAAGACATATAAGCAAAGTGCTGGAAGTAGGGGAATATTTTTTTCGGTTAAGGTAAAAGAAAAACTGGAGGAAAAACCTTTCAGCTAGATGCGGTGTGTCCAGATTTTTTAGCGAGATGAACGCATTAAGGCGAGAGGGGAAAAGTTAAGTTTGTGAGTGAATTATTAACGACTGGAACTTTGCTGTGTGGTTAAAAAGGAGAGTAGAGTACCCCATGTGTATATGTATAAATGGGTGGTTAGAACAGGGACGTCATTTCAGATTTTTTCAGTAGGAGGCAAAAGTTGGCCAATCAGTGGTCGTTTTTTTTAATATTTCATTAAGATTGATTAAGTATTTCATTAAATGTCATGGATTTTTTGGCCAAATTCAAGCTTGGAGAAACACTCGATTATCTAGCATTCATATTAAGACTTTTAATATCAATATTACAAAGGCAAATGCCCCCACCTGCCCCTCCAAATTATGTCCCTTGGTTAGAGTAACTCTTAAACTCGTGGAAACTTCAGTGACCACTATGGTAATTTAAATTAGTTAATGTGAATGCTAGAGGTTTTTGTAGTGTACAGATATTTTCCAATATATATTTATTTAATTAAATTAATAGATATTGAAATATACAATAGCTTTCTATAAAACAAATTCAATTAGTCTGGTAAATTAGACATTTTAATTTATGTTACATATTTCTTAATATAATTTAAAATAAGCAAAATACATTAAATAAATTTAATTTCAACTTTCATCGGTAGATGGTAGTAGTATTTTTTTTATTTATTATAAACTTTTTAATTAGGTGTAGATTTTTGTTATATAACTCAAGTTCATAAAAATTTAAAAAAATACATGACGTATTAAATTTTATATAGTTTAGTAGTAAAAATAATAAAAAAGTTTCCCGTACCGGGAATCGAACCCGAGCCTCCTGGGTGAAAGCCAGGTATCCTAGCCACTAGACCATACGGGATTTGAGAGTGCTGCACAAAATTAATCTTATAAAATAATTTAACCTAATCAAAGCCTGTATAACTTATAAAATAAATATAGTATGAATAGAAACTATTGTTAGTTATTTAATATAAAAAAAACATATTCTTAATATAATTTACAATATTTACCTTTTATAAAAATTAAAACAATGCTAAAATAGTATGTTTCTAAAAGCAAAAATAATTATTTTATTACGTTGGTGCTTATAGGTAGACTGGTAGTTATTTTGTTTCATTTTAAGAATTTTATAATTCAACCCTCGCCAGTTTACCCTCTGAAAACGTCCTCTCAAGTCGTGTTTTATCACACTGAGGCCCAAAAATGCCACTCCATCTAAAATTTCGTTTACAATTTTCTCGCAAATAATTCTCCTCCGAAAGCTTTGCATTTTTATTAAAATTTTAGTGATACACGTCGTATATTTTACGAATACAAAACCATTTTCGCTTTGATTGCATTAGTTCATTGCACATGTTTATTTATTTTTACAATTCTGCTCTTTTAGAATTCAACTAGTGTCTAAAATTCATTCAATTCCATTGTCGCCAAATTTCAGGGGAATTACCATCCCTTGATGCGACTGCTCCCCAAATAATGATGGATGGACCGGTCCAGGGAAGCCGCTTGATAAATGCAAACAGAAGAGGGCTAAAAAGGGGGTGAGGGGTGATTTATCGCCCTCTCCTGGTGTTATCCTTCGATCGAGCCAGTTTTGACATCACAATTAGGCTTTGAGCAAACTTAAACCGCCCATGTCTTACGCACGAGTTAAATTTTATTCAAAAGAAGAAGGAAGCGAGGGTTATTTTGCTATCTATTCAATAGAATTTTATTATAGTTGTTGCTCTGCTGTGGAATTCTTGAGGAAAATTCATTTCGGAAAAGGCTCGACACATGGCCGTGTTCTCACATGCCAGGCGTTATTATCATACGTAAAAAACGTGGCCCTTTGTGAGGGTGTCAGTTCCCTTCTTGTAATTCTGTAGTTGAGGGGAGTCGTAAAAAATGTCGTAAAAATTCCATCAAGTCTATCAATTGACGTCGTTGAGGATATATTTTTTTTATTATTCAAATGTATTTTTGAAAATTATTAAAAAAACTAATGTAGTAAAGAAAAATAAAAATTAATAGTCTGAAATAGATTGAAAAAAAAAATATATTTTCGCAGTCGGTAGGATTCGAACCTACGCTCCCAGAGGGAATCTGATTTCTAGTCAGACGCCTTAACCGCTCGGCCACGACTGCTTGTGCAAGTTGGGCTCAATAATTGTATTTCAGTACAGCTATTAAATGATACGATTTTCTGAGTAAAATATCGTACTAAAATCAAAGCTATATAATCTGCAGCCTACAATTATATTTTTTTAATTATTAATATCTATACATAATAGTAATGGTATATAACTAATTTGAGAAACTGTATTATTTTGCGTTTTTCAAACTTTTTCCGTGTCCGGTGATCTAAATCCACAAATATTTCATTCCTAAAAATTTTATTTTTCGGCAATTGTGTGACCATTAAGCAGTTTCTACAATATATTTAGATATCTTAGAAGTTTTTCAGATTGAGCACCTTGATACAATTCTAAGACGTGGTATTTTTGCTTGCGGTTAATTCTCTCTTTATTCATGAAGAAATCTATTGGCTTACATTCCGGATGTTTCAATAAGTACATTATGAATATTATTATATGACTCAAAAATAAAAGCTAAAAAACTTTTAAGTACTAATTTAAGTGCAGATCGCTTTTATTGAAGAGAAAGCTCTCTGATTATAACACTAGTTGACTGAATTTTTGCAAAATTATTTTTACACTTATCGCCAAATCGTTCGTTATTATTATTAGTAGCTTGACTTTCTATTACATTCTTTTAAGTCTCTTTTCCATCGATACTTCAGCAACTGGCCATTCTGCGACTAATAAGTTGTACTTTTTCATTTTGACCTAAATCAACTATCTCTCAATCTTTATTAGCCAGTCGATTTATCAGCTAGTTCCATTTATTTATTTAATAAATTAGTTAAATCAGTTTTCAATTGAAGAAATTTAATATAAATGCAATTAACAATAAATTTACGAAATATTGATTGGAATTCCAAATGATGACACGAGTAATTTTAGTACCTGCTAAACATATCTCTAATTTGTTAAGAATGGATTAGTTGTGACATTAAAGCTAAGCTTGCCCTGTAATTCTTGTGATAGAACTTCGTTCCCAGCAAGGCCGTGCCTTGAAACTTTGAAAAAATCTGACGAGCGGTTAGGGTTGTTTGGGTTTTGACCCGGAAACTTCGGATATCAGTAGTGAAACAGAAAAGCTATTGATTACTTGAATTTTGCAGTTATCAATCTTAACAAAAAAACTTTCAATTATCGTGATATGTAAATGTAAGACAAATTATACAATGATATTTGCTTTCACAAAAATATCTATTCTGAAATCGCTTGATTTACCAACTAATAAAAAATTAGCGTGTGTCGCACAAACCACTCTTTGTGTCGTATTTCAGACAAATGCGACGTAGTAGCAACAAATAGTTTCAGCGCGCGCGCAAGCGCAGTGCATTACGGTTCGTATCTCGAATTTAGGTTCGTATGTAGAGGGCAAAATGAGATTTGTGCAAAAGTTTGTATCTCGAAAAGTTCGCATGTAGAGCGGTTCGTAAGTCGAGGTACCACTGAACAAATCTATGCCAATATGTTTTCTGTAATACTTACATTAAGGTGATCAGATTTTGAAAAATCAACGGATGCCACTAAAAATAAAAAGGCCATCTCGGATGTTTTTATTCAAGGAGGACAAAGAATGACAAATTCCTATGACTTAAAAAAGTCATTACGGAAATTTTTGTTCAAAAGCTATCTCTGAATTTTTTTGAGGAGGAAAAATTTCTACGTGAGTTAAAAAAATATGCTTTTGTATATTTTTGTCAGGGAGAAAAAATAAAGGGCAAAAGGAGGACAGAGGAAAGCATTTTTAAAGAAGACGTCTGATCACTTATGTAAATACAATTATTAAATTTCCTACTCTTTGTAATAAGTACTCGCATGCAATAAATCGTGAACTTATGAGAACACTATATAAGGAAATGCAAAGATTGTGATTCATCATATCAAGTATATTTTCTCTTAATTCTAATCTTTAGATTAGAGCAATTTTTACCCGTCATCAAATACTACAGAACATAATAAAAATAATAACCCTCATTCATCCCAGCATCACCACTTCTTTTATCAGCAACGTGCATATAAATAATTCATCAAATAAATGTATAAATAATGCATTTCGCCCCTATTTGCTACCGTCATAATAACAGTCGACCTGGGGGATCTCTCGTGGAATCGTTGGGTCAAATCAAATTCTCTTTACGTCCCATTACAGGAAGGGTGGGGAAGATTGTGTCTCATTTGCGAATAAAACGCACCTTTAGTGTATAATTTTTATTTACACGTATCCATATCAAAGCAAAAGTCTAATATTAATATAATTAACATATGATAATAAATACACATTCCGATAGATAAAAAGATGAATAAATATTTACAATACACTTTAGTTATAATAATATGGTAAATATTTTTGTCACTGGTTCTACGATAATAATTGAAATACAAACATTACCTTATTACGATTAAATAAATAATATATAAAAATATAAAAATACAAAATGGTGTTTACTTATGCAGTGCATTTAATTGTTTTTTTACAGGCACTGAGGTTCACAATACACAAAATTGTATAACTTTATCAATAAACTCGGTGGCGGCTCACGAGAAGGTGCTATATAGTTTATATTCTTTAATATGATTGATATTTGTGCGGCACCCACTTATGATCCACCACTGAATAAACTATTCCATTTAATCTTTATACAATTTGGCACATTATTGTTTATATAATATTAATTCGATATGTACATAACTTATAAAATTTGTTAATAATTAAATCACTGAGATCTTTATAATATATAAACAAAATGTTCATTGTAATGAATCGTTCCGATCATATTATTATATAAATAAATTAAATTATATACATACAAAATTTACAATCGACGTACGATCAAAGTCGTACGTTTAAACAATCTTTGGCAACGTAACAATGATTAAATTTCACTTTATACACATATACGAGATATTTCCATACAATTATTTTAAACTTAATATTTACATTGTATAAAAATTGAACACTATGGTATTTTTATTACGCACATCAATATTGTCTGTAAGACAAAACGTTAATTTATAGGCATATTCATTTGCGTCACAACATTTTATGGATATTGATTTTAGGAGTATTTTACGATTAACAAGAATATGCTCGTACAAATCTAATGTAGATATAAATGCCCTAATAAATAATATTTTCAATCACACGCACACACATACACAATTTGTTGTAATCCATTAAAAGCGCACTATCTTAAACATATTGAGTTAGATGAGTGTAGAAGTCTTGGAGGAATATTTGCAGTTGAGGTATCGTCGGTCTTTCGTCAGGTGACATTGCCCAGCAGTAAGCTGTAACAGCAAATCTGAAAAATAAGAATGAGTACATAGTTAAGAATCTTTTTACGTTTTAGTCATTGTTCTATATAGAACAGATCGACATGCTGCTTTAGAAATGGTATGTTATTTTTAGAAGACTTACAATTCGTCGGGACAGTTGACGGGCTGAGCCAAACGGTAGCCGTCCTGCAGATAGGCGCCCATCTCAAACGGATCGATTTCTTGGTAAGGCTGTTGCGCCAAAGTGGTCAATTCCCAGAGAAGAACACCAAAAGCCCACACGTCGCAAGCGGGCGTGAAGGCTCTCCTCTGCAGTGCTTCGGCTGCTAGCCATTTTACAGGTCGATTTTCATTATCGCCCAAACAGTGGTAGTCAGATGGGAACAAATCTCTTGACAGTGCATTATCAGTGATTTGAATGCGCAGCTTTTCGTCAATCCTGGAAAATATGAATTAAAAATTAATATTAAAAAAAGGAACAGATATGCAAGTTTAATATACTAACAAGGAATTTAGAGAAAGTAGTGAATTAAAGATTAAGATTATTACCCTGTGCAACAATTTTGCAATTTTTATACCATAATATTTTATTAGGATGATAATATTTAAAAAAAAAATGATCAACAGAATAAATTAGTGTTATAAGCTGGTAACTAATACATAAAAGATGTAGTGTTTTTCAATTTTTATCGCGTCTAGAAGGACAGAGGTGATTATTATATCATATAATTTATTATAATTGAAGACCTTATAAGAAAAAGTGCCAATGTACACTTATTTCGAAATAATGCGAAGCATTTTCTGCATACTCCGTTAAGTAAAACCACCATTGTCACAAAAAATGAAGGCAAAAATATCACCACTTTTGGAAAAACATCCTATGTGCAAACATTTTGTTTGAATAACTACTAATGTCCTGAACATTAGTGGTTCTTTATATTAAACTGACTAAACAATGCATGTATAAATTTAAAGCTTTGAATGATAATTTATGTACATCTTCTTTCCTTAAATTTAAAAAGGTTAAAATAAACAATACATTTTTTTTTCATATTTTGTGTAATTATAAATAAAATGTTTTATATTCCTCGTTTTTCTTACATTCGAGATGATCACAGACACAAGAGAGGAATTAAAAATAAAATAAAATAGTAACTCTTTTTTACACAGGAGGATTGAGCACCTCATGTTACAAAAACGCCGCAAAAACACAAGAGCAAACGCATCAGGTACACGTATGACGAATGTCAAGCTAAACGTGGTCAAAATTAAGTAACTTTTCTTTTGAATAAATCATCAATAAATCATTACCTGCCAGAAGGAACAAAAATATTATATATTTTGAATGATGAATGTTCCGGGCAAAATAAAAACCACGCGATGATTTGGTTTTGGTACATCATCGTTCATGTTATAAAAGAAATTGATTGCTTAATACACATTTTCCAATAAGTGGTCATTCTTTTTTAGCAAATGACACGAACTAGTGCTCTTGCTGGTGTTCCAAAAGATTGGAACAAAATTATTTTTAAGGCGAGAAAAACATCAACAACTTTCTTTGGAGAAACATTTTAAATTTCGGCAAATTCGGATGTACCAAATTGTACCATTCATTAAAAGGGGAGGTACTACGTCAATACAATTTTTCTGGGCCTTGAGATCGATTTAAAATTACTAAAAATATGGACCTTCCAAGTGTAATAAACTTTTTGCGAACATATGATGGATTTTTGCGAACATTTGGAAGTTCAAAAAAATCTGATTTATTAAGGTTCTTGCCAATTACTTTTTTTATGAAAATTTACCACCAGACAATAATACACTGGAATACGTTGAAATAGATAATGAATGTGTCTTAAGTGATAAAGATTAATTCTCAACATTTATAAAATTGTTATTGTATTCTTTTCTGCTAATTTTAATATTTTTAAATTTTTTCCCTATTTTACATGTTTTTTTAAAAAAAAAATAGTATTATATTATTAATGTATTCATGCATGTATATATTCAGTAATATTAAGCTAAAGTGGTAAATGTGAGTAAATTATAAATATATACATATATATTAAAAAAATAAAGTTTTATGGGAAAAACAGCCAGTGTAAAAAATGCCCAAAAAACGATTAAAGTCCAAGTTGTTTTTTTATAATCTTTTTTTGTGTGTAATATTTTATTTCTTTTTTACTTTGTTTTTACTCTCTCATGTAAAAAAATATTTTTGTGACAATGGTTGTTCTTTAAATAAGGTCTTTAATTATGATCGAAAATCACAGATTAGGTTTTCCTAGATTTTTCTAGTCTCACGGATGAATAAAATATAATCGAGCTAGGTTGTACATACATATATTGATTTTAGTTGTAATAACTGTTTATAATTAATAACATAGATAGCACTGATTTACAGACTTTGATTTCAGTCTAATGTTTCCCTAGTTTTTCAGTAGTTGTTAATTGTTTACCCTGTTGTAACGCATTAGGCCAACGCCTGTTATGTTCCAACGGAATATTTACAATAAATAAATATCGTTTGCCTATAATTTTATTTAAGCAAAATATTTTATAATTGGTTATATAACAAACATGTCTTTGAGTTTGAGATTTGAACTTTATATTATAAACAAATATTTTTGGAAAGATGTTTTAAGCTATTGTGTAGCAAGTCAAGTTGATATTTTATTACCTAGATTGTTTAATATTTAAGGTATGAATACTTACACGCAGTTCCTGGCGGCTATATCCTTGTGCACCATGTGCTTTTTGTGCAGGTACTGGAGACCATGCGTCACTTGGAGCGCCATGTCGACAACTTCTTGGGTCGTGAGCGTGTGAGCTACTCCCTCAGCGGACATTTTGCACTTTTGTAAAAACTTTTTCATGTTCGTATAGCCGGTGAGCGGATAGATGAGGAACGGAGACGTGTGATCTTCTATGGACACGCCGAGGACGCTGAGGACGTGACGGTGGGTCAATCCATACATAGTCATGCCCTCTTGGAGAAGCAGAGACACTTGTATTTGGGATGCGTGTTCGGTGACCGTCTTAACTAGAACGTCCTGCTCCCTGGAGTCTTCTTCCGTATAACTACCCTTGTAGACGCGTCCGAAGGCGCCTTCCAGCACAACGCTGCGCAACCTCACACGGCATCTATAAAAAATAAAAACATAAGTAATGAGTCGTTCGATTCAATGTTACATAAATTGCGCACAGGCGTTTACACGCGCAATAAAAATGATTCATGTTACCGTTGGGGTAGCAATTATCCACCATAGCGTTTAAAAATCTAAATTATTCTCCCTAGACTTTGGGAAAAGGGCAGCGGCGAAACGCGGAAGCTGCAGCCGGGGCGAATAAAAAATCGCTTCATGAATAATGCAAAGCCGGGCCGTGGACAGAAAATTACAAAAAGAGCAAAAAAAAAATTTCGACTTGTCTCTCGCGTTCTTGTTTGCTCGGATAGACAGGAGCGCATCACTAATGTACCGTTTGCAATATGCTCCGTTGGAGAGATTCTGCTACAACGGAGCGTAGAGCTGCAAGATACAGTGTATATACGACGAGGGGAGGCAATTTCTACGGTACTACTGTTTGATGATTTCTTGTTACATCTCGCATACGATTAATTGTAAAAGTTACGTCATAAAATTTAAGTGAAAGCTATTCTCATATAGTGTAACAATAATTATTTAGAAAGATCATATTTTCTAGTACAGCTTCTCCGAGTATTTGAAATAAGCTTAATTTAAAACGGTACGCTATTTTGACGGAATTATATATGTTTTGACAGGAGGTGAGAATTTTTTCAAGTTACTAAAATAATTATAAATGTATATATTGCCTTATCTTGATAATAATTTAATTTATATTATAATTTACATTATTTTAAGCATTAAAAATAGCATGAACGGACTTTTCGCTATCACGCGAAAATGCGTGAACGGACCGTAATGTGACATGATATCTCAAAAGCAGTAGCAGAACTATAAAATACGTTTCATATTCTATCGCAGTTTGACGAAGATCTCATCTTAGTCCTTTTAATTTTTTTATTACTTTTAGTAACTATTTTAAAGTATGATCTCAATCAAAAATATATAAATTACATTATCGTACATTGTGATCTATTATAAAAAAAACGTCAAGATAAAGTAAAATACGGACTAATTTATTGAAATAAGCTAAATCGAATTAGCATTTTTATTCAATTAGTTGTTCTGTATCGCCAGAAGACTAACGATCGACTAAATTAGTCACAGTTTCACAAATTTATAGCGCTTCACGCCGAAGAAGACGTTCATACACAAAATGAGACACAGGCGCCGACGTCTCTGAATTGATTGCGCGATTCCGTTCGAATAATTGCATTCCGTCGCCGAGAGATAAAGCCCGGATAAAAATCCGGACACGGCACCGCCGGAAAAACTGTGCGAGTCTATATATAAAAAAAGAAAACGACATACAAAGAGAAGTGAAATTTACGACACGATTCGCTCACGACGTGGCCGGTGTTAAAAATGTCGCACGCATTCCTGCCGGCCTGCGCCTTTCCAGAACCGGTTCCGGATTACGAATCGTGGCCTACCGTTTCTGCGGAGTGTGAAATCGTTCTAAAACCGGATCAGCCAGGATACCCCGGAAGGGCGTGCGTGGGCGCAAAACTGCTTCAAAAGCGGCAGTAGGGGGTGGTTAGCGTCGAAAGTAATTATTACAAGCTTCGAAACAGGTTCTATCCGCGTGGCGATGGGATGGTTGGGCGCCGCTGAAAGCGCTAAATCATCTCGGACAACTGGTTAATTGATCTGACGATCGGCAGTCAATTCAAAACCTGTTAACTAGCTTGTGAACGATGATTAAGAACAAACATTCGCGCGCATGCCCACATTAACGCCAGTTGCTCTCAAACGTTTGCAAACTCTCATTATCTCTCTAAATATACATTGTAATAATACGTCATTGTAATGTTTGCTAATAAAAATATTGAGATATCTTAAGAATTGTTGATGCTACATAAAAAAGATAAACGTGAAATAAAAAGTACTTTTTTATATATACAATTAAGCACCGTTAAATTGAACAAAAATTTATTTTCGGTTTGATGTTAGAAGTTCATGAATCCAAAACTTCTGTAACTGTTAATGGACCTCAGATTATAAATTAATATTTTTTTAATGTGTTTACCGTAAATTATCCGTTATAACACAACAATTTTAACACCTAGTAAACAAGCAACAACTACAAGTAAGTACTGTGAAATGTGTTTTATTAATACTTGTAAGCTATTGTATTATATCTTTTACCTACTAGATTTTTTATATATAGTGCTGCGGGAATCTGGACAACAACTATGGAAAACCATTCCGACTCTAAATGGAAATTATCACTGGAAAAACATAGGATATTTTGTGAAAATATATATCGCAGATTTTTTTGATTATTAAAATTTAGGAACATCATTTGGATGAATATGTTCCACTAATGAATCTATATCTTTATTCCTTTTTAAGGCCTTTTAAAAATAAATATGTTAGAGATATTATTTGTGTTTTGGTATTTAAAAAATATTTTTTGTATGTAGAGTACGCTCGGGATAAGGATGCCGGTTTGTTATTGTGTGCGTGTACATGTATATGAGAGGGAGAAGCGATGTAGCGTGTACTTCGTTGTCTCGCTTTCTCTTTTAACCCTTTGAACGCGTTAATCAAAAATAATATTTTATTATTTTTTTTTGAAAAATGCAAATTTTACCTTGATACTGTTAAATGTTCTGATTTTTTAATTTTTATTCATTTAAAATGATATTTTATGTTTATTCACAAAAAAAAGTTTTTTCTTGACAAGAATTTTTTTAACTGATTTTTACGTAAAGAGATAAAAAAATCAATTGGGCGACTTTAGTCGCTTTCCGCGTTCAAAGGGTTAAGGACAGTCGCTGATTCATCAACGCTGGCATTCGTCATTAAAGTGCAGTGTGGCACAGAAGTTCGATCTTCTCTAGTGATTTATTTTAAATAATTTTGTGTTGATATTGGTTTAACCCAGATATGCCCACTGTCCCATGGGTAGGTCACTAAACTCGTGCCACTGTTTTATATTTATAAATGAAATTTTAAGAGAACAAAATTTCTTGGGCATATCTGGGTTAATTGATATCAAGGCTTCAAATATACACTGTAAGTTATTCGTTCTCTTACCCGTGGATTAAAATATTTTAATTATTTTTCCATTAATACGTACCTTGTTGGTTTTTTTACACTATTCTCTGTAAGGCTTAAAAAAGTTATTATTCTTATCGTTGCGCCAATGATAATTTTTTAATTTATTCAATGGACTCTAATGATTTAATAGAGTTGTCGAGCCATTAAACAATCTGCGAATAATTTCTTTCCCCATTTTATATCTTTTGGCTTTTGAAGAATAGCTAAAGACTTCATTATTTTTTTGCCTAGTGAAAGATTTTGAATTTTGCAAATATTTAATTAATGACATCAATGTCTGGTTTCTTCGATTATATAATATATTTTTAATTGTCCGTTGAAATTTTCAACTTAGCTCAGATGTATGTATGTTAAATAAACATATTTTTTCTTTTAAAATAAAAAAATTAAATATTCTGAGCGAAATTGTTTTGAGCCACACAGTTCACGCACACAATAACAAACCGGAATCCTTATCCCGAGCGTACTCTAGGTGTATATCAAAAACTTTTTCTAAACTTTCATCTAGCAATTCATTTTAATTTTTCAAGATTTATTGTCTATTTTTTAAATCAGGTCTTGTTTTATATATTATATAATATAACAATTTGACTTTTTTATTTTAAAATATCGAATAATCAATTTTAATTGATTTTTTTATTGCTATAATATGATGAGAAGTGTATTTTAACATGAATAATATAATTATGAATTTTAATATGGAAAAAAAAATTGGTTTGCAATAAAAAGATGCTTTCTCTTGTAGTATTTAATCAACTGTAATGATCAACTGTAGTTTTTTAAACTATTGTGCTTTAAAATTTGCTAGATACGTTTTTAAATTTAATTTAAATAATAAGTAAGTTTCAAAAACATTTGGCAATTCTTTGATTATTGGAACTTATTTTTAACCTTTCACCATGGTATGAAATTAAATTTGATAATATGATAACTCTCGTAGTTATTATAATATTGACATGAAACTATTTATTTTAAATCTTAATATATCATTCAAGATCGTCCGGCATCTTTTTAAAAATGGCGGCTTGGCTGATTTAATAGTTCTTAAAAAAAATAAAAAGTTAAAAAATAGAAATTAAAATAAAATATAAAAAAAATATATTTTTTTTGTCATTTACGTGGGGTTTTGAGAACACGAAAAGTGCTATAGTTTTATATAAAATTGACATAAAACATGTTCTAAAAATAGTCGTTCTCTATCATAGGAAAAAAGTAAAGCGGTCATAAACGTTTATTAGAAATTAAAATTTAATAAAAATTTCAAATAAACGTTTTTCAGATGGGTATGAAAATTGAACAGAAACGGAACCTGTTTTAAAAAAAGTTATGAAGTCGAAAATGTTCTATAGCTAATATATAAATTATTTCTTTTACAAATTTTTATATACTGAAATCTACCAAATTTTTTGAAACCTCTTTGCTTTAGGTTTATTTATTAAGAAATATACATAAAAAAGGTGAACCTAAAAACCGACGAGTTGTATAAATGTAATAGAGCGTTTGATTTTTCATATATATTATAATGAATACCTACAAGTAAGTATTAACCATCAGACTGAAAGTCTGGGAATCCGTGATATCTATATTATTATTTATAACTTATTAGTATGTGCTATATAATTTATAATCAATAGATGTCACTGCAGCTAGGGTTGTTTTTTTTAATAATAGCACATTTTTATAAATAAAAATTCGAGTGCCGCTGCCGGGGCTCGAACCTACTACCTCAGAGTTACTAGTCTGATACATTACGGACTACGCTATTCCGTCCTATATAAAACAGGCTATTGAATCTTTCTGGTAAAAATGTAGTAAAATTTTATTCCAGCGAAATATTGAATATAGATGCGTCACACCTGATAAATTGAAAAAATTTATAAAGTTAAAAATATATTTTTTAAATTTATTAAGATAATCGATAGTCTAATACTTTTAAATTATGGCAAAATATATATTAACTCTCATATTATTTTAAAAAAAATCTACTTCGTGTGAATAAATTGAACGAGCAACGGTAAAGTTTTACTTCTAAAATTAGTCAATCTTCTCTGTTGTGCTATCAAGTTACCAGAGTGTTATGCTGTCAAATTAAATCGGTGAAACTCTGTGTAGACACAGCGTCTCGTTTTACACGTACGCAAACGTGAACGCTATCTCTAATTAAGTTTGTTAATATAAAGTGTATGTCACGTATTTACCGATAACGATGCAATAACAAGTTACAAAGCAAACATTCGCTTAAAGCTAATTAAGCAGTCGACGTCGAACTAACCTCTGTATGGTGAGTTCCGCTATCCTCTCGTGCAAGTCTTTTGATCTTTCGTCTACCACCGAGTAGCTGGGCATTCTTCTGAAGCTGGCGTAGCTGCCGCCGGATTTGCAAGACGATCCACTGGTACCGGTGAAAGCAGTGTGAGGTATGGCGGTGTCTACCGATAAAAACGTGGTGTGAGCTTGAGCGCTGGATCTGGAGCCGTTCCTCGACTCTTGCAGCATGTCTCCTTGTCTTCTGGCTTTGTTGTTTTCCATATAGCAGGTGGCCACCAACAGAGTGATAACGGCAATCAAAGCTAAAGCGCACCCGACGGCTATGTAGAAAATGTTAGCCGAGTTTGTCTCGGTGGGCGCCGTGTCTATGGACACGTTGGTGGCTCCTTGCGCCTGCTTCGATATGTCTTTTTCCAGACAGAACTTTTTTCGTCTGAACAATAGGTGCGTGACGTTGGTTTTGGCTTTGTTCAGCGTGATGTTTATGGATATGTTGACGCCGACCTCAGCCGATATGTGCTCGGAGCAGGGGAGCTCTATGCGAAACGTTTGGGCTGTCACCGGAACAAGGCCCGTCTTAGTGATGTTCATGGGGGTCGTAGAGATGACGGCATGATTGGACACGTCGACGCTGATGGAGTACGGCAACTGTAACGAGATAAAAATAAAAATCAATGATGACGATGAAACACCGTTTGAGATTGAGTGAAAATTGCGAATAGCGAGAATAGCGCCTTAGAGCTTTCCGTTCGATCGAGCAAATTGTGGTGGTGCGGTGTCATTATCGGATAATGCGATGGCGGAGATCGATCGATTTGTTAAAAGAATGCGATCGAATGCACGGCCAAGTGTAAAATTGACTGGTTGTATACTATATACCAGGGGTGATCAAATGTATAAGCCCTGTGAAGACTCGCTGCTGAAATTAGCGATGGCGGTCTACAGCGTAATGTATTTTTCTGAAAGAAAGCTGTGGTTTAATTTGTGTTAATTTATTTTGAATAATATATAAACATTGCATAGATGACGAAAAACTGATATTTAAGCGAAGGGCAAAAACATAAATTAACGAATTAATTACGTACTAGAAATTGAAAGCAACTTAACAATAATTGTATATGAAAAGCATGAGAGATCACGTGGGTGGTAAAATGTTTGCAAATTTTCAGAAAAAAACTGAGTTTGAAGAAACGAATGTACGCTTACATTCTTAATGGAAACCATTACTATTTGTCTCACATGTGCGCTTCTAAATACTCTTTTTATAAGAATAAAATAGTCTGCGCAAAAACAATGCGTTTGCGGTTTAATAGATTTTTACTACACTTGTCTTTGATATATAAGTTTTGAAAAAAACAATGTTGTTTCGTTTTTGATAATGCTTGAACGACCGTTAATGTATTTGTCAGAGAAATGTAGATAATGTAATCAACTGATGTATATATTGTATTTGATAATGAAAGCCGTTGTTCTTAAAGATTTTTGGAGCAATATGTTAATCGCAACAAATGCTTTCAGCGCATTCACAAAATGACAATAGTTCTAAAATGCAATGCACGCTCCGCTGGCAGTGATTTTCAATTAACTTGCAATTCTCTGAACCCTGAGATAGATGAACAGATGACATGTCTTATTTTGTTCAAGAGTTAATATATTAATAACTTAAATTGTTTGATTTTTGACCTTCTGAAACGTTTGCTTCGTAAGAACGCATCATAACGGGTCATATCTCTCGACATTACCCTTGATGATCGATTTAAAGCCTTAACGCATCACAACCGGTTCTTGACATATCCTTCCATCATACAGAGCCCATCGGTGGCAATTATCAGTCATAACTGCATAATTCGATCATAAGACTGATGATAATCGTCTGTCGGTGTATATGTTACAGTGAAGTTATATTTTCACTAGTACAGGCGGCCCTCGACTCTCGCACAATTCGCTATTTCGCACATTTAAAAAAAAAACATTTTTTTTAAATTTAAATTAAAAAAAAAAAATTATAAACATGAGTGAAAAACGGAAAAACTTCAGTGTGGATACGAACAAAAATAAATCAAGGACTCTTCATGCTTCAATCGGACGTTCGTATGATACAAACATATGTTCAATTTTGCAAAATAAAAATATAATTAAGGAATACGTTCAAAATTGTGGAAATTTAAGATATATTTCCACAATCTTTAAAGATATTTTTCCAATAAAACACGGCAAAAAAAACATGGATGAAATGGAAAAATCTTTGTCATCATGGATCGATGGCCAGCATCATGTCCCTCTGATTATTTCAATTATTCAAGCAAAAGCTCTTAGTTTGCACAAAGATTGGAAGGATAGATTAAAAAAACGAATTTATAACGGTTTTTTAAGCAAGTAACGGTTGGTTTTACAATTTTAAAATGAGATATTTTTTTCATAATATTAAATTTACTGGAGAATCGGCTGATGCGGATAAAGATGCTGCAAAAGAATTTATTTCCTAATTATCCAAAATTATTGAAGATGGAGAATATTCTTCTAGCCAAATATTTAATGTAGATGAGACAGGTTTATTTTGGAATACTCTTTAAGAATGAAAAATATGAATGAAGCCTTCACGATTCTTGACAAATTTTAAAATATTATGGAAGATTGTGATCCCAATGGAGAACGCATATCTCAAGTGCGTAGGGCGATCAATAAAGACATAGCATGTTATAAAATACTATATGACGAAAAGAAAAAGAATAGTGGAAAACAGTTAACTCTTGATAAATTTTCAAAGAAAACACTCACAAACCACACTTAAACATGTCTCTTAAACGCCTCTTAAGCATCTTATATTTACTTGATAAATAAATATTTTAAAATACACACAATTTCAATTTTTTTTTACTTCCCTCTGCTTTTGAACATTCAACATTCGCACACATTTTCAGGAACCAATTATGTGCGAAAGTCGAGGGCCGCCTGTATACTATATTATATCTGAATTATCAGATCGAATACCTAAATTTACTGCTACTAATTTACATTTGTTGAATATTTCCTCTCATGTTTAATATTTTTTAAACGTTCAAAAAGCAATAATTTGCAAACAAATGTCAACACAAACGGAGCCGCGTCAAAAAACTACAATCTGTCCCTTTGAATAATAATGTTTGTTTTGAAAGTACTACCTATAAAGTACTAACTTTTGAAGGCAATGTTCCGCTCCTTTTATTTATTATGTATAAATAGGGCTGTAGGAACATATACCTGAAATACATCAGTAAATACATCTCAAATAAACGTAGTTTATTACAGATTCATTTTTTATACATATGTAGTATATCCTTGCTATGATTTTTTTCTGAGCCGGGCCCTTCAAGGAGAACGGGCCCCGGGAAATTGTACCCTCTCCCCCCATCTCGGCAGGCTTGAATCTGGTATGCGTATATTCACATAATCAGATTCACAGAAAGCTAAAAACTATAGTTAGTTTAATTTGGATTTGGTTAATTCACTTGGGTTTAGCAACAACTGTCAAATTGAGTTTCATAGACATTTTAAAGCATCATATAATTTCACTAGCGTTTGTCAGTCAAATTGTATTTAGCTATCTACCGGTGAAAATGTATTCGGATATGATTTTATTGAAAAAATGTAACGTTCACTGTAAATATCTTCCATTTTGGGTAGAGCAAATAAGATCGGCATAAAGTCACGGAGCCCAATTTCGATCATGGGCCCCCTTAATCATTTACAAACAACCGCGAGGATATGCTTGATTGATGCCCGGTTCTCAAACCGCAGCCTCGATAATAACGCGAGCGAGCCCCGGGGGCGAAGTCGTGCACCGCAAAGCGCTATTTGAATATTGAAAAGTGTATCGTGGCTCGTTGTGTACGGTTTGTGTGGTCAACGAGTGTTTCCAACAAAGGGACCAAGGAAAAAGATCGGTACGAGAGTTGTCCGATTAGCATATAGAGTCCGCGGTAGCGAATCCATCACTCCACCTGGAAAGAGAATTTCTTCAGCGGTGACGGATTGCGGCGGTGGGAACGGTGAATCATTTTGATTTACGCCACTCGCAGGGTTTGTTAGACTTGAGGATGGCGCAAAAACCAGTCGAGCGAGACGTATCAATCGTCGAGATGTGAGGTATATCTCTTATAAGAGAATGTTTGCGTTGAGATGGGATCGTTAGAATAACTTATCATTGATGCGTGTTATGATGAAAGCGAACTTTTATTACATGAGATATAATGAAAAAATCTCATAACCATGTAACTAAAACATACATATTCTAATCCACTTTAATCAGAAGTCCTTAGTAATATCGGTAAGGATAGGTATCATATTTTTAAGACATAGTGTAATATCCAAGTGCAGACAAATTTTGGAGCATTAAGCAAGATGCGACGTCTGTCTTCTTCCTATGGTTTGTTTTAGAACTTTCATTAGATCGAGTTGGGTTTGGTTAATTCGTGTAGGTTAGGTTTGTGTTTGAATAGCAAATGGACGTTTCGCAACTGTCAAATTTAGTTTCATATACATTCTTGAGCAGTATATAATTTCTCAGTAAATTTATATTTTCGCTAGTAAAAATATTTATCTACTGGTGAAAATTTATTTGGACTTTACTGGTGAAAATATAACTGCATTGAAAAATATACATTCACTGTAAAATTGCATGTAAATAAATAACGATAAGTATGTAAATAAAAGGTGTTTTTTAGAGGTTTGTTTTTCTAATTGGCAACACTTTTTTCCAGCGACAGCTAATTTGACAGCTGATTTGGGCTCAGTTTGGTTTGACATTACACTATGAATAGACTTACGCCAGGACAACGCTTACAAACTGTTCAAATGTATTTCAAAAATCGTGGATCAGTTCGCGAAACTTACGTGCGCTACGTCCATCCGAGAAATTAATTCGAATAACCATGGTACGTTTTCGCAACACGCATACTCTATAATACGCATCCGCAGAGACATCGTACAGTGCGCACTTCAACGAAAAATAGACATTCACTGTAACATTT
Source organism: Plectrocnemia conspersa (assembly GCF_051122295.1). Classification (NCBI taxonomy): domain Eukaryota; kingdom Metazoa; phylum Arthropoda; class Insecta; order Trichoptera; family Polycentropodidae; genus Plectrocnemia; species Plectrocnemia conspersa. The sequence goes on from NW_028277165.1 coordinate 25,149,361, forward strand.
ATACATCACATGTAAATAATAATGATTAGTATATAAATGTATATATTACAAAAAATATATATCTACGGGTGAAAATGTGTTTCGTTATGATTTCACTGAAATGACATAATATTTTCGGGATAGATTTTAGACTCATATTTTAGATTTTCTTTGAGTGATAATCCGAGAATTTTTGGTTTAGAAGTAGGGACGTCATTTCAGCTTTTTTCAGGGGGAGGGGAAATTTTTTTAGTAAGTGGTTGTTTTTCATTAAATGACATGCATTTTTCATGCCAAATTCAAGGGGGGGGGGGAGTGATGCCCATCTGCTCCAAATGACGTCCCTGGCTTTTATATAAAGATTGATAAATCGGGTTATGGGTAAAAATAACTACCATTAGTGAAGATATGCTACAACGGATGTGCCGTGGATGTTACTATTATTATGTGTACAACTCTTAAACGTCGCTTTTCATCATACAAAATCGGAACTGAAGAAGAAAATATATATGCTACAAAAAGAGATGCTGCGAAGAACGCTGAATTTTGGTCAATAGGAGGGCGCAAAAATAATTATCACTTCTCAGAAAGCAAAAATTTACGTCAGAAGCAATAACATCGTGTCGGCGCCGTTGCAGTGGGAACGTTCGGTAATGAGGATTCCCATTGCAACAACGTCGACATGATTTAATTGCTTTTGACGTGGATTTTTGACTGTTTTTTTGCGCTCTCCTATTGGTCAATATGTTTTTATTTAATTCTCACTTATTATAGTCGTTAAATTGTTATAAAAAGTTTGCTAAATCCAGAGAACTAAAATATTTGGGGGGGTGCTTCTTATATTCCGTAATGGAAAGTATCCACATCTTCGACGGAATAGCGAAGGCGGTGGTTCTCATCCCCTCGATGGAAAATTTGTTATCAAAAATAATCAGTAATGTTGTGTTTAATACAGTAAATATGAGATTAAAATAAATTTCTATTTTATAAATCAAAGAAATCAGAATATAAGGAATAATTTGGGAAAAATTTCTTGGGCTTGACCTGAAATGCCACGGTCGACTGGTTCAAAAGCCCTGCTCTAATATGTATGTTGTGTCATAAAAATGTAATTAAAAAATAATTCGCTTATATGGCTAAATATATTTTACAGCTGCAACTTTTGTTGTTAATTATGCTTAGTTATTCTTTGCCGCAATTAAAAACTAGTTTTTTGTCAAGTATATTGTCTTGCTAAATTGGATTGAGTGGGCGTTTAAGCGCTTTAGTTAATATTTGCACCCTCGCACATGAACACGATTCCTACTCTTGCTTTTAAGACTGTAACAATATCTTAGTATTCATATTTAAATTAGATAGATAATTACTATTAAGGCCAATGCTTTATAATATTGTTCTAGAATCGAAAGCTACGCAGTGTCGACATTTTTACACAAAGGGTTGAGCTCGTGCGTATTTTTTTCAACGCGCGTGACCCTTTAAAGTTAACATTATCGGTCGACCGATGCTTTCGATAAGCTTTCGGCACGATTCTGCACGCGAACGACTGTCTTTGTCGCAGGGTCGAGCCCTTATTTGCATTAAAAGCCTCGACGCTGACCCCGCACCTCACGATCGAATCTTATCATCGCATGGAAATCCAGGACCTTTCTTTGCATTTGACTTACCGGTCTTCCAGCGTGGCTTTGCCACGTGAAGTGCAGCTCGTTAATAAAGTCAGATACTGGCACCACGTACGCAAGGGCGTAAGTGTTGATCTGGCCTTCCCTCACGTAGTAGAGTTCAGACGGCAGCCCTGCGAAAGAACAAACAAGTAAGCGTTAAATAAATTTCACGATAATCTGCTCTCGGGGCTTCGAAGGAGTTGAAGGTATTGCGGCGATAATGCGATGTCGATAATATTGAAAAACGAGTCTCGACGTCGATAAATATACGAGCACAATGCAATAACGAGGCGTTAGGGAAACTGCATTGTGTTGTTTTATAAGTTAGCTCGAGGCGACGGTTGGCGAAAATGCAATTAAAATTCTGATGGCGACTGTGAAAATCTCGCTGTGAACCTATTGTTTATAAGGTGTTATTTAGTTATTTCCTGAAAGGAAGTCGTTATCATTCGTTGAGTGTTCAAGAATGTTGAAAGTTATTCGAAGTTTCTCAGATCGACCGATGTTATCTGAGAGATTGTTATGCATTCCGTGTAACAAAGTTTTATGATGTTTCGACTTGTTACTGTTGTTTATATATATTTATATTTATCATATGTATATATATATTCAGACGAGTTTACAAAAGCAAGTCAAATGCATATACAATAGTAGCAAAACTCAATTATATCAATACAAAAATATAAAATCATGCATAAAATGCATCTGGGGCTGCACACAAAACCACTGACCCTCAAATTGAATCTACAGTTGCTTTTGCCCACCGTCGTACTCCATTATAAACGCTTATAAATCCGACCATTGTGCCGTATAATAGTGTTTGTGCAACAATGCGGCCAGCAGAATTAAGTTCGTTGCGGCCAAAACGTCGAAAAAAGGACGAAACCGAGAAATTGGTCCACGGGCGGATTAATTTTGCGCAATTGCCCGCACAAGGCTCCACGGTTCTATTCATCCATTGTGCTCCACTAAAATATGAAATAGTATACACATATATAGTAGTCAATTCATCTTTTTCCACAAAACATTGTATTGCGATTCTTTCTCTCTCTCTTCTCAAACGTAATATGAGGCTTTGCCGCTGCGTGGAATATTCGAGATGGATGTGAAAGTTCATGGATTGGCTACGAATACAAAAACGGGGGAGGAAAAGTCTTATGATATTCTTCCATTTTCTCGTTTCATAGAATATATGTATATGTATGTATACAACCAGCAGATGCCTTAAATTCAATAACCCAATGTTTGCATGTACAAAATAGAAGACGAAGGTAATTTACTCCCTAATATGCCTTCCAATATCAGAGCATTTTTTTTATAAAAAGCATAAAAAAATGTTGTTCTTAAACTTTATTTTACATGTCTAGAAAAATACACAAATCTTTACTTGATTATATATTTGATCACTATAAACAGAAATAGGTGAAAAATATTTTTGTGTATAAGAAAATATATGGTTCATAATTGCATTTAATTTATTTAAAAATCAAAAATCTTTGGATATTTATTGTTTAATTTTTATATTTAAATAGCTGTATCCGGAATAGATATTATAAATTTTATTCATATTGTTACTACAAATTTATTTTAATACAATATTTTTAGTTTGTCGTCACGTATTGAAGTAGCACGCAATCAGTCCTTAGCACGTCGCTGTTCAGTTCAACATTTATATAATAGTACAATCATAATAATTTAAATTATTTATATAAAATATTATTTAATTATATACAATAATATTTAAAACTTTCAAAGTAGTAAAATTTTGGACAAAAATAGATTATGTACATGTCAAGATATTAGTGAGAAAATATAATAGGGTGACCATGTGAAATTACAAGTGCAATTAATTTTTAGTTTTTTAATTTAATTTGTCGAGGAAACTGTGAAATATCACTTTCTTACTTATTTTGTTTGTTTATATACATATTTAATTAAAAAACATGAGAGTAGTTTTAGTATCACTCTCCAGATTGAATATCTGTTCAATATAATATTTTTAAAAATACCAATAAAATATTTCAGGAATTATTTTATTGATTATAAAATAAATTATAATAAAAATATAACACATTATGTTTTTTAATTCAATTTCCAACGTATGGTCACCCTACCCTTACATAACAGACCTGATTTAGTATTGATAACGTTCTCCTATCGGTGTAAACAAATTCGCGGAAAACTGTGTATGTATGCATGCATGCGTACACGCACCCTTATTTCCAGCACAACGATGATGAGCGTTAACATCTTGGATGGACTATACTTTTAGAGTGAAATGCAGAAAAAGCATATTTTTGCAATCAGAATTATTTAATATTATTAAGCTACGTTTATGCTTGAAAATTGAAGTAGCTTTTTAAAAAAAAAATACATTTGAAGTATCATAAATGCTAATTCGACATACACACATATTATCCATCCACAGCTGCTGCTTGAAAGTTGCGCGTAATGCCTTCCAGTGCTTCCACACAACATTTACATACACCTGGATAAATCTAGCGATCAAAATTCAATCTCGACTCTGAGTCGTAATCCTACACCACCATGTCGCAATTGTCTCGGTCTATCAAAATAAATCCACGCCCATGCAGTTCTAAATTGTCCAGGGAGACGAGTCGTGTGAAGGATTGTCCTCGGTTTCATATTCGCAACGACAAAGGCGGCTTTGTGGCCGAAATTGCTGAATCCAATATGTGTGAATGGGGGCGGGGGCGCGGAAGAAGGCTCCGGAGTAAACAGATTATCAAAAGAAAAGACCGGGGCTAAAAAGAGAACCCCCGATGGGGGAAGGAGGATAATGGAAGGTAGGTCGACACCTTGCGCCTTTCACGCTAACCAGCCTATTGTGCCGGCGTCACTTGCAATTTGCCCGAGGGATGGAGACGGGAATGAGAAGCAGAGGCATGTGTATGTATATGCAAATGTTGCAACGGCTGCGTAGTGTAAAAGCAGTGGAAATATTTTGTTGGTGCGTTGCTGAAATAACGTCAATCTTAATTCAAGCATTTAATTTAGATGCGGTAAACGCAAGTTACTATTGCAAGGTACTACTAGTTTATTAATTTAATAAAAATTCAGTGATTATTTTATCTAAAATTTTATCTATCACGTTTAGCAGACATCTTAAAACAGACATCGTAGTAAAAGTTTCGTTAATTTTACTCAACACCTTAGGCCTCAGTCCAACACTCGGCCGACCCGAGAGTCATGAACTCCCGCAGACTCAATACATGGGCGCAAATGGAGCAGAAACAAGTCGACAATGGTAGCACAGCGAATAGCATGGCATACAGCACACTCGGCAACGGTTCGAGAGGTCACGTGGCGCTTTATCGAGAGGCTCGATCTGCACGCTGCCGCTGCTTTGGGACCCTTGCGAAATTGCAGCTACAATAAGCAAAGGGCCGGCAAACACACAGTATGAGCAAATAAAAGGACTGCATCCTGTTAAGCTGCAAAAAGGACAAAGCGCGAGTGTTGGGCACGGCGCGAAACGGCGCAGATCGCACCTATGCGATATTGATGGTAGCTTTTCAACAACAATTACCTAGTATGATGTATGATAATATTATTTTAATTTTTTGAATACAGCAAAAGTAGTAATTAAAGTATTATATTAATATAATACACAAATAATCCAACCAAGAAGATCTTATTCATATCAGCAAAGATGAACACACATAAGAAGTTAAAAGTGATAATAATCAAAATCTCAGATAAATTATTTCCTGTAGTTTTATTTTTTGTATACATGTTCTTGATTTGATTTTAATATATTCCCTGCGGTTTGTGTATTATTTATTTATAATATATATATATAAAATATGTTATTCACCCATGCGATGCAGCATTCAATATAAAAAAAAGTAGTAATAACAGACGGAAATCTTATTTTGAGACGTACAAAACACTAAAAGGGGTCGCACTTAGGGGGTCTTCAACCATCATGGAACAATTCGCAAATTGTATAGAAAAATCCTACGGGAATTCAATTTAGGGTACTAGACGTCTATCATAATTTGTTTTAAGTTCTTCCCCCATTCAGTTTCATCTTTGAAACGAGTTAGAAGCGAAATTCTAGACCTTTTATCTTAATATTACAGTGCATATACATACATATGTATATGTTATATTAATGTACATATTTACTAAATATGAATAAAATTACATAAACGAAAATATAATTTAACTGATAGATTCCAGTGAAATTATATGCTACTCTAAATGTATATGAAACTAAATTTTCACCGGTAAATGTCAGTGAAAACATATTTTCACTGGTAATACTCGTTCATTGTAGCATATACACATATTATTAATTTATGCTAATGTGTATTTTTTATGACCTAATGTGCTTAATTATGCTCATCAATTTAATATTGGATGTGGCTATTTGCACCTACTGTAAGTCGAATTATTGGCTATTTGCGCCTATAACACTATTTGCGTAAACACAGTCAGTTTGAGAGCTCTCCATTTCATTATTATTCATAATTCAGAAAGAGATGGCAAGTTTGAGTTTGCGCTCTACAGCGCACGATACGGATAAGCTTTGATAAATATTAAAAATATAGTAGTGTTTTTAATTTCATTAAATTTCTTGAAAATATAAACAAAAGTAATGGTAACTATATCGAACGTATCTGTAGGTGCCATAAAAATTTGAGCTAAATAATAGGGATATTTAATATAATTTAAGACTGCAAGTAGCTTGAATTTATTGAACCATAATATTTAAAAAATATGGCATGAATAGATGCCCCTCCCATTTATTAAAAAAAATCGAAATGGCGCACAAAAATATCAACCGCGGTAAAAGGATGCATTATGATTTTTCACATAAGGTGTAATTGAAATTACAATAAGTATATACATATTTTATACTAGTAATATCAACGGTGTAACACAAAAATAATGAATGACCTTGTGTGTGTGTGGGGGGGGGGTTATTTAAATATTTATTAATTCATTAATTTTCGGCAAAACTTGGTGGCACTTTGGTAACATTGGCGTGACGGCGGCACATTTTTTTGGTGGATCTCAACGGGGGAGACAACGGCCGGTGTTGCCTCGCCCATCGTTCACTCGTATATATTCAATATTCTAACATCTAACTAAATATTTAAATAAATAATACTGCAGCGGCTCAATTTGTGTATAATTGCCATCTGTCAGTATCCGTCCGTCAAACTGGTGACCCTGATGTAATTCAAAATCCGAAAGTGTGCTATTATATTTAATTATTAATAAATCAACAAATTATAAAAAAAGCAATTAATTTAGAAGATAAAAAATCATGCTAATTTTATACGCTATCCGGTGAAGTGAAATTCGTTTTTTTACTGTTGCTGCATTGGTAATTGTATGTCGACTTTTTATTTCTTAGCTGCCAAATAAATTATCTTCATGATGCATTCATTGATGACGGAACATACTCTTCTGTGTCGTTTTTTTGTTTATATATTTTTAAAATATTCCACTAACTTAATTTGCCGAGCTTCTGAAGTCTTGACTTGGCCAGTTTTGAATGCTCTTTGGACTATGGAATTGACATTATATGCTGTAACTAACGTTGAATTTCAGACATTACGATAAATGTTCTGCTTGGTTAGTTGTCATTGCGGCTTAGTGAAATAGGCAAGGAAACGTTTCGTGTTCGTATTTTGACAGGACTTTAACCAATACTGAACAAAATATGTTCAACTCCTATCTATATGTAACATTTACAAACTTTCTGAAACCCCCTTACAGACATGCGTCATTTCCTTCGCCTCGTTTTCGCGAACTTATTTACCTCCCTTCACAAGAGTGTAACACCAAAACCACCTATCTCCCCATGCCGCGTGCCTCTGAAATATTTGCATACATATTTTTTTCTCGTATAAGATTTGAATAGAAATCCTCATGTTCGAAGCAGCCAGCACGTCCATTGAAAATTCAATCAGAAAACGTCGCGTCACGTCCCGTGTTTGTGCAGCACGCCCACAGTGCGCTGACTGTCCGAAAGTCAAGAAAAGCGTGTAAACGCTCCACTACAGTCAAAACCTTCGATAAACACTATGTCACGGTGACATTGCACATCTCCTTGAGAGTGTCATCCCACACTCGCTGTACACACGCACCGTGCTCTATATAAATCAAACCAAAGTGCTACGTTCTTTCGAGCATCATTTGTCAAGTGCCCATTACACGGACCGAATGCAGTGTTACTTTTTTTTTATACTGTATATAAAACATACTCTCGGAATCGTCTTCTTAATGCTCCATTCTCATCCAGATGATGGCAGTAATTTCGGATAGAGGTTTCTGCTCTCCTCCCGTTTTCATTTTTCAGTGTTCAACGCGGGCGTTTCAACGTGTCGGTCATCTCCCCGGTCTTTTTGTTTTTCATCTGGATGGTGGATACGGCTGCTGCGTCCCGAGGGAGTCTCGAGTCTTGTTTTTCTCTCCTTTCGACGCTAAAGTGTGCGCGCACAATAAATCCATTAGCGAGTATCTCTATAACAGGATGCGCCGTGAGGTCGTAAAGCATAATATTTTTAAAATCAATTCCTTCCACGTGTTTATTATGTTCGAAGATGATGAGAAATTTATACCGCAATAGTAATTTTCAATACAAATGAGCTTTTAACTTTTCCATTGCATATGATGTTTCAAACACTTCGGCGTTTCCAAACCAAAGAAAAACGCAATATTCCAGAGGTTGTAAATCGAATATGTAGTCATATTTAAGGCAGTAAACAAACGAAAGCAGAACTTGGGGCACAAATTGAATAATAAACTAGGAACATTATATGAAGGGAGAACAGCGACTAGATTTACAACCATCGCAAATTACACTTTTACGTGGTGCATGCAAATTGTAGTTGACGACGCGCGTTTTTCATAATTATAGTAATTCGTTCCAATTACAGGTTTTGTAAATAATCAATCATTATTATATTCGTATATATTATTAAGGTATTTAGATACACATATTAATCAAGGTTTTATTACAGAATAAAAATACATAAAAAACGATAGAATACATTGAGAGCTTTCGCCACTTTTTTTACAGTGTTACAACGTGTTTTAATCGTTTCAGCTGAGCACCATAAATTTTCGTAGAGACAGCTTTGCCTTGATTTTAGAGTTTAAAATGCACAACATAAATCCCACTATGAAACTTCGTTCAGATAATGCTAAAGTTTTGGGGTTGTTACTGGCGTGTTATTTGTTTTATTTTTACATGTAATTCATGCCTTATTGTTAATTAAAGATTTGATTCCTATAGCCCTGTAAAAACCTGTATTAATTATGTCTTTCTACTGTTTATTATCTCTCTTTTGGGAAATTTTAAAGTCTACTTTGACTTTTGTTATTTATTTTTACTGCAACTGTTGCTTGTATATTTGGAATTTATAGTATACAGTGACAAATATGTTCATCTAACTATCAATGTCAGAATAACAATGAAATAGTTGGAACGTATGTAACAGTTCTACTTGGCGAAAGCGGACCAATGAAAGAACGTCATGAAATACGAGATAAGCCTCGAACTGACTGTGTTAACGCAAATTGACTATAGGTATTCTGTCGAGTCAACTCGGGAATTCCCGACTTTTATATTCTAGTGTCCCGGGGTATTTGGGGTCCTGATTTTCTACTAAAAAAGTTGTCTGAAATTTACACAACTAGAAATATTTACAGCACTGAAATAAAAAATTGAACTTATTGGTTTATAATTTTTTTCTCAATCCCAACTATGTTGTCTATCAAAACAAAGTTGTACACAAAAATATATTTGAATAATAGAGAAGATTTATTAGAATGACTTGTTTTTAATTTATATAGTAAGAAATCGGATACTAGAATAATTACTGATGACGATTTCATTAATATGACGTTGCCGATCAAATAATAATTAATTTGACATGGAAACAATCACATATACGGACCACCAATTGGCGTCTAAGGTGTTTAACTTTTGCGCCAATTGGTGTGAGCGGTAGGTAAAGAGTTAAACAAAAAACTTATAAACCATCAGAAAATGAAATGAATTTAAGATTTTGCAAGACTTATATAATCTAAATCTATAAATATTTGTTCACAATTAAGCAAATATCCATATCTTAACGGTAAGAATATTCACTACAAAAAAAATAAATACATAAAGTGGTTAAGCCGAAGCAAGTTTTTGCAAAAAAATTTTAATGGGAGGTCGAGAGTATTTGAATGGCAAAAAATTATTTTTTCATAATTATTCTAATCAGCAATATCTTTGCTTTGGTAATCTAAGAAAATAATCAGAAACCGCTCCGCGTAAGAAGCGGAAGATTCTAAAAATGTATGGGGGCTCTCATCAAATTTGGCTGTAGGCGAACTTAAATCTCAATTTTTCAATAATTCAAAAAAATTATTTAATATTTATCTTGTTCGAAATATGAAAAATGTAAAGTAGCAACAACTGTTATTGTCAATTTTCTATACGATTCTGGTATATATTTATTTAGAGCGCCTAAAATTTTAATTAGGCGCTCGAAAATTTTATTTAATTTTGATAATATAGCGCTTGAAAATTAAATTATTACTTTGCAATGTGATATTTCTTTGAAAGCAAGGTCTTTAGACAATTATTTTTGTAAATGTATCTGTAACGAAAATACACAAATTTAAGAAAATGTTGTGAATATTTGAATTTGTGCTTATGTGAATCAGAATTTTCCTGTATTGAAATAACAAAACATAAAAATCGGGTGAGTTTGATGAATATTCACACGGAAGTTTCTTTATGGTTAATTAATTATTTTGTCGGAAGAAATAAAGTACAATCTTTCCGTTAAACATTCTCTAGTTATGTTATACATAACCAAGGAATATTTATTTTATATTGTACTATAACGTAACAAATGTTGTACTGAAAATATTAAAATAGTTTAAAAAAATTTTATTCCAAAAAAAAAAATTATAAAATCAGAATAAGTAGATCGGTGAGTCGATCAAATATAATCAATCCTAATCTTGAACAAGTTGGCCATCCCTGATATAGCATATCTTATAGGCTTTCTAAAAACATAAAGCGTTGGCTTATCTAAAAAAAATCATTCCTTCCAAAATTAAAAAAGTGCTTCCGAAATTTCCTTCCTTAGGTCGGGCACCAGGGATATCAAGAGTTAAGAGCCACGCCGGAAAGTGAATCTTGGGTCGTCAGCCAGCGCACTTTATTTTTTCTTGCCTTATTTGTCATTCGTCAAGTCTACACCTTATTTAAGACCCACGCTGCATTCATGGAATGAGGTCAGCCAGAAATCTACGCCCATATTTATGACATTCTCTGGAGAGTACTAATAACTTAATACCTCAAAAAATGACATTATTTACTGTCGATTTTTTGCCATTTGATGTACGGTTTATTGTCGGTGCTGTCTGTACGTAAGTGAGGTGGCGTTGCGTCGGCTATGGCGCTCATTCGCCTCACACCCGTGACACGCAAGCACTCTGCGGCCGGTGCGCGCGTAAAATTAATAACTTACAAAGGTAGAAGCGACCCATGCGAGCGCGCGTCGTGATTTATAGCCGATGATGTTCGCGTTATTACAGTCACGCTGCGAGTGGACCGGGGATCGAACCTTGTTTGCCGAGGAAAATTATCGACTTGGCAGCGCACGAAACGGTGATAATTGATGACAATGCGGGGGCCGCTTATTAAATTTCGATCCGTACGATAATTCCAATCATAACTCATCCATCGGAAACGAGCGAGAGGTGCATGTTAACGTTTTCCTTATCTATCAACATTCTGATCCTGTAAAGGTGCGTTCTCACGTTTGACATTCTTATAAGATAAACTGCATTGAAACTCCAAGTCGTATAGTAATTTAAGAAATCTGTCAAACTTTGTATTGTAATACTAGAGAAGCTCTCTAAATAATTATGCAGAAGTTAACGAGTTAACGTAATCCTGTCTCTTTAAAAATATTGAAAAAGGCGCAAACCGCAAATGACAGAAGCTGTATTTTTGTACATTTTACGATCAAGCTGTGACATATGTATATAATACTTATTGTCTATTCTTCCACACTTGAGTAATATATTGACTATTCAAGAAGTGTTTAAGTATCGATGTAAGGCAGCATATTAAACAATTTTAAGCGTTTAGCTTTAGGCGGTGAAAATTGCAATACGTTAAACGGTAAAATTACGATACATTGTTGTATATTACAGTATTCAAATTGTTGCCTGAAGAAACGTAATTATATAATTATAAGATTATTCTGAATACATATTTATTGGAAGAAAATAAGTAAATAATAAATACATATATATATATATATATCTCATATTAGGAGAGAAATACAAATCTATAAATGCACTACGATCTTCTAGTTCGTCGATTGACTTTATTGGGTGTATGTGGAAATTATAAGGCGACACCCGATACGAGCAAAGTGTAAAACTCGAAACGGTCGAGTATAAGATTTCAAATTTATCGAGCTGGTCTCACATAAAAAGACAAATTTGATATGCTCGGGGAGCGAGAGAAGTCATACGTGTATGCGTTTGCCGTCATAATGCGGAGACGCCTCGGATAAATAAGGACCTAGGTTCATGTCGTAAAGATGCTTATCCATGGGGTTGGAAACGAATAAACATACGTTTCTAATAGGCAAGAAAGAAGCCCGGGTCGGCGTTCCCAGGTGACGACAAAATTTTTGGGAAGCACTTTCATGGGCCGATGATCATAGGAGAGATTCTTTTACGGAATTATTTATATCGACGCGCTTTGAGAAAAGTTTCGCTTTACCCTCGACCGAATTGGTTTTGAATGTGCTTTGAGGCATATTCACAACCAATTTATTTGCAATCTCGTTATATTTTTATTGCACGTGATGTAGAAAATCACATGACATGAAGAAATAATGCTATAAAACAGAGGCCTACTTGTTTGTTGTCGGGATCGACTTTTTAGATAAAATATAGGCACGAGCTACTTATCAAATTCCCGAAATATTAAACACAATTAAGCCCTATGGTCTAATTGATAACAAAAAAGGTGGAAGGGGTAAAAATTAATTCATATTAAAATCGAAATTTTTTTTACTGTTGAACGAAATTTGCTTTTGCTGATTTTTATCCAATTATCGATTCTGTGGTTTAATGAGAAGTTTGTACTTTATTTTTTTCTGCCTAATCAATAAAATCAAGAAATTTATTCTCAACGGTAAATTTTTAGAAAAATATCTGCAAAAACCATTATAATAAAAACTGGTAATTAATCAATATCACCGACATTGATCCAATTGTAATGCCTGTACTACACTCTCTGGAAATTGGCCAAGGTTGGCCAAGGCCGGAGAATATAGTGGGTTACTTCGGTCGAGTTCGGTTCTGCCCGCTCTAAAATCTCTCAGAAGTTGTCCGAGGTTACCGAGAACGGGAGGTTATTTTCCGAGTCAAAGGGAACGAAGTCGGAGCTGCTCTTTCAAGCGTGAGCGGTGAGATACTTCCCCTTTCGCTCTCTCGCGTGTTAAGTGACGAGAGTGAGAGAGATAATGATATGGTGTTTCGCAAACTGAGATAGAACGAGTAACTCGGCTCAATTTCAGTATGCGCGTAGGAGTCCTATGGTTAACACGCATGTCGAGCGCTGCATCGTGGTCACGTGGTCAAGTTATAATACCACATGCTTATCGGGGACTTCAACAGACTCTTACTGACATCTTTGAATATGTTAGGGCACCAAAAGGGATTAATTATATTTTTGATAGATATCGTTATTATATTTTTTTATATAAAATGAAATAATTAGTGGTACTTGATTTTGTTAAAAAAAATCGTTTCGAATATCCTTATGTATTTTCCTCGTTCGGTTTATTTAAATGTCACACCATAACGAATTCTTATTTAGAATCGATGGCGACAAATTCTAGGATAGTCACAGATGTGGTGTTCGTATTCTGAATTATCATTTCTATGCCTTATGGCATTTTGAAAAGCCAACAAAATTTTTGCGTAAATTGAATATTTACGACCGAAAAGTTTTCACTGATATTGTATTGTTGAGTGCCCACACAAACTTTTATAATTATCAGTAGCGTAATTTTAATAATATGACAATTTAAAAATTGCGATTATTTGGCACATTTTTCGATCGCGCGCAAATATGCCAGTTGTATGTGACAGCAGCCGCCGTCGTTCACGGCCGCCGTCCGGACGGCATATGAAATTTGTGGCAGTGTCGGCGACCTCAGCCGACTTCAGTTGAACTTTGGTTCGGACAACTTCCAGAGAGTGTAGTGCAAGCATAAGGAAAAGAAAACTCATCGATAATCTTTCATGAAGTGATCATTTACATTTTTGCTATTTTTTTTCTATAAGTTTTATAACTGTATTTTGATATATTTGTATATATTAAATAATTTTTATTTATTCTGATTTGGTTTTTGAAATTTGCAAAAGGTGAATCCACGACTTGTTTTTTAACAATTTTATCATCGGAAAACAATTTGCACTTTTAGCAATTTGATAATTCGCTTTGGAAGAAGCAATTATTATTCGATTGTCTTTGAAAACATATTTTGTTGCGTAACGAATCTAGATAATTTTTAATGCATAATAAAAATATTTCGCATAAAATATATCGCAAAATATTTTTTTATATTTTATTTGTAGCATAGAAATAATTAACTCGTATAACCTATTATTATACCTATTATTATTTACTCAAAAAATTATATTATGATGTTAAAAAATATATAAAATGCCATTTTCGTCATGAGGTCCGGAATCATTGTTTTCACAGGACTCGGGTTTACTCTCAGCGGCTCTACATGCACAAACACAAACACAGAGACTAGGTCGCAGCGGGCAAAGCGAACTGGCAACATGCAGATTCTCTTCACCTTCCACACGAGCACTTTTTCCCTCCACCTTCTCCTAATCTGCTATTATCGTCGGAAGTTTTGATTCATAATTCCCATTTTGAGAGGCATAAACGATGGCGCTTTTTACAATCATTTTGGACCAAACTAAATTTCTCATTCAACAATCATTTTAGCTATATACGGTTTTTACATGAATGTATCTCAAATTTAATAATTAGTATATGACAGATTTTTATCTATAATTGAGTTGAAATGTAAGTCTGCGTATACTGGTGTGCGTGAAAAGTTTTACTGGGATTATTTTTGTGCTTAATCCCCTCAACAAGTTCATCCGGGCGAGAGGAGACCTCTGTGACCATAAGGTGCCGCTTCGCCAAACCCCTCCGAAAAGTTACTTTGTGTTGGCAAAACAAATTATAACACTCGGATAGCTCTGTATCGCTTTTAGGAAAAAAACAAGACTTTCAGGCACTAATAATAGAGTGATGTTTTGAGCTTTCTCCAATGAGTAATTTTGGTTATTTGCTCGTGATTGATCTATTTATACAAAATTGCCAAGGTTCTAAATCATCGATATCAGTTATTTTGTGCATATACGAGGTGTGACAAATTTATTTAATACAAATTGGATCAATATAACCCAAATGTGCTGCAACATTCTAAAAGTTCATGAAAACAATTGGGAATTATATACATTATTATCGAAATCTTCATGAGGAGCATTAAATATAATCGCTACGTATATCACTGATTATTATGTATTTTTAAAATATACATTAAATTTTAAAACCTTGTAATACTACTGTTATAAATAATTGAAGTGTTACACATATTCAGAATAACCGATGATAGATTATTGACTTTTAATTTTATTTTCAGGTACAACTTCAACAGTTTAATCAAACTTATATAATCCACAAAAAATCATAAAGGCACAGGTAGACGCCATTCTTGTCCCCACACCTGATATGAGAGTGCAAGAACAACAGCCGAGAGACGTTTTGTGCTCCATCATCCACGAAAGAAGAGAGAAAGGATGTTTGCTCACCCTGGGGTCTGTCATTTCGAACCCTTGTCAAAACACAACATCCAAATCTCGAGACGTCCCAATGAGCGCGAGACTTTTTTCCTCCTCTACTTTATTTACATCGAATGAACCCCTGGGCGTTTCGTTCGCAGTGCGACGTTTTCCTACGGATGCTCGGTTGCCCTGGAAACCGGGGATGGGATATATGCTTGTATTGTAGACGGCACGACAGTCTGTTGCTGTCTGGCGTTATCTTTTATCCATCGGATAGGCCGGTCGTGCAGTCGTGACCGGAATGGTCATATCGCCGACTCATTTCCAGGGTGGAGGAAAAAGCTCGACGACTTGAAACAACGAAAGTCTTATCGGGGATGTGCTTAGAAATTCGAGTCGCGTACAAAGCGGGCGGCAAATCGAAACAAATTGGACCAGTTTCGTCTCAATTAAGATGCAGCCCAAGGGATGAGTTTAGATAAGAGCAAATTGTAGTATTATTAGAATAACATGATATCGATTCTAAATTAAGTTAATCTTGTATCAATTTGGCAGTACATTCATACTAAGTTAGATAAACTAAAAAACGTTGAATGATTTACACCTATAAATAATTTTATAGGTAATATAATTCTTAAAGAAATCTATAAAAACGGCATAATATAAACTAACTAATAGTTATGGTAACAAATATAAATTGTTCCAGTAATGTAAAAAATTGCATAAAGATGCAGAGCAATCAACCAATTAATCACCGATCACCTAATATAACTGGATTTAATCATATTCACTTTTAGATTCTGGATTTAGATAGGTTGCTTTTACTTTTACTAATGCAAATCTTGTTAATTGATATTATATACACATGAAAAAAGTTCATGTAAAAATGAAATATTATTTTATATTCAGTAAAATCTAAGGAAGTAGAAAGAATTGCTTTTTATCGAGAAAGAATTCTTGAAAGGCCAAACTATAACAATATTTTTTTTGTATAATGGAAGAGATTTTCCCCCGTAAATTTTAATTGACAAGCATATTTTTTTGTTGTACATTACCCACCACATTTTATACGAAAGTTGTTTAGTCATTGACTAACATAGGAAATGATAGCAATGAATTTAGGATGGAAAGGTTTGGTTTTAAATTCGGCACGATAAGACTATTATAGTTTTATACGATTCATCTCATATATACACAAACAATACGTGAAAATTAATAGTACGACACTTATATTTCGTATAAGAAAGCTTTGAAAGATAGAATTCACAAATTTTAAAAATAATTCAGTTTGAGAGTCGACGGTGGTAATAAAATATTTTTTTTTTCAACTTTTCGTAAACAGGTAGCAGGGGTCGGTCTTAAGTTTGACCCTATGTTTCGAAAGGCCGAGGCATTGAAAGTCACCGCACGAAACGTTTTCAATTAGGCGATAATGTAGGGTGAACGATATGCGCCAAATACAGTAGTGGTTAAAAGAGTTGTGAAAAAAACTTTTATCTCTTGATATTACAAAATACATACGTATATGAAGTAAACATATAATCAAATTCAATCTTTGTATATGTATAGCTAAGTATGACGAAACTCGTATCAAAGACATACTCATTTAAAATACAGTATGCTTATTATCTAATTTTGAAACGTGAGATTGCGATCAGTAAAATACATTTTCTAGACATTAAAACTGGTCTTTATGACCAATAATTAATTTTAAGTTTTTGAACACTTCACCCAAAAAGTTTTCTGTTGAAAGTTGAAGTTGAAATTTCAAAAACACTTGCCAGATAAATTATATTTTCACTGCCAAAAATATATATCTACTGGTGAAAATGTATGTCTACATATTAAAAAAAATATTTTCTGGATAGATTCGTGATTGTTTTTTTCTTAATTTTCTTTGAGGTATAACCCGAGAATATCTGGTTTAGAATCAGGGACATCATGTCAGATTTTTCGAGGGGGGGGGGGGGGTAAAATTTGTCAGTCAATGGTCAATTTTTTTTTAAATATTTCGTTTTAATTAAGATTCAAAGTATTTCATAATATAATGGATTTTTCTAGCCAAATTCAAGAGGGGGGGGGGCGATGCCCCCACCTACATCTCCCAAATGATATTCCTACTTTTTAGTAATACTAATAAAATTCAGTCTCCTAAATGATCTATACTTCGTTTCATTTAACAGAGTCACTTTGAATATTATATCGTATTTCTAACGGTATTTCATTGGTCAAATTGTTATCGCTATACATACGAAAATGATAAGGATTAATAAATGATTAATTTTGATAGCTTATCAAACACTATTTCAACATAAAAAAATAAACATTTCTTATTTCTCTAAATTTTTTTAAAATATAGAAGGGAGTAATGATAAGTATATCGAACGTATGTATGTTTATATATCCGCATTTTGTACTTTAGAACAAATTTGTGGGGCGTAAACTCAAAGTTGTTATTTCTTTTTGACTTATGAATAATGACGAAATGGATGGACCTCAAAGTGACTCTGTTAAAAGAAACAGAGTGTAGGTTTTTTGCTTTTTTAATTACCACTTCCAGAGTTCCAGATGCATTTCCGCAACACGTGACTGTTTTTGAAATTAATATTTAAAAATTGAATTTATTTCAAGCACGGATAATTTGCAAACCAGATTATAAAGATACTATTTTATTATAAAAACTATGTATGTATATTGAACAGCCAGGTCATACAGAAAACCTTCAGCTAACTTTGAGTGTCTGCGGAGTTTTATTCTATTGTTGATATATGGTTTACGCAAAACTTGATTCAGTTAGAAGGGGTTATCCAACTCAAGCTAGAGAATCTTCCAAATATCACACAGGACAATGGCAGTAGAACGATTTGAGAAACGTAGTCAGCACCACACACGGCTCGAGATGCATGCGTCCGATACACCGGTAGGCCACGAACAATGGGTCATTATGACCCCATCTCTCTCTCTCTCTCTCTCTCTCGAGACGTGTAATTTATAAATTTTCAGAGGTCCCACAAAACAAACAATGATTACGCGGAGGCGGGAGCCGGTCTCGCCAGCCTTCTTCTGCCTTATCTCCAATCTGACCAAGCCCACGACGACGGACGCGGTAATTTTCAGGATCGATAAAACTTTGTTCGCGAACCATAAAAAAGCCAACATCCACCTTTGAACGACCTTTTGTTTGCGCGAGCATCAATCACGAGCGGGAGAATCATTAATTATACACATCAGGACGAGAACACAATGAATGTGTACAGATTGCATGCCAAAGAGTGGGATGTTATTATTTTTGAACGCATGCGGTAATCCTTCATCTTATGTTGTGGTCATACTTTATGCTACTTGCTTTGAAACAGTAAAAGTTTCATACTAACACAATAGAGTAACGCTAAATAATAACACTACAAAAATAGCTATGGCACAAAGTTAAGATGACCCCCCAATAACACGGTAGATGTCCGTTACTTTATGTGTGATCGAGCCAAAAAGAAGATATCTCTATATATATATATATATATATATATATATATATATATATATATATATATATATAAGTATTTTCTAGTCCCCCCCGACTACACGCACCTAAATCGCACGTCCCTCGTTTTACCGTGTTATTGGGGGTTCTACTGTATATGTATAATATAGTTTTACGTTACATTTGTTTGGTATTCTATACACTTTATGTTGAAAATCTATAAATTAAAACGGGCACAGATGAATATGTGTGTATAAAGATTGAGCTGTGATTATTTTAGGTCGCACGCGATAATCCTTCATGAGAATTCATAACATATTTACAGTATGTACATCAAAGGTTCAAGGGTTAAATTTGAGACAAACCTACGTATTTCACGAGGGATTTTAGGTGTGTACGTTTTATGGTGAATTTAGCAATTTCGGATTTATGTAAATACCGTGTATTCGATATAGACCGTTGCCAGATAGGAGCAAACATCGAGACCGGTCTACATTAGCATATGGGTTACGTGTACAAGGTTGAGTTTGCCCCCATGGGACGGGGTCCAGACTCCGATAAATAAGCTCGCCCCGTTAAGTGCTGCAATAACACTAACCGTAAAAATACTAAAGCCGGGACAAATTTAAGCGATGTTAATTGATATTGTGTATTATGCAAGGTTATAAAATTTACTCACATAATATAAGGGGTACGCGAAAAGATATTTTAAATATTTTTATTGAAATCTATTCGTGTTTTGGCCTAAAAAAGTAATTTATTATTCAAATGGCGCATCATAAAAAATATATAAAGTTGATAACATCATTCTTTATGTGACACCTTAAGAGTTTCATTATGTATAAGTGACAAAAAATATAAAATACAGATAAATAAAACAAATATGTCTAAAATGTTTTTAAAACCAATAGAAAAACTTTAGATTTTGAACCTAGATATGAAATGCGTTTTGATTAATGGAATTTTTTGAGAATATAAAAAACAGCATGAAGTCCATTCATATATGTACAATACTTTCTGATGAAGATTATTTATTTTAACTACCCATTACTTATTTTATTATTATTAATACTATTGTACTATGTAAAAAACAGGCGTCAAGTCATAGGTTAAAGCATGTATAAATTCTTAAGACAAACAATCAATTTATGACAATCGTAGACATCTGTTTTTTTCTGATTATATATTATTTATAAAATACAATAAATAATAAATAACTCGGAAATTGAAACGCTATTTTTTATTATAATTATATACCTATTTGATTATAAAAATATAATAAAATTTAGACGAATCAAAACATTATTATACCCCGAAAAAATATTAAAATTCAAGTGCGTTAAGAGAAATATTTCGGTTTTTATTTAAAAAAACTTTATTGGTTAGTAATATCGCCGTACATGTACGGTGGTCGATCTTTCACTGTTTTGAGGTACCACAGATATATTTACATATATTATATAACCGAAGAAATAATAAGTAAAAAAAACATTGTATTTATATATAAAAAAAAATTGATTTTGTATATTTAATAATACAAATAAATTAAAGAGTATGAAATAAATAAACATATGAAAAAATATATTTTATAAAAAATATATGGAGAGCCTCTGAATTGGCATAATTTTTTTTACAAAAACCGATAATATATAAAAAATATTGAAATTGAATAATAGAAATGTGTTAAATTAAATTAAATTATTAAAATATACTAATATTATACAAAAAGTTGTAAAATAAATCGAAGCAATATAATGTTGAGAATCAGTTTTTTGTTATTATTTACAATATAAATAAACAACGACAGAAATAATTAAGGAAAAATACCTAAAATTAAATTAATACTCATATTTCATTATTGATTGAGCGCATTTAATTTTTTAATAGATATGATACTAGAATGATATAGTAATATCATTGTTATATCAAAATAATGTTATACACGGTGTTTTATTTAACATGCGTCTTGCGATTGAAGTGTACACCTTTATATAAATCCCATGAATAATTTAAGATTTTAAGATTCCGTTTGTGTCTTATCGAACTTAGGGCATTTCCAGTTGATTTCCATCGTTCGTCGAGATCGGAATAAAGATGCCCTGATTCTGTGACGCGATTTCCAAATGTTTTCCCATAGAATTTTATCTTCTTCCTTTCCTTTTTTTATTGGAGGCGTGAAAATGACATCCATGAAGTTGACAAGCAACGCTTCTCGACAAATGTTTACTGTTGTTAAAAAAATCCAACGGTAGGAAAGCAAACATATCCACTGACGTACTTAGTCAGCTATACAGCCTGGACGTAAGTCGTTTTTTTACGCTTCCGCGATTCAATTATTGTATTCGGACTAATTAGGGTATTGCCCAAAGACATGGCGATGTTATAATTATAATTTTAACGAACAAGACGCCTGTCGACATTCACGCAACGTTGCACCCTGGGGCCATATAGCACTGAACGAGGCGAGGATGCTAAGAAACTTGAAAATTAAATACGTTTCACTTCTTGCGAATATATAACAACACAACGAAGAGGAGAGTTAAGATCTGGGCTTCTTCCGTAATGTCTCTCTTGCATATTCATCACGGTGATAATAATGCTAAATGGCGAAGTATTAACCGAGAAGTCGTAGCTATTAAATATGAAATATTATGTGCTTACAAGTTCGGAATTTCGTTATACGGAATATTCAGGACAATTTTGTAATATTATAGGTAATAAATGAAAGGGTTGTTTTATCAGTGTTTCGCGAATAATTACATTTCATTAATGTTTGTACTATACATTCAACGATTATTTATTTTTAAATCAATGTAAGAAATGGAAACATATTTTTTATATTAAACTATTTATAAGATCACAAAACAACCATTAGAATTTAAATAAGGATTAGCTTCTCATGTGATAGGTTAAAGTTAAATAATTAACACTCGAGTTTTTTTTTTGAATACCTTAATATAAACGAATATACCTTAATTTTATTTTTAATAAACAATTATTAATTTTTATATCCATGACCATATATTTATGTTTCCGATTTCGCATTTTTACACACAGGAAACGGGTAAATAATTGTATTTAAAATTGATGTAATTTCCGAATAAAATAATTATTTTATTATGTTATTAACTGACATTTTTGTCGAAAACGAGTAATAATATTCACTAGACTTTAAGTTGGGCCTTTATGACTATATTCAACTGATCCCAACGCTCCAAGCAAAAAGGCACTAGGATATAAAATCAAAAGCGTCCCGACAAAAGCGTGCCGTCATAATCGCGCAGCGTCATATGCGCGCTAACATAATCGCGCGGTGTCATTTTCGAGAAATAAAAAAAAATATAATTAAAAAAGAGAGAATTTGTATAAAAATAAATATAAAATAGGGTATACCTGCTGTCAATTAGAGGGGCTAATGATGATATATTTAATATGTTTTTACTTTCGATTAAGGATTTAATTTAATTTAGTATACGTTATCTAAACAACAATAATATGCATTTTTTTAGTTTTATGAACGTTCACGTTGCCCTTATTAATACATATTTAAAATCCAGAATTCATAAAAAACGTTTAAAAAAATACATTTCTGGTTTGTAAAATGTTGAAGTTTGGAGTATAAAACCTGTATGTATGTAAATACAAATGTTTTGTGCAATTATGCGTTATCGTTTTTAAACGGAACATTGCAAAACGGCTTTGCGCGTATTATTGATTTTTATTTAATTAAAATCCCACATTAACAAAATGTACAGTTACGCACTTAAATTTAATATTATCAGAATCATTACGTTAAAAAATATGCTCATACTAGGAAATAACTGATTAATAAAAATCTAATAATCTGGACAAGTATATTATATAAAACTGTATAATTAAAATAATTTCATACTACAACCTTGGCGTTTTACGGTAAATTTAACTCGATTTTTTGTAAATTAATTAAAAATACGAGACATTCGTGTAACGAACGTACACATGAACACAAGAGCATAAAACACACACGAAAGGTGTTCGATGCCACACTGCGTGACGGTAAGAATAAAATAAAAATAAATAAATAAAACACACAACAAAACACTAACAAGACGCACACTGTGCGCCGAGCCCTAACCAAACAAATCATATCGCAAACAGCGTAAAAAATGTCATATCGATAAGGCACACGTCATTGTCGCATCTTCTGTACAAACATTTGAACAGATCGATCTCGTCATGTAAGTTTGTTGCAAGGGTGGTTGGATGTAAACTAGAAACTCTCCTGACACATCCATTAATATGAAAAATGTGTAGGTATAATACATGTAAGTAAGCTAACAGATTTATCTGGCGCACGTGTGTAGACTCTGTCCGCTCTCTGAATACTTAATGTATATCCCCGTGAAAAAACATTGCGTTAGGTGTACAGGTGTGTTTTTTTTTACTATTATTATCAGAGGAGGACTAAGGGAGATGTTCGGCATTCTGCCGAAATTTATTTAATAACGTTCCCTAAAAGGGATGATCAAAGGAAAAAGATGTTCGATTGAGCTCACGGCAAAAATGTTTATTTAGTAGATTTTTCTTTACGATGAAATTTCGATACTCGCTTGTATAGGGAAATGTTTGTTTTAGATTTAGCTTAAGCTTCAGGAAGCTAACCGAGCGTAAGGGGTTCGATTGAGCTGCGTTTGAGGCGCAGTTTCTTAAAGTGATGTTTTATGTAGCAGTACTATATTATATATTATAATAAAAACAAATTAAATTATTATTAAGCTGCATTTTTATGCAATAACAAAGCTTAAGGTCTTTAATTCTAAAACGAAGTATTCAATTCAGATAATCCTGGATTGAAGAAAATTTTGCAGTCACGTCCAACAATGACCAAAAACGTTCGACAAACCCCAATTCTAAATTCACCGCCATGGGCTTAATTGCAATTCCGGCTACCGTCTCACATCGACACGACCAGATTTCATCATTGGATTTGCATAAGCGAGGGGGCGGCAGGTGTGCGAAACGTTAAGAATCCCTGCGCTTTTTATTGTACCCGAGTACAACGTGCATAGGGTGGCGTATTTTTCAAGTGGGGCAATTCAGTTCAAAACGACCGCGCCTCCTTTGATTTCCGAGAGCGCACCGCCGTTTTATATAAATAAGGACACGTGAGGAAATTCCTGCGGATGCGGTAACAATTATTACGGCCTCTCAGGTAATGATAATCTCACGGCAAACAACGGGTGGATACAAACTACCGCCATAATCGTGCGGCGGGGCAATAACGAGGATTGTGCGGCTTTCATTCGGCTGTATGCAGTGTCTACTTTGTCAAAAACACCGCCGCTGGTATCAAGCTTATTGTAGGTTGCGGTTGCTACCGAATCGGTGTTTAATTATCATGTCAAATATTGTTGGATGAGATAGCGGATAACGGCGCTGTAAGAAGTGTGCCGAGCCGCAAAGTTAACTTTATCGTAATTTGAGTAAACAGTTGTTCTATTAGACAAGTTACACGAAACAGAAATGCGCCTATATTGACTATTTAAAAAATGTAACCGAACAACATGAAAGTATAAGACATGACCACTTAGAGTACGCTCGGGATAAGGATTCCGGTTTGTTATTGTGTGCGTGAACTGTGTGGCTCAAAACAATTTCGCTCGGAATATTTAATTTTTTATTTTAAAAGAAAATATATGTTTATTTAACATACATACATCTGAGCTAAGTAGGAAATTTCAACGGACAATTAAAAATATATTATATAATCGAAGAAACCAGACATTGATGTCATTAATTAAATATTTGCAAAGTCTTTAGCTATTCTTCAAAAGCAAAAAGATATAAAATGGGGAAAGAAATTATTCGCAGATTGTTTAATGGCTCGACGACTCTATTAAATCATTAGAATCCATTAAATAAATTAAAAAATTATCATTGGCGCAACGATAAGAATAATAACTTTTTTAAGCCTTACAGAGAATAGTGTAAAAAAACCAACAACGTACGGATTAATGGAAAAATAATTAAAATATTTTAATCCACGGGTAAGAGAACAAATAACGTACAGTGTATATTTGAAGAAGCCTTGATATCAATTAACCCAGATATGCCCAAGAAATTTTGTTCTCTTAAAATTTCATTTATAAATATAAAACAGTAGCACGAGTTTAGTGACCTACCTATGGGACAGTGGGCATATCTGGGTTTTAAACCAATATCAACACAAAATTATTTAAAATAAATCACTAGAGAAGATCGAACTTCTGTGCCACACTGCACTTTAATGACGAATACCAGCGTTGACGAATCAGCGACTGTCCTTAAAAGAGAAAGCGAGACAACGAAGTACACGTCACATCGCTTCTCCCTCTCATATACATGTACACGCACACAATAACAAACCGGCATCCTTATCCCGAGCGTACTCTACACGTTATAATTATCATCCAAGAATAAAAACCGCACATAACATTTCAAAAGCTCAAAATTTCGTCCGGCAAAGGCGACAAGAATTAGGTACATGTATGTAAAAAAAGTTTTTTATTTTATTTATATGTATGTTTTTAGTGTCCATGACCGAATTCTGCGAATTTCGGTCATAGTAGATACGGCCGATAAACATTCTATTCACAAATGTTATTTAAAGGCGTACAAACATTTTTTTTATTAAGAAGAAGCGTCTCATTGTCTCGGATTTTGGAGCAGCACTAGTCACTCAAGTATATTAAGAGAAAAAACGACTACCTGTGTCACTCAAGTATACAAATTGTTGCATTCTAAATAAAGTTTAAACTTGATTTGAGATAGTACAAACGAATATTCGATCAATTATTCGAGTATTCATATTGTAGTTGAAAATCGGGTGAATAATTCGAATAATCGAATATTCGATTGAGAACCCTAGTATAAATTAGCAACCGATTTGGGTTTTTTTCTATTTCAAGAGATGCTGGAATTTAGTAAATATTTTTACATACTATTTTTTTCTGTGCAGAGTGCGTGGTGTAAAACTGTTATGCCTGCACTACACTCTCCGGAAGTTGTCTGAACCGAAGTTACAACTGAAGTCGCTCGAGGTCTACGACTTCGAGTAAGCGACCACACTGTCGCAAATTTCATATGCCGTCCGGACGGCGGCCGTGAATGACGTCCGCACGGCGGCTGCTGTCACGTACAGCTGGCATATTTTGCGCGCGATCGAAAAATGTGCCAAATAATCGCAATTTTTAAATTTTTATATTATTAAAATTACGCTACTGATAATTATAAAAGTTTGTGTGGGCACTCACCAATACAATATCAGTGAAAATTTTTCGGTCGTAAGTATTCAATTTACGCAAAATCTTTGTCGGCTTTTCAAAATGCCATAAGGCATAAAAATGATACTTTAGAATACAAACACCACATCTGTGACTATCCTAGAATTTGAGGCCATCGATTCTAAGTAAGAATTCGTTATGGTGTGACATTTATATAAACCGATCTAGGAAAATACATAAGGATATCCGAAACGATTTTTTTTAACAAAATCAAGTACCACTAATTATTTAATTTTATATGAAAAAAAATATAATAACGATATCTGTTAGAAGAATATACTATCAAAAATATAATTAATCCATTTTGGTGCCCTAAAATATTCAAAGATGTCAGTAAGATTCTGTTGAAGTCCCCGATAAGCACGTGGTATTATAACTTGACCACGTGTTCACGATGCAGCGCTCGACATGTGTATTAACCATAGGACGCATACGCGCATACTGAAATTGAAGCGAGTTACTCGTTCTATCACAGTTTGCGAAACACCATATCATTATCTCTCTCTCTCTCGTCACTTAACACGCGAGAGAGCGAAAGGGGAAGTATCTCACCGCTCGCGCTCGAAAGAGCAGCTTCGACTTCGGTCCCTTTGACTCGGAAAATAAGGCCGACAATGTTCAGAAGCGCTCGAAGCTGGCCAAGTCGACTGAATTACCTCCACTTTACTTCCCGTTCTCGGTAACCTCGGACAACTTCCGAGAGATTTTAGAGCGGGCAGAACCGAACTCGACCGAAGTAACCCACTATATTCTCCGTCATTGGCCATCCTTGGCCAACTTCCAGAGAGTGTAGTGCAGGCATTATACTCTGCTCATATATTTAAATAAATAAATACAAACATCAACTGCTAAGTAAGTAATGAGATATCATAATGAAATCAAACACTGTAAATCAGTCACATCTATTTTATTAATTATAAACTATTATTACGGTTTATAATCAATATATGTTACTATTAATCGGTGAGATTAGGAAAATCTAGGAAAACCTAATATGTGGTGATCGATCGGAATTTTAATTATATAATAATCACTAATTGCGGTCTACCAAACATGATAGAAATTGAAAAACACTAGCGTTCATGTGTAGGTGTGCTGTATATATATATAAAAAAATGTTTTAAATATTTATTAAATCGATTCGATTTACATACACGAGTTCAATTATTTTACGGAAGTCATTCTGTCATTAGTTAATAATATATAGTTATCCAGTTATTATATCATATACACGCCCAATCTCCATTTGAATGGACCTCTCAATGCCGTAAATCGGTAGCGCGAACTAAAACTGTTAATTATTCAAAACACAACAATCCCAAAAACGACATTAATCATACCAAACAAGACAAGCCTCTTTTGTGCTTTATAATAATAATAATAAAAAATGATATTTTTCACCTCGTCAGTTTATTCGTAACACAAAAGGTCACACGCACCATACAATTGTTTGTCCCCGCGACCAAATCCAAAGGATCAAACTTATCCTTGTTTATTTTTATTCTAATTGTTGGAGCGGTCCTCTCATCCATTTCACGGTCGCGTTTAATAAACGCGCGCATAAAAAACACGTGACATTTCTATTGTGGAGCGGGGCAGCAACACACCGAACCGTGACTTGAATGGCAACCCCATGAAAAGTACATATCTACCTTCGAAAAGGTAGAAAAACATTAACATTTAGGATGATGAAGACAAAAAGGGGATAGCGCACCTCGGATATGTGTAGGAACGAATGCAACCTTTCAAATGTTATGGCATGGTAGGCGTCGGAGGGGGTCACAAAAAAATACAGGTAAACCGCCATTGTCTTTTATGATGGTCCTATCTTGGATCGAAATTTATGTATACGGCAAGACATGACTTTGTTGTGAGATTCAGAATTGCATACTGAGATTTTATTATACCATTTTGAATTTATTTTGAGGATTGGCCACAAATAAAATTATATTATACATATTATATATATAATATAACTATAAATATACATAATTCAAAAGAAACAGTCAATACTTGATACAAGATTTTTTATACTCATACTCATAATGTAATACTTAAATAATCTACACCATTATTGGTCTATATAACATTTAGAAAGTAATAACAAATTAATAGTTTTGCGATTTGATAGCAAGAGAGAAAAACCGGTTGTTTAAAGTAATTTAAACGGTTCAGTTATCACCGTCATGGGTCGTATTGTGCGTGTTCATTACAAATGTAAAAATATATACTATATTTACCAGTGACTTCCTATATTAATTGATAAATAATATTTTGTACTCCTTTGTTTTGACTACCAGTCAGTGGTCGTTTTTTTTTTAATATTTCCATTTCCTTAAATGACATTTTTCTGGCAAAATTCAAGGTTTAGAATCCACGTCAAAAACAAAAATCGTGCCGTCACCGTGATACTGTGTATGTTCAAATTTAATGAGGAACATATAAACCGAATTTTGACCAATAGAAGAGCGCAAAAAACAATTATCCTTTCTCAGAAGTCAAAAATCCACGTCAAAAGCAATAAAATCGTGCCGGCGTCGTTGCAGTGGGAACGCTCGTTACCGAGCGTTCCCACTGCAACTACGCCGACACGATTTTATTGCTTTTGACGTGAATTTTTGACTTCTGAGAAGTGATAATTGTTTTTGCGCCCTTCTATTGACCAAAATTCGGTTTGAATACACTTTGACCAATACTCTTATATTACTTGGTTAGAATAGCTATCATATTTTAAAACATAGTGTAGTGTTCAAGTGCAGACAAATTGGAGCGATATACGAGATGCGACATCTGTCTTTACTTCTTCTTTTGCTTATTTTCCCCCGAGAGATAAGTTGGCTTAAGTTGAATTTTGGATTTGACCCAATGAAAGTTCTAAAACTATAATTAGGTTTGGTTTCGAAACTGTCAAATTGAATTTCACATAAATTTTAGAGTAACAAATTAGCGCTTATCAGTTAAATTCTATTTTTGCAAGTAAAAGTATATATCTAGTGGTAAAAATGTATTTGGACTTCTCTAGTGAAAATATAGCTTCACTGAAAAATACACATTCACTGTTACATTTATACATTGCATATGGAAAAGCTGAAATCATGTCATTTTACTAGCGCCTACTAAATAAATTATATTTTCACTGGTAAAAATATATATCTACCAGTGAAAATATATTCTCATATACAATATTTCTAGATAGATACGAGACTTTTAAGATTATTTTTGAGTGATAACCCAAAAATTTTTAATTTAGAATCAGGGACGTCATTCAAGTTTTATTTAATATTTCAATTTCATTGATATTTATTGTATTATTTCCCCCCCCCCCAAATTCAAGAGGGGGGGGAATGCCCCCACCTGCCCCCCTAAATGATTTCCCTGCTATCCCTAATATGAGGTGTGTCGCTATTACTTGCATCTACGTATACCACCGGTTGGGAGTCACTGAAGTAGGTCATTGGTATTGATATGATGCATGAGAAGCTGGGATCAAAACATGTAACGATGTATCGATATTTTTTCGCTGGCAACAGTATCAAAGTTGTCAATGCAACGGAAGTGTTAAAAATAAAGAAATTATTGTAGAGGTCACAGAGTTTGATATTTGTTGTTTTAAAAATAAGTAAAAGTATTTCATCATCGTTTAATCATAATTTGTATCGTTTTTATTTCTAAATATGTATATTTGGTGATTCTAAAAATACATTTATTTTTTATTTTATTGATACGCGACCCACAGTTTGACATTTACTGATTTTACAATTGTGAATATAAAAAAACTATTTTAAATTTGACGTTAAAACGTTAGCTAATTAAAAAGTTATTAAGGTTTAAAAAAATAACATTAGGTTCTAATTTTCGCAAATAAGAAAAATATACCATGCTTCTCAAATTTTTTTTTCTGTATTTTGAGTTTCGCTACAGTAGCAAAAAAAATATGCTAAAAGTAAGCTATTCCCGAGTTAATAAGTCAACGATTTTCTGACGTGTTATTTTTAAATACACATACATAAATATATTGACACGTAACTTCTATGGCGTCGACATTCTCGTGTTTTCATAGGATTATTGGATTTCGACTGAGCGACGTTTCCTGCTTTCGCTTTCCAAGCTTATTGGTTACCAGAATGACAAGCCAAAGGTTTACTTTTCGTTTGTGTATGCATTATTCTCAAAGGGCAACTTTGCAATGCTTTATAGCTCATTAATGCGTTTGGCGCTCCACCCGCGCGGTTTCGATGCGCGCAATTTGAGCGCAATTTTGTGCAATTGTGCGCCCAGACGGAGACCACACAGCGAGGACCACACCAACGCCATTTTGGTGTTTGTCAAACAAAGTTTTGTTCGTCTCTGGACCTCATTGTCGTCGGACCAACGCCACGGGCGACTTCAAGTGTATTTGGTTTGCGATTGGTTTTCAGAGCGAAACCCCCCGCATATCTATGGACAGCTTGTTATCTCTTTTGAGATGTTTATCTTTCGAAATTCCGGAAATCTCTTATGAAGATTCTTTTGTGAAAATTTAGACGTTTAGATGGTGATTACGATTACATTTATGTATAAAATTGCACATAGACAGCAATATTTGTTAAGATTCGACAATTGTAGCCCGACGGAAAACCAAGATTACATCTGGTGTAGATACTGTGTGAATTCATATACAAAAACTTATCGATCTATCTTAGCAATTAGCTAATATACTTTCTAATGGACATGGCTTTAGGAGGAGAGAGTTTTTTAAACGAATTTAAATATTTTTACTGCAATCATTTAATCAATATCAAAATATTTTTTTAAAAAGGCTGCTGCACCAGTGGGTAACTTGTTGATTTTTTTAAACAAATGAATTAATTATTTTAAAAAAAATAGTAAAGATTATTGTACTAGCTTAATTTAACAGTAAGTATTTTATTTTCAAAAAGATATACTGACGCGTGAAGAGAAATAATAGATTTGCGTTTGGCGTTTAAGGGGTTAATATTGATATGTGAATTGATTGATTTTATTCGTCCAACATCATTAAATATATTATCAGCATTTAATAAATAAATGATCTAAATTTATTTACTATGCTCTGTTCAGAAATCACGGTAAGTAGGCAGTATTTAACAAAAACAATTCATTATATTTTTTTTGTATTTGTTTTACCAAGACTCACTACTAACTAACTAAGAATACCGATTCTTTTGATCGATTACTTCCAAGTGTTTTTCTAAGACCGACAAGAATACAAAAATGCGATTTAACCCAACTTTATTGTGTGAAATTGGCAGTTACTATATATATATATATATTAACCATTGAAAAATGGAAATATCACAAATAAAGAGTAATAATAAAAATTTTAATTTGTTGAAAAAATATTATTTTTTAGTGGCATATATCTTGTATTTTTTTTTGTATTTAAAGTCACTATGGGGAGGATTTTCATAAATGAAGAATAACAAATAAGCAGACTATGTTAACTGATATTATATCAGCATTTTTTGCTAAAAATTATTCAAAATTGAAGGATCGTGGCGATTGTATTTTCCAGTGAAATTATGTTTTCACTAGTATGAATATAATTTCACTAAGCCCATGAAAATGTATGAAACACTGGTCAATATCAGTGGAATTGTATTGTTACATGTACATACATTCGGAACATTTTAGTTTTAGCAGGTGAGGTATCGCAGTTGCGAAACGACCATATGCTGTTCAAACCCAAACCTAACCTAAACGAATTAATCAAATCCAACTATATTTTTAGAAATCTATTAGGTCAAGTGGGATTTGATTAATTCGTTTGAATTATGATCTTAACATGTGATGTTGCCCTACAACGATCTTTTGAAACTAAATTCATTCAAGTGATTATGGTTTTATAATTTTTATTTTAATATCTACTGGTGAAAATGTATTTTTACTAGTGAAAAAATATTTTTACGGGTTATACACATTCACTGTTTCTTGACTTGCAATTCTATGGGTGTAACTAAGGACTGCTATTTTTAAAATATCTCAATAATATTCATTTTCGAAAGATTTATCTACCGGCAGTACCGATACCGGTATTGGTACTGCCGGTCAATTTGTTTTATAAATTACAAATTTATTTATGCAATATGAATGAATAATATTTTCAATGTATAATGGAAATATAGACAAATTTCAGTTAATTTATACTACTTTGTGTAAAACCATCTTTAGTTAACTACACTGCAGAAAAAAAAATCTGCCATAAAGAAAAGCTATGTAATATAGTTTTAGTCGAATTTATTTATTGTAAGGCTGAAACTATAATTAAAATTGGTCATTTAATTAAATAGTCGGAATTAAATAACATGAGCAAAATAAATAAATATGAAATCAGTGCATAACTTTATATGTAAATAAAATAATTTAATATAATTATAATAAGCAATAAAATAAATTATAAAAATATATAGATTCTATACATCGCTACATTTACAATATAATATTGATTTAAAAATATTTCAATATTTACTTTCTAACATAATTTATTTAATATTTTTTCAACGCAAAAGTGTTTTTCATTTATAATAATTTTCAAAAATATAATTGAAAATATCTTTGCGTATTTAGAATAGTTTAACCATTGAAAAAGCACATGCACATAACTGGTATCGTGTTGAACCATTAAATGCAGTTAAAAGAAACATACCTCCATAACCTAACTTAACTGCCATTGTTTCTAGTGTTCTATGCCTTTAAGCGACTTGTACTAAACACGACACGTATTGCATATCAACTGCGTTCCGTTGACTATTGAACTCTTTTTTGAGAAAAAATGTTTTGGACTATTATGTTCAATTTCAGGTGTTATTCAAGCTGTAGTTACAATATTTTGACCATTAACTGGTAAATAAAGAAAATCTACATAGTCTTCCACGGTTTTATGCCGGCGCATTTATAAAATTCTACGCTTTATTATTACATTATTAGTCTTCTCAACTCTGAGAGAGTTTGTCAACGACCGAGACGCGTTGTTTTGCTATTCAGGCAACGAACGGAGGCAATTAATCACGCGGCTGGTTACGTAGCCAGATACAACACGGCACAAAGGTGTGCTGTGTGACGGGCGAGCGATGAAAAAAGTATCAAAGACAATGACTGAATGTTAAAATGTGTCCGATACGGACCTTTTCGCCAATTCAAATTCGTTCGTCGGACGGATAACGATCCGTCGTAAATCAAACGTTCGAGACAAGGATACTATAAATAAAAGCTGCACGCGGCTGGAATAAGTTGAGGCGTCACACGAATGTGACACACGGCTGTCATTAAGTCATAAAAATTCCGACAGGTCGCCAGATTCAGCTAAGATACGGATGCGCGTGATTGCATTTGTCCGTGACAGAAGAACTAGTAATATATGCTTGAGGTAACTGTGTACATTGTATAAACACTTTACGCTAGAATCCAAACCAAATATTTGAATACCGAATAATTAGCAAACAATTCGTCAGCGGAATATATTGAAATTTCAAATTTTTAAGATCGGCAATAATCACCGACTCCAAAAAAAATATTAATACGACAACGCATGTAGTCATGTATTTTTGTTTTGCAAAATTTATCATCTTATCTTTATGTTATTTATTACAACCATTATAATAAAAAGCTAAATTTACAAAAAAACACTTTGTAATTGCAGAAATATCATAAAATACTCATTATTATGAGTTAATATTGTGCAGCTGTGGAGTTTTTCCACGGATGGTATTAATTTTTTTTATTTCTTTTAGGGTATCTAAATTAATTTATTATAATAATATTTTTAAGCATATCTAAGTATAATATATATTTTTAAGCATATCCAATATAACTAGGGGTTTGTATTAAGAATTATTTTCCGAGAAAAATGCCAAAGAAAAAATTCGCATTTCTCGAAAATTTTCATAGAGCCTTTATTATTTAAAAATAAATTTGTACATATTTTTTTTACTATTTAAGCGGTATCGCCGTACATGTACGGCGGTCGATATTTCACTGTTTTGAGGTACTTCAGATAGTTATATATTTACATATATAACTAAAGAAAAAATAAATAAAAAACATTATATTTATATAATATTTTTTTAATAAATTAAAGAATACGTAAATGAATAAAAAATATGTTATATTAATTTTATAAAAAAATATTAAGAGTCTCTGAACTGATATAAAAAAATTCAATAAAAGCAAAAAAATATATAAAAATATGTAAAATAAATTAACTAAATTTAATATTAGAGAAAAGATAAAATAAATTATTAAAACATACAAAAAAGTAGTAAAATCAAAACAATTAAATGCAATATAAATAATAATATTTTCGAGATAATCGAGAAGTAAAATTGAGATTTCTCGAGAAATCAAAAACATCGTAAAACCAGAATTCCTAAATATAACATATCTATCTATCAACTATATTTTATATATATACTAGAAGATAGTCGCAAAAATAATACAAACGTCTAAAGAAATATTGAATCACCTGAATAATATATGGTGTAACTATTGATACTCTATTTTTATGTTCCTAATATGTATTTATAGTCGAGAAGTAAATGTTGATGCTGGTGCTTAAATATCATGTTTTTGTGCCTTATTTAAGTTATTAATATTTCTATAATTTGTAAGATTGAACTATATTATATAACTGCTAAGTTAAACGGCGAATCAAGCGCCAGTTAGTCGGTTGTATGTACGTTGGCTTGTTAACAGGCTGCTCAAATTACATCGGAATGTGTGTTGGTTATTTCTCGCGGTCGAGAAACTTAACCGGATAGTGTATCTTGTGCATAGTTCAGAGGTGAGTAAGTTTCATAGAATGTGGACATGTCGCACGAGTCTCCAGAATAAATGTAATTAGAGCTATATAATATTTTTGAAGAAAGCAATCAAACAAACTTACTTTGGAAACCGCTGCTTTTTCCGCAATCAAACGACTTTTTCAAGCATTAAAAGTGCCTTTGAAACGATCACGCTTCTACGCGAGATAAAACTATCTGAATCGGATGAAACCAGAAAGAAGTGTAATTTGCATTTCGAAGTTTCCAAGTATGCTATTGCAAACTGTCGGATAATTCGCGCTTTTGTTTGAGCCGAATCCCCAAAGGGGACGCGGATATTGAGCTAGCAGACTGGCAAATCCGCATTCAAATAGCCAACTCAGCCGAAAGACTGGCAACACTGCGGGTAGTTCGATTATATGGCGCGCGTGATGGAAATTCCCAATTGGGTTATCGGAGCGAAATTAGAGCGAGGGAAACTTTGCCGAAACTATAATAAGTTTATATTAGATTTCATGAGCGTGATAACGTTTAAGGCAAAGTATTCCCATATAAAAGTATAGAATAATATTGATTCGTGAAATAAGGTCACTCTCTTTTCCTTGTGGTCATCAGGAGGTAGCGTCGGAACTACAAAATAATAGGGGGGGAGGGACAATTTCAAATTTAACATGAGCCACTTCTCTGGTCTGGATGCCAAATAATGCAACCGACTCAATTTGAAGCAAAAAATTGTTTCTCACAAATATGATTCTTTCGAGTCGCATCGACGAGGATACTTGGAAAAGCACTTATTCAACCTTCTGGAAGAACGCGGACCGCCCCGGGCGGCACTTGCTTGGGGGCGGCATATTCGCGGTGGTTTTTAGCCCTGTATGCACTAAAACATGTAAAAATCCACGAATAACAAGAGCTTAATAATAACCAATTTATTACTTTATGAAATGCTGATTTTATGACCCTGCAAAAAAATGTATGGGGGGGAGGGGCGGCAATTTTAAGCATCGCTCTGGGCGGCACATATCCTAGCTACGCCACTGCTCGCAGTAGACGCATTGTGATCTAGTCATTATTATAATTTAATGTAAATATTTCTCTACATGTTTCGAAATAAATAAATTAGCAAAAAAATTAAAATATCAATT
Organism: Plectrocnemia conspersa; assembly: GCF_051122295.1. Lineage (NCBI taxonomy): Eukaryota > Metazoa > Arthropoda > Insecta > Trichoptera > Polycentropodidae > Plectrocnemia > Plectrocnemia conspersa. The sequence continues at coordinate 25,185,592 of NW_028277165.1, forward strand.
AACTTTAAAAAATAGCAATTCAAAGTAAAATATTAAAAAAATGCACTGTGCTGCAAATCGACTTTGTTAAACCATGTGACCGGATTATTGCGCAAACAAAAATTAAAAAAAAAAATTTTATCAAGCAATTCAAATGTTTGATAAAATTTTTTTCAGATAATTTTTGTCTGGAATATTTAATGTCCGGAATAATCAGGGTCCGCAAAAATCTGGTCACCATTTTTCCATGAATATTCTACAATGTAGAAGGTAAATAAGGAAATTCTCCTCTGCTTTTGTTTCAATCTTACATAACTAGCTGCACTTTAAAATATCAATTTATCTACAGTACATCATACAGATTATCACAGTAATCTCATCAAATTGCAATCACCTCACGACATAAATCTTTTGAGGTTACGTGCTATATGCGCTGTCATCATACTTTCAAACCGCACACGGAGGCAAAAAATAAATAAATCCCACGAACGATTACCATAAGCATAAGCCGTGGTAGTAGCAACAGAGACACGGCAGTATGCTCTGAGCGCAAAAGTAGTTGCTGTGTCTGCACAAATCCTCATTTGCAATTCTCGGGACGCAACGACGCCGGGGATAAACATGCATAATGTTCGCAACAAGTTATCGCTGTTTCTAAAGCATGCTTTACTATATAAAGTGTATAAATTTATATTTTAAGCTTCAACATAAATTATTGTTTAACAGAATCATTGTAAGTAATTAAGCTCTCTTTTTCACTCGGTACAAAATAAGTGCAACGTTAGCAGTCAAGATATACGTTGCTCTCTAAGCAAAACAATTCATTCCATACATTTGTGAGATGTGAACTTGAGAGCCATTTGAGGACCGTTCCTTTATAGAATTTATGAATTTTGCATACAGCCTAGTCTGCTTCTGTTGGCAGCGAACGCTTTATCCAAGTCAACGCTGAGATATGCATCACTCGTGATCCGATTTCCTGCTGCGCTTGGGATCATACCCAAGTTGAACAAATCCTTTTTCTGCAGCATTTGCGTACTGTTTTGCATACGGTCTCGGACCGAGAGGCAACGTGGTTATAAATAGTGGCACGAAGACGAAGACGGACGATCGCGTTGACCAAAGAAGACTTGAGGAATTAGCTACCGGTTAGTTAGCCATTAGTGTGACTCGCGAAAGAATTTTTGAACAAATTTACAGTGTAAGAATCACAATAATATGTTTGGCTATAATGGTGTACTTCCAAAACAAGTGCATAATCTGACCAAAATATTTTACCCGATTTAATATATAATACTAACGAATTAATCTTTATTTTTTGCTTATTAATTTTGATTAAAAAAATATTGCCATCTTAGTGTTCAGTCTGGAGAAAGCAAAGGTCAAGTAAAAAAATGTTATATATGTATGTTACAGTGAATGTGTATTACCAGTAGAGTCTCCAATTCGAGTAATCGAGTACTCGATATTCGAGTATTTTTGTCTATTTTTCAAGTACTTGATAATCGAGTATTTTGAAAATTACTCGATTAATACTCGAAATTAAAAATTTTTGAAATATTTTAGAAACAAAAATAACTTTAACTCGGTCCGGTAAAGGTTAACGTCTTGCTTTTATTTGGCGTTTATGCCCGAAATCCCGAGTTAGAGCGGTTACTATCAGGTATAATTTTTCCATAGTTGCATAGTTCCGGTCGTCGGCTATGTTAGTGGGTACGACGGAGAAATTTCTTTTGTGTTTTCTGTTCGACAGTCCCGACTTATCTAATTTATGGCAATGAACAATAAGAAATATCAACAAAAATTTTTTTTAGGTTTTATGACTATGCAGTTGTAGCGTAAAGTGTTGTAAATTGTTTATACTGATCCCTCAGCCTAAAATATAAATCAAAACAATTGTGTGTTTTAAAGGCATTTAAAGTAAAGTCAGTTCTTTGCGAACCGTTTAGCTCTAGAGTGAAAGGGATTCACCCAAATACATCTTCGAAGGATATAGATTTAAATTCTTCGCATTAATCAGAAGGAGTAGAATATTGTATATTGTTAAGAAAAAAAATCTATTCAAGAAGAATTACAAAATGCTATTTTGTCAATAGTCGAAGGAAATAAGAGAAAAGCAGAGAAGGGAATGAAAGAAGAGAACATAAAAAGAGAGTTCAAAAAATTTTATATCTATAAAAAGCGAACAGATATAAATTAGAAGCCTTATCCAACGCGTTAATGACAATAAGACCAACATCAACAGCAACGGAAAGGGTTTTCTCCATAACGGGAATAATAAAACCAAAGGTTAGCAGTAATATTAAATTCGAGACACTTTTTGCATTATTGTTTTTAAAAAGTATGTTCGTGAAGTTAAAATAATTGTAAAAATTAACATACTAAGTATTTTATTTATTTATTTATATGTGCACGAATTTGAATAATAGCTATTTTGGTACATTTGGTAAATACTCGAAAGTACTCGAGTACTCGAGTATTTTAAAATTTTAATATTCGATACTCGAGTAGTTGATGGTTCGAGTAATTGGAGACTCTAATTACCAGTGAAAATATATTTGTACCAACATTTCAGTGAAATCATATCGGAAACATTTTCATCGGTAGATATTTACTAGTGAAAATATAATTTCACTGATTGCTGCTAATAAAATTATATGCTGTTTTAAACTGTCATTTATACAGACAGTTGTAAAAGCTACTTATTAAATCATGTATGATACATCAGCAGAACATTTCGTTTAAAAAAATAGTTATAGGGAGACACATCACCGTTTTAACTAAAATGTTCCAAAAGTACTTGTACCGGATTATCTGAACATTGAATAAATTTAGTTTCACTTATATAGACCAGTGAAACTCTAAATCAAGTGTTTGATACATTTTAACTGGCTTAACGAAATTAAATTATATTACTGAAACAGTTGCGAAACGTCCATATGCTGTTAAAACCTAAGCCTAACAAATCCCAACTTGACCTAATGTTGTAAAACTAATTATAGTTTTTCAATTATAATTAGGTAGAAATATATGCACAATATTCGGATATGATTTCATTGAAACAGTTAATGAAGTTATATTTATTCTAGTGAAAATATAACTTCACTGAAATATACATATTCAATTTCTACTTAACTTTAGGTCAGTTTCAGTCGTGTAAACTATAATTAAAAACAATAATTAATGACGTACATGTTATATGAATTTAAAAAAAGGAAGTAGTGTGACTACAGTGACATAGATTCGTAAGCAGTTTCTTTTTTGGTTCAACATGTTTTATTCCGATATACAAGCCCCGCAAGAGGTCCCATCGAAGTTGATCAAACGCTTATAACACGTTAATCGTCCGTTCTAACCTGACAGGCGTAAGCCCAGTGCGTTACAACGGGGTAAATTTGTATAAACTGGGTAATTCAATGAGACATAATGAATATATACACGTAAGTATTAGTCACCAGATTGAAACTTTGTGAAAATAGCGCATTTTTATAACTAAAAATTTGAGTGTCTTTTCCGGGCTCGAACTCGTAACCTCAGAGTTACTAGTCTGAGTCTTTAACATCCTTCATTCTCCCTGAAATTTTCACCGTGAAATCACCATCTATTTTTCTAAGTGAATAATTATTTTAATGTTAAAACAATAATTTTGTGGAAGAAGTCAAAACATACTTATGTGATTTTTCGCCCAAAAACCTAAAGATGTTTATAGGCATGGGATTAATAAAGTAACTAATAGTTATATATAATTATGGAAATTATAATTAATTAAATACATCTTATAACATTTAAAATATTGCATTAACCCATTATATAAGTCTAAACTAGGAACTAGATGAAAGTTAAGGATAGGTACATTGAAATTAGGTCTAGCTATTTTATCACAAACGATGCACAGAGGTATCAAGAAAATCAAGGACTCGTAGGTTTCAGAAAAAATAAAAAATGAAAGCTGGAATGAGCTAGGCAGCGCCGAGACTGGACACTTGAAGATTGGATCAAATTAGTTTTTTCATTATGATTTTCTCTATGAAATGAAGTATGCCATTAATATGTATTTTTTAATATCTAATATGCACGACCTTGCTTGATTTTAAATAATCATCATGATATTCATCTATGAGAAAACCTAATCTGTGATTTTCGGTTGAAATTATTATTATATATTATAATCTCTGATTTCGATCTCAAGAAATTAAAAAAACCAGTGGGGTTCATATAATTTAGTCCAAATTTGAGATTATATAATTTAGTAATCAAAATGTCTTGTATTTATTACAAGTATTTTTTGTTGTTTTTTGAAAGCTTAATGTTAATATTTGCTTCAACATGGAGTTTCAAGCTTTATTTACTAATATTTTCAGGTGGTAGACAACATATGTACATAGGGAAAAGGTCGGAAGAGCATAGTTCGTAAGGTTTAGATTGGCGACCCAGAGGTCGCGGGTTCGATGCACAGTAGCGGACTCAAAATATTTTTATTTATAATAAAACTGGCTCTAACTACAAAGTGATATATATTGATTATACGTTATATCACACGTAATAATTTATATTTAATTATATAGATGTCACCAATTCCTATACTTTCAGTCGGGTGCTTAATACTTGTAGGTATTCATTACGTTTGATTGACTTACCCAGGTGATACAGATTTATTCCGTTATAACGCATTGGGCTTGCGCCTGTCAGGTTACAACGGATGATTAAAAAAAATCGAGGGTCAGTTTGCGTCTATGGGTTTGTCCTCATTTGATTGATATATTGACCACCATATCATTTATGGCATATATTAAAGATACATTTTTTACTAACATAATTGTTAGGTTGTTCCATTATTTTGGTCAATGCTGTATATTTGATATATAGGTATCATTTTGAAAAAGTTTTTTTTATGCTCCTATTTTATACATTAGCAGACATTTTTATCAAGATAAATGGGTAAATTTTGGCGTTTTATATTTATACACGGAACTGAGAGACATATTTAAACCGCATTGAATTATGTTTTAAAAAAAAAACAACTCACGGTGAGAATTAATCCGAAACGACAGTGACGGGGAGAAACTTTTCCAATTCTACATAAGAGACGGTGTTTTTTTATTAACTTTGAAATAATAATATAATATATAAACCTCTCCATCCTAATAATAATAAAGATTCTACTCTTGCGACTCTTCATCCATCATCACAGATATGATCATCATCGCTGAATACACACACTCGAAGCCCAATCAATTATCACCTTTGGTTTCACCTCTCCGAACAGATTCGTCTCGGCTCCCGAAGATGTAGATTACTACAGTAGCAGCATTCTTAAGTAGGAGCAACGTTCTCTACATACCATTTATCCTGATATCTTCGAGTATAGGTTCACCATGACCGATTTATACTTATGTACTCCCACACTCTTTGCTCGGGGTTGATTCACACCGACTTTATACTTTTGTGAGAGCAAATATTCGTGCGTGCTTTTCGGGGATGTTTCATCCCTCTTCCCTTCAACGTGGACCACCCGTGACGCGGATGCAATAATTCCCTCAAGAGCAGCACCAATTTTGTCCCCTCCTAGTGCTCGACAATTTCGTATTGCATCCTGCTACATGTATAAAATTAAGTTCTTCCATTCTGCGTTCACATAATGGGTTTCTTCGCTTTGGAAATCAACAGTCGTTGAGCGTTTGAGGGACGTGAAAACAAATAAAATTCTATTATTGCGTCTTTCAATAGGTTTGTTGAGAAAATTATAGTGCTAACCTTCCCATGACATATGCTAATGCTACAGTCCAATCGTGTCAATGATTCAATTTCGACTTTTATTTCCAGTATCCATATGCTAGATGAACCCTTTTATTTTACAAACACAGTTAATATGCTTAACGATTTTTTCATCGTGTGTTTCCTCAACACACATAGCGGGACAACTACACAGCGAGGGTAATTTACGAGTCCCGGTGTTTGGTGTTAAAATAGCCAATAGACGGGGAATGATTTACTACCTCTGCTCGTATCACGCTGTGACGACTTTCATATCGTGGAAAAATGACGCTTCCAGAGGTAACCAACCTTTTAATACGCAAAATATTTTCAGGCCACTCGTACACTATGTACACTCGCATAAAAGCGTGACCGTATTTCATTATCCCACCAATTAAACAAACTGACAAATGTGAGAAATGTGCCCTGAACGTTACATAAGAGCGTTGATTAATGCGTGAGAATTTTTGGAATTATATTCATGTGTCGAAATGTACACCGAATTATCAAAAAATAATGTAGTGTATAAAGAAAAAAATACTAAAACACAAAATGAACGCTTGTAGTTCATTGTTGGAACAGCTTCATACGGTATATAAATTATATACAAACCGACAGGAAAATGTATTTTCTTGTAGATTACAAAGCGAATTGGATGAATAATTAAAATTAGCGCTTTTATAGGCGTTTATATAAAGTAAGAATATGTAAACGATCTTGAGTTCAGGAAAAAACAACTATTTAAAAGGCACGCTCAAATTTTGTGTTAAGTTATAATTATGATTATAAATTAAAATTATAAGCTTGCGTTTTCAGAGAAGTTTGTCAAAGTAAAAGACTTTTATCTAACCTTTAATCAATATATTCTCAAACTAACGGCTCATTGCCCACTTTTTAAACAACGAATTTTTTTTAGTTCTCAATTATTCATAGTTTTTAACTATTCCAATATTGAATAAAAAATGGACGAAGAATTCGAATATATTCGTATTTTTTTCGGTTATTCATTATTGGTTAATAATTATTTTAATTATTCATTAATAATTTTAATAATCGTTAAACTTATTAAATTTTATAAAATATGCACAGCACAATGCTGTGCGAAATACTGATCAGTGAGAGCGTCAAAAGAAAAATGTTAAATTTATTCTTTTTAAAATCACTAGAATTAAGATCAGCTGCGATTGAATTAATTCAGCAACATTTATGCAACATTGCAAATACATTTATTGTATACACAATAATTATGCTATTGAATATATAATAGCTAATAATGTTCTGACGAATTCTGCGTATTTCGGTCAAAATAGACACCGCCGATACACTCATTGTCTCGCCATTCGAAACAAAATAAAAATTTGTTATTTTTATTTATTTTAATGTATCGTCATATTTAATATAAATATTTTATTTTACTTAACATATACTATGTACATTTTTTTAAATTTATTTTTGTACGTACTTTTGCAAAATTATCATTATAATAAGTTTTTTACTTAATGACTTTTTAAAACTTTTGGGGTGCTAAGGGCTAATAAAATTAAAAAGGCAAGCCATATAAAAATATTTAAGAGCTGATTTCAATGTGTAATTTATATATATATAAATTAAGTTACCATTATTGTGGTAGTCAGATAAAAATAATTTGATTGAAAAATTCTTACTCTGAGGAGAACGTTACTTTCATTGATCAAAAACACTTGACTAACACGTTTTAGCCAGAACGATTGATATTTAACATTTATGCAAAATAATGCATTCATATGCATCATAAAATATTTTCATATCCATCGGCTACTCAAGGGACCATTTTAATTTACATACAAGGATAAACGGTATGGATAAAAATATCCATTTATCGAGGTACTACTGTATATCACACGAGTACAATATATCAGCTTGGTCGTAACGATCTAGGTGAAAGGTAAAACGTGGGGTGTGCGTATGAGGAACGATAGAAACGTGCGGGGGAGGCGTTAGAGAGATTATTTCGACAAACGATTAATAACTCATATTGGAAAGAATCCTATTTTAAAATATCGCGAAGTTTATCAATAAAAACGCGCAATCTGACCGCACAATCTAGCGCGTCGATACAAATTGGATGTTTGACAGTTTAATTTGTGTCTCAGATCATAATCTAAGCCGCCTTATTAGAATTGAATGTGTACAACTGCTTCACGCCCACGCGCAACTCAAATTTACTACACATAGCTGAATAGATTTTAGGCTCGTTACGTGGTGAGTTACGATGCGTTATTTTTGTGGTAACGTGGGATAAACGGACTATAATATTTACAATAATGTGTAATGATTTTATTTTAACTGACGTCAACGGCGCATTAAAAATGTTTATAATAATTTAAAAGCTCGCCTGTATTCACTTCTGTGCTTTCCACGTGATGCACAAGAACCGAATGCTAATATATAAATAAAACATTCAATAAAATGGTGATTTATAACGAGATTCATGATGGATACTGCGATATAAATCTTTGGTTTATTGGACCCATTTCGATGCGAGAGTTACGACACTCGTTTCGTAGCCTCGTAAAGTGGCCGATACACGTTTAAAACATGCATAAATTGAATTAAACATTCGGTTGTCAGGTATGTGTACAGAGCATAAAGTGGTTTTGATAAAAAATAACATAATTAGGTGGACATACATGTCTTAAAATATGATGTTAATGACTACTGTGCTTCGTCATTTTGTAAACTACTAATGATTCGTTGTTATGAAGCGATTATAGCAACACCAGTTTTCTTTAGAGTTCGGGTGACGTGGCAGTCTACTTAGGTTTCAATTCCTAATCACGTAAATATTTTTTTAAAATATGTACATCATTTCAGTGAAATCATATCGGAATACATAATCACCGGTAGATATATATTATTGTCAGTGAAAATATAATTAATATGGCAGGTACTAGTAAAATTATATGATTTCAACTTTTCCATATTTACATTTATATACTAATTGCATTTTTCAGTGAAATTATATTTTCACTAGTGAAACCCAAATACATTTTAACCAGTTGATACATATATTTCTAATAGCGAAAATATAATTTAACTGATAAGCGCTAGTTAAATGATATGCTGCTCTGAAATGCTTATGTAACTCAACTTGACAGTTGCGAAACGTACATTTGCTGTTCAAACCCAAACCTAACCTACACAAATTGTTTTAAAAATAATTATAGTTTTAGAACTTTCAATATATTTTCGCCAGTAATAATATGATTTTTCTGGCATGGGTTAGTAAATTATGTGATTTTAACTTTTCCATACGTATTAATAAATATAATTATTACATACTTATCATACGATGTACAAATGAATGTGTATTTTTCGGCGAAATTATATTTGCGTTAACACGGTCAATACGAGAGCTATCCATTTCATCATTATTCATAATTGAGAAAAATTTGGCAAGTTTGGCCCCTACTATTGGCTATAAAGCATACGATACGGACATACTTATCATTACACCTGTTTATATTTAAACAAATTTATAGAAATTAAATTTATTAATCAATCAGAGTAATGATAAGTATATCGAACGTATATCCGTATCGTGTGCTTTATAGCTAATAATAAGGGCGTATCGTGTGCTTTATAGCTAATAATAAATCTGTTCAAACCAAAACCTAACACAATGAAAGTTCTAAAACTAATTCATCTTTCAGGGAAAATAAGCGGAAGAAGAAATACATGCATCTCGCATATTGCTCCATAGTTTCTGCACTGATATATGATAGCTATAGGAGGGTGTAAAAACAATTATCATATTTTATTGCTTTTGACGTGGATTTTTGACTTCTGAGAAAGGATAATTGTTTTTTGCGCTCTCCTATTGGTCAAAATTTGGTTTATATGCTTCATTCAAGTCGTAATATTGATATAAAATATCTTAATATGAACGCTGGATAAACGAGCGTTTCCACTGCGAAGGCACGACTTTATTTCTTTTGACGTAAATGCATGTCATTTAATGAAATACTATGAATTTTAATGAAATTGAAATAATAAAAAAATGACCACTGACAAATCCAACTTTTGCACCCCTCCCTTCCGGGAAAAAGCTGAAATGACGTCCCTGCGTAAAGTAGAGCAATGTAAAAAGAGAGCTAGCGAGCTAGTATGAAATTGGAATCAATTATAAGTCGATTCCGAATATATTCGTCAGTTTTCGTTATTCTAAAATTTGTCTAACTATTCATAATGTATTATTTTATGGTATTTTTAAGGACATTAGTAATTACTTGTATTGTAAACATTAATTATTAAGACTATTTCAACACAACCTTGTTTTACTCACTTATCCTAACTGTACCCTGTCAAAAGCTTTTTCATAGTCGATAAAACACGCATAAACGCTTTTGTTCATATCCAAATAATAATCTTACCGTTTAAAAAATATACACTGGTTTATTGTTTGTATTTCATACAATCTATATATTAAAGTTAGAAGGAGGGTTAACACATTGCGTTCGCGAAGGTGATCTTGCACCTGTCGGAAGCTCCGAATATAACTCTTTCGCTACAAAAATTAAGATCCCTATCCGCAGAATAAATTCCATTATTACCCATCTCCCATTTCCACTAACAAAAAAACTAAAACAACGTGTGAAAACGAGCGTGTAATGTTATTTTTTTAAATAAAAAAAACGTGTTCATGATTTACGAGCGTGCAGCTCTCGTCGCTCGTTTAATTTACAACGTCCGCCTATAAACTCAAAATTAATATTATTTTATCAGCGCAATGGAGTGATGATGTGTGAAAAAATGCCACAATTCGTAACGTGTCGTGCTGGCTTTATCTGTGCGAAAAGTGAGTTTAATTTTCGCGAAAATTCATAGGGCGCCCACACGCGTATTTTTATCGTCGATAAACCATATTATACAAATCCGGTTAACTATTGGTAATTTGAAACCCTACTATTGCCACAATTTGCATAATACAAATATCTATAATCGCATAATATTGCAATTGCAAATGTAAATTATGACCGTCGAGTCGGAAGGTTGTTTTATTTAACGTCGAATAAAAATGATTATGCACAACTTGTATGTTCTGTCCGAAATTGATAATAAATCATTAGAAAAAAATATTAGATTTTAGATTTCACCAATACGGTGTTCGTCGTTATTACCAATATTTTTCGTTTATGGCACCGGGCCGTGACAAGACAAGAAAATTTATCCAGCATTCCGGTTAACGTCTCAGAAAATTTATTGATCTTATAAAAATTTATAAATCTGTAATTGGAAACCGAAGTGAAGGGGACGCCTTTTTGACCTCAAGACAAAAAAAATCAATATGTTAATGTCTACATGTGTTATTTGTTTATTTGCTTATTGAGGTGAATTTATTTTCGAATGGATTTTGAACGAGGGATATTCGAAAAGTTATGTTATTTACCGGTCACGTTTTAAAGAAAGATAATTAAACAAAAAAAGTTTAAACACTAAGCCAAGTTAGTTCAATTAATAGCACGTCTAGTTAATATTTAAATTAAACGTTAAACATGGCTACCTATAAATTGAATAACTAATTCGAAAAACACGTTTATTTAAAGCATACCAAGGATTTTCAACATGCGGGTACAGCATGTATTTTTATTTATTTAATTGATGCTAAGCTAGGGTTTTTTAATTTATGGTGTACTTAGACATGACTTTTCTTTATTGTTATATCTGTATTTATAAAGCAAAAGATTACTTAAAATTTGATGACTATTGAATAAAAATATGATCGATTACATTTATACTTATATTAAGCATCGTACAATTGGCCATAAACTAATGAAATGGTCTATGTTTCTGGCAAATGGCATCATTAATCTAGAACAGGGGTTGGCAAACTACGGTTCACTGCCTATTTTTATTTATAACTCTTTGAAATTTCAAAGTATGCGTAAAAACCGTCAAATTGAAGAGTAGCGAGATATGACCGTATATGGTGCTCCTATTGCTTCGTATTACGCTGTGATGTTACGCAGTTAATTCATCATGTCACTGTCAAAGCTAATGGACTTTGAACGTCGTGCTTTTAAAGCAGAGTGGAGTGTGAATTATTTTGTTATCAAATTATGCATTATTATAATTGTGCAATGATCTTATCTCTGTACTAAAATAATACAATAAGCTTCGTCATTACCAGATTAAGAACTCGACACGATATTCACAACTCGCAGAAAAGCGGAAAAAATTAAAACAGAATTTTTCAACACAACGCATTTTTTTCGTAAATTAAGCTAAAATTAAAGTCAGTTTATGAGTAGCCCATTTATTAACTAATAAAACAAATCCAGTTACCGATGGTGAATTAATAAAGTGGTGTATGATTGTTGCAGCCTAATTTCAATCTATCAGCCGTTCAGTAAAAACAGTTGAGCACATTGTGAGTAACATCAATAGACAATTTAATAGCAAAGTAAATTTACTCAGTAGTTCCCTAACTTTTTATACTTTTAACGCCCTTGCTCAATCCAGATTTTTCCAAGGCGCGCTATGTCAAATTATGACAAATTTAGGTAAAAATAGTAACAGTAAGTAACCATTTTTTGAGACTTATTCAAATACTTAGATAATGGCTTTCACCACATTGAATTAAACATTTAAAAAAAAATTGTAATAAGGAAGCCGTGGCACTACAAAGGCGATGCGGCGTACTTTTTATGAACTACTGACGTTACAGATACTGTTTAGTTGCTGCTGTGTATTTAAAGAGTCAATGCTTTGTTTGATTGAAAAAATAGTTTGCATGGAACAACTACAGACGAAAATATATTTAATAAAGTTGAAGGAACGTTAAAAATGTACAACCTACTTTAAAAAATACTAAAATATGTCACATCTGATAGTGGTAAAAATATGTTATAGGACAGATTAATGCTTAGTTAAAAAAATAAGTTTTTGATTATTAATTGTATTATACACCATTGTGTATTTAAAATTTGTAAAAATTATATTTTCACAAAAGTCTTTTTCAAATCTTGATGCAAATGCAGAGTATATTTGAATTTTTAAACATCTATTTGACTGTACAATTGAGAATCTTTCATCTTATTTTTAAAAGGAATTGTTTTATCTGCAAAGTGATGACATGCTAAAAGTCAAATTCCTTTAATAGTGTCTTCTATGCGACGAATATGTTTAAGTAAGATCATATTCTCGGAAACTTATGTATGTATTTGGCAGCATATATGTAAAAAAAATCAAAGATGAAGTACAAAAATTACAATTTTAGGTCAGAATTAACAGATGACCATTTGCAATACATTTTAAGGATAGAAAGTGACGAATTTTGAACCTTAGTTTAATGAAATGTTATCTCAAAAAAAGCAATTACATTATTCTCACAAGTAAAGCTTATTACGTTACATTGTTTTTTTTGCAAATTTACCCGTTTCTATATGAGTCTGCAAATAGTTTTTTTTTATTTATGTAGACTTATCTATATAATATCATCAAGTTTGCTTACTGACCCGTCGAGCCTAACATATTTACGATCTGGCCCTTCACAAATAAAGTTTGTCGACCCCTGATCTAGAATTAAGATTATATTGGCCGATGTTTTGGTTAAAATATTGACGAAGCTACACCAGTGATATGTGCATTATATAATAATTTATTTTCGTTGCACCACTGCCTATTAAAACTATTGTTTCATAGGCACTGATAATTAACTTTTAATGCTAGAAAGAAAATCTGGCTTAAGAGCTTTGACAAAACTGTTACCATTATGTATAATAGCTGTGGACTTAGCTTAGTTAAGTCAGAAGTTTTATATAATCTCGTACTTTTAATCACACTCTACGTGAAGTTTTGTTGTTTCACATAGAAGTGCGTTGGCTCTCATGTGAACGAGTCTTAAGCACGTGTTGTAGAATAAGGACTAAGAAAACATTCTTCAAGAAATTAATTTAGCCGGATTGTTAAATAAATTATAAAATTTGTATTGAGAAACACCGATAATAATCGCAATTATTTTTAACAAGTTTTAAACTCTAGAGTCAACAATTTAACGACTGTTTGAATAAATATATTAGCTAAAATTTATACAGCTCGTTATGAAACTAAATATCACCTGTCATTTATGTTTAATTCGTTGCACATATTAAAAATAGAAACGATAGACTCGGATTTTTGAAATTCAGATAACGTCATTAGGTTAACATCTTCATTCAAAAGCTTTCAAGAATTATCTATTTAAACAAATTTCGGCCTTTCGTGATGAATTAGCAGAAGAATCCGTGTTCGAGAGGTGTTTTGATAGTATAATAAGGAGATAAAAAATAACGGCATTGCTGATGGAAAAAACGCGTATATGTAAATGCGTCTTAATAAATAAACGCTTCTGGGCGTTCTCTTTTTATCATTCGAGGGTGGAAAAAAATGGAAAAGTCCTCGGTCAGATAACGAGGGAAGTTTTTATCGGAGGGCGTGTGCTAGTGACGCATTTTACATAATTTATTGGGATAAAAGATCGCGTCCGAAATTGCGAGGGTTTCTCACCAAGAGTCGGGGGAGGGGTTGGTTTAATTTAAATCCAAGGGGTTTAATTTGAGTCCAAAGGCTCATCTCATTGTCCGGGCCGCAAAGCGATTCTCGCCACGCGACTGTGGAGTTTCATCAATTGGAAAACGAGTCGGGGGTGCGAATGTGCCATGAGCTCTGATTGAGTTTTGGGGTTGGTGCGATTTGGCACAATGTAAATATTGTTCGTTTATCACTATTGAATTAAATTGATTGCGCGAATCGAATGGGGCGACAATGAAGCATAGTACATATCTGCTTTAGAAACGGTTGCAAAAAATCGTAAAATAATATATGCAAAAGCTTTCAGCTTAAAATTTCGTGTGATATGTATTGTATTGAAACAGGCGCGTTCCTAAGACATTAAACTGTAGTTCTCCATATTATCCACAGTGTAGCAGTCCAGCTATCAAGCTACCGGTCAATTTATATTATTTGATACACTTTTATTGTGTTTTAAGCCATTGACACATCCATGGTTATAAATCATCCGACACATTCAATCGAGCGGATTAACGCATGCACGATTATCGCTTTTTTCCGTGTCATGTCAGACGACATGTTTTCTAATAGATTAATCACGCCCGCGCAACTCGGGTTGAACAATTTCAAATATCAAAAGTGTTCCAAATCGCGCCTGTCACGATCGTGTCATTATTAAATCTTACATGGCGACGTTAATGTAAATTCACGTAATCCAACTGACACGCCTTCGTTTGGATTTAAAAGAGTTTGACAAACGATTCCAACGAATCTTGTATAGAAGAAAAAGAAAAAGACGTTATACTCGAATCTAGTCTTATTCAATTTGCGTATTATAAAAGACGCTTTACGCTAAGAGTATAATAATCCATGCGTGGTAGGTACGTCAAGATTAGTTGAATATTTTTTTAGCAAGACAGATTTTAACGCGAAATATATTACACGTTTAGCATATTTTTGTATTAAAATGTGAGTAAATAAATTTTATTCATACGTTTCCGCAAAAAAGCGAATTTGTCAGGACGTGATTAGCGAAAAGTTATGTTGTATAAAATAAAACATGCAAATGTTATGCAGAAGAATAACCAATTATTTTTTTATAACATGAAAAATAATTAATTGTTTAGAACTTGTTTGTTTTATTTAGATATTAATCATTTGATTTGCTGTGAGGTAAATTGTAAAAATACGTATGAGGGATATTTGAAAAATGAAAGCGATTTTCGCTCGAGTCGTGACGTGTCAGCGTTTATTAGACATTAGTCACCAGATTCTGTTTTAAATGGCCATAACAATCCCTAGTCCTGTCAAGCACGAGGTTAATTCAGTGGTATATTTCTATAAATTATATAGCACTAATAGTATTTTGAATATTGTTTAATAAAACTTTTGCAATCACCTCTCGCTTCCAACCCCGCCACTCAAACATGATGGTCATTTTGACAGCTCGAAGGCTGCGAGCAATTTAATTTTTGAAACGCGTCATATATCCGTCCCGACTTTACGGCTTTTACGCGGGTGTGTGTGGGTTCACCTCTCGGCGAGCCGTGTGTTTTTCGAACCTTTCAAAACGTATCTACGCCCCCGGGGTCGTTTCTTACAGCGATAATTGGATACATGGCAGCAGTGACAGGGCGACTCACCTGGAACATAAAAAACACAAATAATTAATTTCCGATGTGCAAAAAGGTAACGAGAGACGTGGAGTTGTAAAAATTGATGTGGTAACAGATTTTATTTTTAACTTTTGAAAATCTGAGGATCATTTTATTACTACGAACGTATTGTTTGAACCCAATAGTATTGCATGTTTGATCGAATTGTCACAAATTTGATTAAAGATCGCGCGGTCGTACACACTAAATTTTAGGTAAATCAAACATGAATTTTCTTTAGAGAAAATAGCAATCAATTTTTAATTTTTTTTTTATATATATATTTGTGAAGTATGTATATGTACATTAGGGATTCTGTGTCGAGACAACCCGGGAATTTATTCCCGAGAATTCAAAGATTTTTTGCTGTCTCGAGTCCCGGGAATTTAAAAATTAATAACCCGGGACTCGAGACTTTCCGAAGTGCAATTTTACAAAAATATGTAAAGAGCGAATTTGATGTCGAGCTTAATTTATATATGAAGACAAGGTGGAATTCCTTATTACCCATGATCTCGAGATTTTGAAAGTTACGAAATTGCATTAGAAAATCATTAATTGATCTTGGCATCGGCCAAATTTAGAATGAATCGAACATTCACGTATTGGAAAATATTTGTGAAGTACTCACTCCTATAAAACTGGCAATTGAAGCTCTAAGACGTCGAGATGCCACTTTATTAACTTCCAAAATTATGGTTAATTTCCTTTTAAAAAAAATATTTGAAATCAACACAACTCTGTCGCATGAACCACCAAAATATTTCAACGAATAGAAATAAAAAATTCAACTTTAAAAAGGAGTTTCAGATATTAGATTCAACTATCAAGCGAACTCCTAATCTAGGGCTTTTATTCAAATCATTGCTTACAATTAAGTCAACATCTACAGAAAGCGAGAGTTTTTTGTACATCTGGAATATTTGCCACAAAAACCAGGAACAGGCTATGTGATTCATCATTCAACGCCTTGGTGTTTTTAAAAACATATTTTTCCTTACAAAAGTAAAGGTTTTAACTTAATATTGATATAAATATTTCGATTAAAAAAATTGTAATAAATTAAATTTAATTAAATATCGAATAAAGTGTTTCTAAATTGTTTCAATAAATTTTCACCTATCGTACCTATAACACAAATAATATAAGTTTATAATAATAAATTAATTAAAGTTTATAATAATAAGTTAATTAAAATTAATAATATTAAGTTAATTTTTTAACATAATATTTTTTCATGATTATACGAAAAATAATCAAAGTCTCGAGTCCCGGGAATTCCCGGGACTTTAAAAATTTGGGTCTCGAGTCCCGGGAATCGAAAAAATCCGAGACTTCAGAATCCCTAATGTACATATAGGACAAAGTATTATACTACTACTATATACAATATAAACTAAGACTGTCCGGATATAGCTGGTGCAAAAAAATTGATCATCCAAAACATAGACATAGAACATTTATAATTAATTATTATAAATCTAAATAATACAGAATTATTATAACATAGATATATACTTTAATTGAATTGTTGATTTTTTAATTGCATAATTATAAAATAGATAATGGATGAAATTGAATTTGGGTAATTTCGTCCATTGTTTCCAAGTTAATAATTGTGCAATACATGAACGGTGGGATTAAGGTTTTAATTTGTGAGAATATCTCAGAAATTTGTGATGAGAAATTAATAAAATGAGATGAAGTTGAAGACAATATAAAATAATGGTGATTTTGCAGTTCACTTACAGTTAGATTATTGTTGATAGTAAAGGCAGTATTAATTAATTAACTTATTGACTCGACAGGTTTTACAGAAAATTTCATACACATACTATTAGGTAATTAGTTTAGTTTTAGTTTTATTTATAGTTTTAAGCCAGTCTTGCTTTGGCTGTTGATATCTAAGTTTTTATTGTTATATTGTATATGTTTTGATGCACATCTAAAATTTTTACAAAATTGCATGTTATATGAATTTAATAAAAAAATGGCAACTAAGGCCACTAAAAACATTTGTGAGGTTGAAAGTGATTCATTAGATATCCGCAAAAGATGGTTTAAACAAAATTCCAACCGCAAATTAAGATAGCAAGTATAGTCCTAGATGTGGGAGACCAGCAAAGATGTACTGTTTGCAGAAATGGAACTAAATCTTACTCAAACTGTCCATCGGCTGGCCGAGTAACTAAACCAGTTCGATTAAACTATGCATAGACACATTGAGAATATTGGGAAGGCTTGGAGATAAGGTGTATGGATTATAAACCGTTTCTCGATTATTTGATAGCCAGAAAAGAGAAATGGGTGTTTTACGACAACAATCGTCGTAGAAGACAGGGGTTATCCAAAAGTTAACCTCTCAGACCCAGTGCACATTTAAGTTATTTTTTCAAGTTATTTTTACCCAAAAGTGGATACTCAAGTCATCGATATTTATGATTAATCTAAGAAATGCTTTTATTTCGACTTCTGTCCATTTATGACATAAATACTATTAATTTAATTATTTTCCAGTTATAATTTTAGTGCTTACTAATTAGTTTCTTAAAATTTTTTGGGTAGTGCTTCCGTGAAAAAAAATTAGGCCTGTGACATTTGACCCAGTTGAAAGATTTGTACCAGGTTGATAAATGTCTTTATTTTTTATAAAGTTAAAGCACTCGATTTATTAGAAAGAACTCTTTCTCCGGGTTTAAATTCATCATATATATATGGTGCGGATAATGGTAAAGTAAAGTCAGTTCAGACATCCTAAGATATTTATAATTATTAAATTATTCATATAATAGTAATCATCATCAAATTCAATTTAAAAAATAACACTTTAATTTGAATATGTTACTGAACACAAATAAAAGCATTGAAACATTATATTGTGATGAATCGCGACACAGACTATTGTATCAAGCACCCGTTACATCGTCCAAGCCATCCCTAGGCAGCCAATTTTTTTAATTACAAGTTTTGAATGATCGTAAAATGCGAAATTTGTCGATTTCTTAAGCCGTTACTTGATGTTTCAAATGAAAAATAAAAAAAACCGCTCCAGATTATTTAAATACAGTTCCTTTAACGACATAGGAGTTCAAACGACAAATTTTATGTTATGGGGATAAACTTCACATGTAATTTTCTCCGCAAGCCCCGCTCCCGATTGCTGAGCAAGGTGCTTGTTATAATAAAAAGAAATAAAAGTGCTTCTTAAAATATTTATGTATCAATTTGGTAAATTAATAATTAATAAAAGAGCGATGCTTCCACAACTGATATCACCAAACTATCTAACCTATGTAAAAACGCGTCATGTCGTATTGTGAGAGCATACTTTAATTAGTGTCTGCATATTTTGTATTAATTACTTTAACTAAGACTTAATTACCAACATAAATAAACACGTGTTTTCCGACATATTTCGAAAGCGAAATCAGATTCCGACGCTTGCGTGCGTATTTGTGTAGTATTTAGTAATAACGCTAACAAGATGGCGAGTAAATCACACGGCAATTTGCATAAAAACAATTAATTATACGAAAAAAGGCCATAACCGTCGCCATCGACAAATAGCGCCGACCGCGCCAATCAAAGGCGGCGGCCATAATCGAATTTTACACGTAACGGGGATTACGGCCGTTTGTCGAGTTTATTGCCGGTGCCGCGTCGATAATGGCCAAGAGACAAATTGAGATTTTACGAAGCTGCCAACACATGGCAGGAGCTTTATATGCAAAAGAAACATTTTTTCATTGATTATTTGAAGTTAATTATTATTAAATTTCATTCGACCGCCCTTGAGAAGTTTTGGAACAAGATAATATTCTTTAGAAGAGTATACCGTATAATTTCGATTATCCGGGTAATGCTGGGGAGGAAGTGCATGAATAATTGAAAAATACGGATAATCCTAACTATTAATTTTTAATTGGTTTTAAAATATTTTTAATATATTTACAATACAAATTATCATTTTTTTTATTTATTAATCAAGTCTATGACGGTCATTTGCTACTGATAATCTCTCAATATTTTTTTAATATCAATACGATTTTTTGGTTAAATAAATTAATATCGGTTCAAATCGAGGAATCCTAGTGGCCAGGTACTTTTTAAATGTAAAGAGTTGCCACTGACAACCCTTAATTAAAAAAAACTCTCACTTCCGTAACCCATTTAATTTTGAATCAATCTTCGACGATCTTTCTATCCATACATGTTTCTTTTTGGTAATAATAATCAAGAGAAAGAAATTGAATTTATTTCCTCACCTGGATAATCAAGAGTACACCGTATTTAATTAATTGCAGGAATCCGCAGTATTATATAGTTAATCTTGCGTTCGGTTTTACATTTATATAATATACGTATTTTTAAAGCAACAATGCTGGGGGAAGAAGTAATAAATACATCGGACACAAAGGCTCGAGATAATATCAAACGTCATTTTGACTATTGTCATGGTAATTAATTATCATAATATTTATATAGCTGGCAACAATGAGTACACCGTAGCACTCGAACCAACACATTGAATTTTATTTATCGCGCATAGAATTTTTGTCATTGAATGCGCCTTTTATGCCTCTTTCTCTCTCTCTCTCTCTGACAGTGATAAACTACCGCCATTCAAAAAGAGTATTCTATACAAAATAATAATACGCCCACGGAGATTTATATTTTTGCGAGATTGTAGTGATGATACACAAACACGAAAAACTTCCAAGGGAAGCAACACGCGCAAGAGCTTTTTTGCCAGAGAAACATTACTACTTTTATATATCTGACATTCTATAGGAGCGGCCGATTTGCGAACCATACGACACATAACTTAGGTAGAGCTATTTTTTAACTCTACCCTGTGACGTCACATTAAGGGAAACAGGGAGGGGCATTTGCCCCTTGAATTTTGTAAGAAAAATGAATATCATTTAATGAAATACTATGAATTTTAATGAAGCCGAAAAACTGGATAGCCAACAAATGCCCCTCCCCCACCCGCTGGAAAAAGCTGAAATGATATCCCTGATTCTAAACCAGTATTTCTCGGGTTATCTTTCAGTCTCGAATCTATTCCGATATAAAAAATACGTCATATCATTGAAATCATATTAGAATACATTTTCACCGGTAGATATATATTTTTACTAGTAAAAATATTTGATTTCAACTTTTTCATACATAGTAATATATGCATCATACTTATTATTTATTTACATGCGATGTATAAATGTTACAGTGAATGTATATTTTTCAGTGAAGTTATATTTTAACCAGTAAAGTCCAAATACATTTTCACTAGTAGATATATATTTATTTCTATTAGCGATTTTTTATTAATATAATAACTGTTAGGTGCTAGTGAAATTATATGCTGTTCTAAAATAACCATGCAACTCAATTTGACAGTTGCGAAACGTACATTTGCTATTCAAACCCAAACTTAACTAAACCTAACTTGATCTAGTCTAAAACACAAACACACCAATTCATTTCTCAAGGGAAAATAGGACAGACATCTCGCATATTGCTACATAGTTTGTCTGCATTTATATATAACACTATGTTTTAAAAATATGGTAGTTAAAATTACAAAGGCACAAGCAGCTTGTGCCTTTGTAATTTTTAATAGTAATGGCTGGCATTACGGTCGTATTTTACGCCAAGGTACTTTGGCACATAAAGGGTTAAGCGCCCTCGCCATTTTATACTGGTAACTTTATATAAAAAACCGGGTCGCGTTTAGGGTTATGGGGGTCGCGGTAAATCCGGATCTGGAAAAATTTACAGCACATCAGCGCATTGTTAGAGCTAACAGCCGGCCGACAGGCGGTGAACATCTAACGACTGGTAAATTTATACGGACGGCTTTTGCTTACGTTTTTTTGCGCTATATTTTTTCGTACCTCTTGCAGAATAACGAGAGGCATGAGCCGCCCCACCTCCCGCGGCCCGGCCAAGGAGCAATTCAAAGGAAATAGTCTCTCTATCGCAGATCGGCCGATTAATAAATAAACAAGGCTCGATTAGAACCTCCGAGGATCAAAAAGAGCGGCGCGCTTAAACGATCTTCACGCCAATTTTGTCTTTCGCAGATAAGGCCCGCCCCGCGAACGAGACCAGAGGCGACGCGTGACTAGGAAAAATTAATTATTAATATTAACAGCTTAACGCCCGCGGACTCAGATACGAGTCTTGAAAGAACATTGTTTAGTGACCCAAGCATGAGTCCTGCGTCAAGCGTTTTCTTTCATTAAAAAAATACTGGGATACCACCAAGTTTGTCTCTATAAGATAATCAAAGATGCTAGTATACTATTTCTACGTACTATCAAAAGAAAAATAAATTATATTTTACTTGCAATGAGACGTCGCCTTTTTGAGGCACGTGAATTTAATTATTTATTTCATATAAAAAAATAATATTTTATGTTACACTTCTAACAGAAATAAATTTCAGGGTCAAAATTTCTCGCTAGGTAAACATAAAATCGAAACATCTCGGTTGATAGTACATCAATTAACAAAAAATATCATCCATTAACTTACGAACATTTTTCCCGGTGTTCGTTATTTTGAAATTTCCTCACCATTTGGAAAACCGCAATGATTCATAAATTAAAAAATCAGGAGAAAAAAGCTACAATTCAGATAAATTATCGCCGTAATACTTTATTGTAAAATAATTGAAAAAAATATATTATTGCACTTAAAAGAATCTCTGAGGAATAAAATCATGAACGAATAAATATGTATTTTTCATTCCTAATATTTTGTGTAAATTGAAAATAGTTGCAATATTTTCAAATTAGTTATTAATTATTTAATAATATGTATGTTTAAATGCTTCTATATTATTTGTATAAACGATTTATGAAAAATATCCGTTTATAATATAATATAGTAATTTGCACTCACCAAATTTTTCGACGTCCTTTTTCTGCTTACTACTGTCACGGACACATTTATTTTCACCATTACACTTATGAACCACACTATATCACTATTTATTTTTATTATTTACACTTTTTTATCTATTTCAATATTTTTTAAACGTATAAAAACATTCGTCAATATGTAGAGAAATTTCACAACCTTTGCATCTTTCCTTATTCCATGTGCGGAACAAACACGACATTTTCTTCTCACATATATCTCCACACTTTTTATTTTTATTGGCTGATGGTTATTCAGTTTATCCGAAAGCCTTTCTGATGGATCGACAGCACAAGCACGGTAAGATGTAGTACAAACTGGTGAAATGTCGTCAGAATCGATAGATTCCACTGAATTCTGCATCCATCTTTTAGCCTCACTCAAAAGAAAATCTTTTAATTTAATTTTGCCGTTACGGTTCAAATTTCGATAGACACTGAACGAATAAAACAATGCGCGTTGAAATAAATAAAAAACAACATTTGTTTGTTTATTCCGTTGTTTTTTTTTTTTAAATATTAGGTAACTATGTATTGATCGTCGTTATTAACACTTCATATATTCATTACAGTCCTCAATCTGTGTGGAATTCCCGAATTCGAGGTGCGTCATATACTCTAATAGATTAATTTTCAAACGGTATATTTATGCGAAAAATCTCAATATATTTATGCGAAATAACATAAGGAAGCTACATATTAAATTTCAATAAAATATCTTAATTGGTTTATAAGTTTTAGGGAATTTACTGAGAAAGATAATTGTTTGCCATTATTCTGCGAAATCGCCCGGCCATCAAGTAAAGTTCGGCAAAAACAACCCGGGCGGTAAGCTGTTAAGACATGACCTCTCCATATGTAACCCATTAAAATGTTGCATAATTTCATACAAGAACTTAACCCTTTAAGTAGTGAGTTGATTTTACATATTGTTAATTTGTTAGTATACATCATGGAATGAGTTAATTTTACATATTTTCCCATAATTATTTCTGTTGTTATTTATTTATTATTTTTTTTATTGCAAATTATAAAAAAAATCAGCGATTATAAATTATAAAAAATCAGCGATTTAACGTTTTATTGCTTTAATTTATTTTACTATTTTTTTTAACAATTTATTTCAACACTATTGTATTAGTTAATTTATTTTTTATATTATTCGGCTTTTGTGAATTTTTTTATATCAATTTAGAAGCTCTCAATTATTTTTTTGTATATTTATTTCGTACTTTAATTTATTGTTTTTTTTCTATTTAAAATTCTATAAATACATATAATGTATTTTATTTATTATTTTTTCAGTTATAAATATGTATATGTAAATATAATATATAACTATTCGGGGTACTTCAAAACAGTGAAAGATCGATCACCGTACATGTACGGCGATACTTCTCAAGGGTTAATCAGATGTCTGTTAATTAATTTATATAAAACAGGAGGTGTAGGAATCGTGTTCAAATGTAAGGATGGCGCAATATTAAAAAAATAACGATACGTATAACCATCCGATCTCTATTATAATTTGCAATAAATTAAAAATTGGTTTTGGATCGATCCGCATAAATAATCATATACAAATTCAATAGAGTATCTGTGATTTATTTTGAAGATAATTTAATCCGCCACAACTATAAATGCCGAGCTGAGTTAAAAAGTGTGGATGTAATGGAGTTTGTCAACAAAATAATTTTATAAGTATGTAGATATAAAACATATATTAGGGTAAAAACTGTATGTATCTATTTTTTAATTAACATTAAAAATGTCATTATCACATAATGATCATAAAAAAGCTTTCCATTATTGTTTAACGATAGTCATCATCGCAGGCATATCGTAAATTTCAATTATAAACAGAATTTTACATGCCAAGCACGTGTCGTTTATCCTGTGTGTAACGATGCATATAAAGCGGCGCCCAGATAACATGCAACACACGAAACGACAAAAAATATTAATAATAATTACACTCACGAGCCGCCCGTGAATTTGAAGAATTGGACGCGAGGTTCGGATTTGAGCGTTCCGTGGCAATCAGCGCGATTGACAAGCACGCGGCGGGTGTAAATCAGTGCGGATTTTCGAGGATTAACACACGTGTTTTGAGAGGGAAGCACCAGGAATGCGAACAGCATCCTTTGATGCTAAACACTTCTTGAGAAATGGGGTCAGAAGTGTCGTGCGACAGTCCCTTTCCGGGTGCGACTTTTAAAATATGGTCTGGGTGTATCTCTTTTCTGCTATAAATCACACCAAAGAAAAGACACGTCTGCCTACTATATGATGAGTTATAGAATCAAATCCGATCATTCACAATTTATATTTTTTCTACTAATTCTACTGCGATACACCGTCTTTAGGTTTCTTAATTATTCGTAGTTTTAAACTATTCAAATATTCGTATATATTCATAATTTTTTTCTCGGATTATTTGCCTGTAAACTATTTAATTAAAAAAACACTGCTTAATAATAATTATTTTAATTAATCATTAATTACTTTCACAAAAGAAATATACATTATTTATTATTTCGGCTTCTTCAAATCACCTGAATTGAGATTAGCTGCGATTGAATTAATTCAGCAATATTTATGCAACATTTTAAATAGAAATTTTATCGAAATTATTGTATTATATATACAATAGCTAATAATGTTTGAAACGAATTTGATATACGTATTTGCGTGGATTTGCATATGAATTAAATAAATATAAATAAATTAACCGTAATTGAATTATTGAACTTGCAGCAATTTGTAACAGCACATACTAAAACGTAACACGAACTTCTCAAAAAATTGTAACGCACATAAGCGTTAAAAGATAATAAAGAGTGGGCTTTTCCAACAGTTTGTTTTGATCAACGAACGAATTCTATGAATTTCGGTCATATTAGATACGGCCGATTACCATTTTATTCACAAATATTTTTTTGTTGAGAGGAAGCGTCTCATTGTCTCACATTTCGAAACAAAATAATGGCCCATAAAGGATTTTGGAGCGGCCCTAGTCAATCGGGTATATTGAGAGAAAAACGACTTTTGACCTAGACTAGAAATTCACTAAATAGCATCACTGAGCAGCAAAGAAAACACGACTTATTATCATATAAATATTATGAGTAGATTTTTTAATATTTAGTTTTACTAAAATTTAGTTTAGGGGAAAATATAAAAAAAATCGCACAGCTCTGCAAATGAACTTCGTCAAATGAGATCTGTTTTCATCCAGGTACCAGCAGTTTCTGGACGAATTAAGGTCTAGCCATTATTATATATGATTTAATATAATTATTTCTGTAATTATATAAATAAATGAATAAATTATGTATTTTTTTTGTTAAAATATGCCAAAATAAACTGCGGTACGCAACCACATTTGTATTAATAATTTTCTAAATGGCAGTACATATGATCAACTAAACATTTGGTACTGCAATCAAAGGATCCTATACTTTGAAGTCTTAAGAAAATAACAAAAAAATCACCATTTTCATTTCACACCTTACTAAATAAAATATCAAAAAATTGTTCCTGCGCGACTACATCTGTATAGATATTTTGTTCAATATAAATGGCGTGTTATATAATAATACTATCTAGAAAAACGTACTTTAAAACTAAAGGAACCAACTTTAGTGAAAATATCTAAAAAATCACATAGATATTTACAATTTTTTAGACATTTGACGTATGTTTTCTAGCTTAAATATTTGTTGACATTTATTTAAATTTTTCGTTGATAAGATTGGTATTAAAAAGATCATATAAATCATATAGGAATCATGGTTAATTAAGGCTTAGCAGAGAGAACAGCACCAAAATTGATTTTTCAAAGAGTGATAAATTCTCCTTTCGCCACTCTTATTACACGTCGTCGGGTTTGTAGAAAGAAAAATAATAATAAAAAAACACACCAAGAGATAATTGAATGTTTGTATAAGAGGCAAAAAGAGCACGTCAGACATTCTGGTACGCATGTAGTATGTACATATGTATATGAGAGAGGCACGGTCGATCCGACCAATTATCTCAAGTACATAAATATGCTCAAATTTAATAACACGTTTCATACGAGCGTGGTGGACTGACAACATTTCACGGCAAACGCCCAGCGACAGCAAGTTACTACCACCGCAGGTTGATTTTCTTTGGGATGCTGCTCCGAGATGAAGACTTAAGACGTACATAAAATGAATGTATAATATTCTGAGAGAACCGACTTCAAAACACGAGATAAGATTTCACTCCAAACACGGTACACGTGTCACACGATCAAAATAATCGTGTGTATACCAGACGTTTACGTCGTACCCAATCATTTCAGGTTTAAAATAATTCGTCCCATAGGGGAAAAATGGCACTGAGATTTTATTATTTGAATTGAACTATAAATCTAAAGGAGGCACAGTGTGGTTAAATTAAGGGGTTTGGCCCAGTAAGACTGAAAATTATGGGGAGTCTGATAACATGGTTTTGTAATGAAGCTATAAAAATCTATTCAAAAAAGCGTATTTTTTTATTTAGCATGGTTGCAAATTTCGGTTTTATATTTAAATGTTAAATGAAATTTTATTCTAACTTATGTATAGTTAACTTACTAAATTTATGGCATTTGTAAGAAAATTTTACTAATTGATTTTTTAATGCACATATAAGATTTTTTAACTGAACAAATAGTATTTTTTTGTTGCCATAATAAACTATTTGCACCACAATATCGTTTATATTTTTTTGTAATAACGCCAATTCATGCGATTCTAAACCTCTCGATTACTCTTTTCGAGCAAAGCTTGCAGAAATCAAAATATGATTTTAAAAACATTTTTTTCAGCTCGCTCAGGAGCAAGAATAGTTATGACGGCTTTTGCATAATCTAGCGGATTCGACGAGTTGATGGATTCTAACGAGCATTGCCATCTCTTACTAGTTCGTGCCTAGGCGAGGGTTGAAACGAGACAGAGACTCAGACGCATTCATATGCAAAACTGCAATATGGGGTGATTATGTGCGCGGTTCATTTATTCTTGATTGTGCAGCCATGGATGAAATAGCAACGAGATGAATGCAAATATGATATAGAAATTTAATAGTACAATAATAACACACACGGGATAAACCAACCACACACGATAAGTCTGCAGTTGTATTTCACATTGAAAATATTGTGAATGCAAATATTATTATAAAACTATCATGTTATTACAAATATATTTCAATACTTGGCTATATACAACAATATTGTCTTTACATATTGCAGCAGCACGTCGCTGTTCAGTTTTTTAATCAGCCGTCAGCACGCGTTATTCAGCTCAACTTTCAGTTTAAAAGTTGAAAATAACACAATGAAATGTGCAAATGTCACCTCGCTATTGTTCATTATTTCCGAGGAGATCTTGTGACAGAGAAAAAACACTATCTCATAATAAATATATGTTTTTTTCTTTCTGTCATCTACAAAACATAATCACTCGTGCTGGACCGCAGTAGACATTAGAAGGGTTAATGATAAATTAAAAATGTTTAATACATCGAAACAATAATTGCCGGGGTATTCGAATGCTAGGGTTTTGCTATTCTATAAACATGGTGAAAGATGCGAGCTGTACTCAGATTATTTTTTCGGTCTTTTTTATTAAAAAATAATTAAAATAATGTCAATACCGGTATTGACTGATTTTTCCTTCAGTAATACCATATTATTGCAAACCATAGTTATAAGGAACGCGTTTTAATTTGACTATCCGTTAGTTATTCGTGTATTCTATGCAGTGGCGTAGCTAGGATGAGCGGAGGGGCGGACCGCCCTGGTCGGCACTCGCTTGGGGGCGACATTTTCGCGATGGAAGGAACCGTTCGTGTTGTTTGGTTCTTAAAATATATATTCGAAAATAGCTAAGAACTAAGTTGAATATGTGAAAAAACAATAAACAACAGTGTAACAAATACACCAGATGTTCGAGTCGAGCACGTGGTAAAATAATGAAATGCATGATAATCATTAACATATTTCATCAAATATGTAAACTGTAATACAATAATATAATAATTTAATTAAAATTTATATATAGAAATGTATGTATAATCGCAAATAACAAAAATACATAATGTGCACCTGCTAGAAAGAATATCTGACTCAGGGGCTTGATAGAAGACAAAGGCACATTAAGTGGTGATGTTACATTGTTTTCTATAACAAAATATTAAAAACGCTTTCTCAAATATGAAATCAATATGAAATATGGATCCACCGCTAATTATACGGCCTCGGGCGAATCACAGACTTCTCAAAATACTTTGCTAAGAAGCTGAGAGTTTTTTTTTAAATTCACGTGGACAGTGTCTCAGCCTTAACTATGTTTCTTCAAGACTATTAAAGAAACGTGTGTAATTAGTATTATTTTAGTACAGGGCCTAAAGGAGTGAAATCAACTAGTTTAAGAAGCACTTTAAACTGTAAATTTTGATTCAACGACGCGCTTCGTTCATACAATCTTAGCTAAATTGGCAAATTGATATGGCAATTTAATTAATTTCGATTTACGCACCACTGACAGGTGTATGGTGCGATCAAACATGGGAATTTCCACGGTCTTCGGATCTCACCGTATAATTATAATACTATACATACATATTATATGGCTGATTCTTCGATTTCCACTGCTCCTCCTCCTCTTCCACGTCTTTCCGTGTAATATGTAAATCTGCCATGATTTATCTGTCTATAAACAGATATACGTTTCGGCGTAATTAAACGTTTCGATGCACGGGGGGGGGGGGGCCCTCACAGTCCATACGGATTATAATATACCAGAATACGTTAATACATACATATGTATGTACGTGGTGCTTCTAGCTGATTCAATCTCCGGCTTGTCGAAAATGTCTGCCTTCAACATTATTATGCCGGGGAAACCAATTACGGCTGCGGGTCGGTAATTATCTTTTGGCCCCGAAAATAATCGTTATTATGCGCGTATTTGATTAAATATAAGGAAAATAAGTTTGCAACGCCCCTAAGCAAATACGAATTGAAAAAAAACTAGAAGGACGCAGAAATAAATCAACCTACACTATGATAAATAATGAGGCAATATGCAGATAGGATCTGCGTTTTTTAGCTGAGGCAACATGGCAAAATGGCGGCAAGCCGAATTACGGTCGTTAGAAATTGATTGATTTATTACATTATTAACCTATCTATAGTTTGACGATTTATATGGTATGTTCATAAAGCGACAATTAAATGAGTGTGGTAATTCAAAAGTATATAGATTTAGCGCAATGTCTATAAATGATAGAAAATGGGTAATAAACTTTAGCGTATGAGCAACAAAAGTTCAATTTAAAAAGCCCTCAATTAATTCAACTGTGATTTCGGAGGCTTATGTTATATTATTTGTTGATAATACATTTATAGTGAAGTGGGGTAGAAGTGCGCATTGGTAATATTAAAAGTCAGTTTGCAAGATGTCTGTCTTGCCGGCGGTTTTTATCTAGGAGAACGCAAAAAACAATTATCTCTTCTCAGAAGTCAAAAATCCACGTCAAAAGCAATAAAATCGTGCCGTCGCAGTGGGAACGTTCGGTAACATGTTATGCTGATGACCGTGTCATCAGCATAACGAATATTGCTAATTGATTTTCATTAATTTTTTGCGAAGAGTAAAAGAAATAATACATTCCTTTCTGACACCTCTCTGTATTGGAATATTTTCGGTTTGATCTTCCTCAATGTTAATTACTGCTGATTGATTCCAACACAGATTTTTGAGAAGTCTTATTGCCCGATAAACTTTAACCCTATATAAGATGACCATGTTTAGCGCGATCGAATACTTTCTCAAAATCTATGAAGCAAATGTAAACAGGTTAACAAACTTCATAACATCTCTCAAGTAGCGTTTGCAATAAAGAACTAAACAAATTATAAGTTAACATTTTAAAAATAATTCATAAAACATCTTCATTATCACTTCCTAACATCAAACGTAAACAACGCTTTGCTGATGAAGACACCCTTATTCAATAAAGAAGAGAGTTTGAGTTGAAAGTATCATACATTATTTCCTTAATTCGAAGATTTAATTAAAAGAGAGATAGCATGAATCATATGTATGATAAGAAGACACACATATGTAATCAAGAACATACGTTTGCTCCACTTTATTTTATATGTATATGAAAATATATGAAGAATTTCACCTATATATATTTTTAAATATTTAATTTATAAGTATACTATAAAATATTCCATTACTTAAATATTATACAACATTTCATATTATCGGTATAATCTTATTTTATCAATTGCACTTCGAATTTATTTGATAAAATATTTAATAACTTGTGTCAATACAAATATATACAAATATACTTTTATAAATATATTTAGATCATAATAATTATTTTAATGCATTTTTAACTTTGTAAGATTTAGAATTCCAGTAATAAAATACACAGCGTCAAAAGGATGTGGGAAATGTCAAATATCATAAGCTTAAAAATTTAATTCTGTATTTATTTCCAAATACTTTATATTGCCTATCAGTAAATTAATCAACTCTCAACTGTACAATAAAACGTCTATTATTTAACATATTTTATAACTTAAGAATCCAGCAGTTTAAACAGCGATAAGTTTTCACATAAAATTATCGATTTTCTATACTATCAATATTTACTTATCAATTTTTTAAACATCTATTAAATACAACGTTTACATTGTGATGATAATAATATAAATAAACACAGTAGCAAACGATACGGGTATTTATTTAAAGTTATCGAAAATTCAATATGTATAGATAACGACGATACATGATATGTTTCTTTTTTCTCTACGCCTTATGTTATATTTTGTAACATTTCATGAGCCACTTATCTTCCACGTTGCCGTCGTTTTAAATTACTCTCAAAATTATACACGCTTGTTAATTTGCAATTATAGTCTTAAAACAAGGCTTCCTTTCCGTGTGGTCTTCTTTGGAATAATGATGCGATAATGACAGAGTGGCTATTGCCTACCGGCAAATCGTTGTCTGACGGTCATGGTTTTTCAACCACTGACTGAAAATGAACGGTTTTAATTTATTTAGTGGTACATGGCCAGTTGTAATGAAAAAAATATATATACTACGATATCATAAACACGATGATTTATGGCGTTCATAAATGAAAAGCAGCAGGTGACCAAACGGCAATCGATTGTTGAACTTGAATTGATTTATAAAATTTGTTGTAAGCTGTTACGATATTTTTAACATACAACGTGTAACTTGAAAATATTTTAAAATTTGCCTTTAACTTATTTTTTAAATATATTAGTTAAAGATACGATCAAACTGAGAAGTGGTTTGTTTTAATTCATGAAATGTTAACATTTTTGCAATTTTGTATGAAAAATATCGATATAGGCAATCAAGATGTCATCTACACTGATTTTTGATAAAGTTTGTCATGCTTTAATTAAAAATATATGGATAGGTTTATGTTTAAGCACAAAATGATTTTATTGTTTGAGTCATACTTTTAAAATAGTGATCAATAAGTTCAATATGGGTGGACATTACCACATCAGAAATTCCTCAAGGTTCTAATCTCGGTCCATTAATGTTTCTCCTACTTATTAATGATCTTAATAAAATTCTAACTTTTCGTGCATAACCTTTTCAAGTATTCCAAAAAATGGACTCCATTGCGTATTGTAAAATATTTCAATTTGCTGTTAAAAATCTATGTGCGTAGATTACAATTTATTATCAAAAAATCTAGAGCAAAAACACCACTTAAATTTGATTATTAATTGGATAACAATGTGCTTCATCGCACAGAAGTGTGTCCAATGTCAGAGGACTACATATAGGTACTATTAGCATATAGAAAAAATATGTAATTAAGCCGCAAAAATGTTAGGATTTTTTTTACGATACGCGTATAAATTAATGATCACGAAAGATCTTCCTTGTATAATCATCTAGTATGCAGTACCCTTAAACATGTTTCTCTGATTTGCTTGTCAAATAATGCAACCGACTTTTAATAGAAAAGGCCCAAAAGAGATTTCTTAAATAACATTTAAATGTGGAAATATAAATATTACTCATCTTTACTTCACACAAGTCTTACAAGGTATGCTGGGATATGATTACCTTGAGTCGCGTCGACGAGTATATTTTGGAAAGCATTTTTTCAAGCTTAATTACAATAAAAAAAAACACCTCAAGTTTCAATTGAAAATTTCGTTTCGACTAATGTATTTTTATGCACTTGTATGCTGTATGAATTTCACAAAAAAATCGGTAACCACAGCAACCAAAAATATTTGTGCCGTCTATGGTTCAGTTTTACTGATTCGTTAATTTAAAAAACGTTTCAATAGATTTAAATTTTTTGTTTGGAAGACAAGTATAGAAGTGGGACACCAAAAATCATCGATGATGACCGCATTGCTACAGATATTGAAGCCAAAAAAGAGATGTCGATTCAGGAGTTAGTAGATAAGACAATATATACATGGTCTAGCATTCAAAGAAGTTTAAAAACTATTGGGAAGGCATGGAAACAAGGCATATGGGTTTCACACGTACTGAGCGACGAGAACAAAGCGACGCGCCTGCCTCATGCTGCGATAAAAAAATAATGCTCTCAGATGGAAATCTGTAGCTCATGCTCCATATTCCCCCGATATAGCACCATCAGATTATCATTTATTTAAGTCTCTACAACATAATTTAGATGGTAAAAAAATTAATAGTATTAGTGAAATTAAAACATTTTTTTGAGTATTTTAATTTACAGCCAGTCAGTTGTATCTGTCGATGGAGATTATTTTATAGAAAAATATGGCAAAATAAAATTGTTAATGAAACAACACTTTTCATTAAAAAAAATCCTTTCTTTTGGGCACCTCTAATATTTGTCAACAGATGTAAATAATTTATAAAATACCATAATCGATATTTTTATTATAAGTACGAAAGCTACTTTTACATCAAATTTATTTTGAGGCACTCAACCATCTTCGTTTGAAGACTTGAACGTACATACATCTCAATAAGGATTTAAATTTAAGCCAATTCACGGTTTATTGTATTGGTATATTTTCGTGATCGAGATTTACCACGTTATAAAGTGAGAGATCTAATACACTATATCACGATCATATTAAAACGGTGCTTGGATTTTTCCGGACAATTTTTTTTATTATTAAATAAAGTTTGGACTGTTGAATTTTTAACTACGGAGTTTAATGTAGCAATCAACTTGAATTTAATCCAATGAATCAATATTTTTACGTCGCGAAAATATGTCTGAAATAATCAATGTCCGCAAAAATTCTGTCCGGAAAATCACTGAACCTTAAAAACATACAAATCTGACTTATCCGCGCAGTTTTTATCGCAATCCATAATCTAGTCACGCCTCCTCGGCCAACATCGGAAGTCATAACTCTGTTCCTCGTTAATATTAATCGGCCCCGCTGATTGGTTTCGACTCTTTCGGTTCACACTGTACATAGTTGTCGATTGGTGCCATTGACGGATTGCTTTCGCCATGGCCGGCTGATTAATTTGAGCGCCGCGGGATGCGGTCCGGCGCGCCAACGCAGCATCCCGAGCCTCTGATGTATGACTCCTCGGATCCCAGTCGACGACCGTGATGAATCACCAGCGATCGACCAAAGTTGGCTAACCCATCGATTGTTTCGCTCTCTCTCGTGCATTGTAAACATGCCCCGGGCGATTTGATTTCACGCCACCGCCGATCCGCATAATTACAATCAGTGGCGGCGCGTGCTTCAGCTTCCATCAGGATTCATTCGTCTTCTTCCTCTGTCCTTCTCCTACCAGACTTCGGACAGCATAACTTTTCTTCATCGTTTTTTTATTCAAGCATTATTTTCAATATTAGCGAAAGGTTTAAAATTATTGCTCTATCTGATAGGATGAGTGTTCAAACTACTACTACATTCGATTTATAAATCAATGAGAAAGCCGCTTTAATTGAGCTTTTACAATGTCCACTATTATCGCATTAGCAGGTAGTGAATGCTAAGCATCGTGATCTACCCTTTGAATTGAATTTGCGGACGGGTAGCCCCCGCGCGCCATATGCAACGAGGACGTGATCCATCATTGGTTTGGTGGTGTTTTTTGCTCTCCTTGATCATCTCGTCCATCATTCGCCCATCGGCTCCTTTGTGTGTTTTCGTTCGGCGTGAATCGATCAGCCTCACCCCGGGACCGAAACGAGAACATGCACGCCGGAGACTCGGCCGTGTCGAACGCCAATCAAATTCTATTACTTCGTGACTTGTTTGTATGTAAATTTGACGGTGCGTGTGCGACCATGATGCATGACAGTCGTAAGGTCGCTTATGTCAGATTCTATTGATTCTTCGGTATTGCTTTTACAAAAACTAACCTGCCCTAAGTTGAGTGGACCGACTTAAGAATATCATACATATGTAGCAAAGTAAAATTAGCATTGATGTGTTATACGTATAATATAATGACAACTGCACAGGTGAATGGTTCAGGAAGAAAAAATATTTTATATTTAGTAATATTTTAAATTTGTATAAATAATCATATAGACATAAATAATTTTCGCGTTTCTCATATAATTACTAATTCTTTTTTGGTATTGTACTACTAGCTATATTTACAATACTTATCAAAAGTAAAGATTGATAATTGAAATTATTAATATATTCATATGTATTTCTCTTGTGTGGAATACAATTTAATAATGCATAGAATGAACAAATAAAGAATTTCAACAAGCTTGCAATAAAATAATATATGTACTCAGGGTCTGCTCTAGCGTAGAGCCCAATAGGCCTCGGCTTAGGGCGTCTAATTTTAAATCAATATATTTTTAAATATCGACGCAAAACAACTCAACTATATGAATATTCGAATAATTGATCTCTAAAAATCTTAGAATGAAAATAATTGTATACTTGAGTAGCATAGGTAATAGTTTTTTGAAAGCGACTGGTTTCGCTTTAAAATCCACGGTCCTTTATGCGCCTTTATTTTGTTTCGAAATTCAAGTCAATGAGACGCTTTTTTCAATAGAAAAAAATGATTTCACCAATTCAAAATTTTTTTGTAAATAGAATGTTTATCGGTGGTATCTACTATGACTGAAATTCGCAGAATTTGTTTGTTGAACAAAACAAAATATTGAAAAGGCCTAAAAATATTTTAATAATTCGATCAAGGTTACTTTATTTCAAGTTATTTAATTTATATGCTAATTCGCACACAACAAACGCCGATACGTGTTTAAAATCCGTAGTAATATCGGTAAGGATAGCTGTCATATTTTTAAAACATGAGCAATATGAGAAATGCGACGGTTTGGTTAATTCGTTTAGGTTAGGTTTGGGTTTGAACAGCAAATATACGTTTCGCAATTAAGTTTCATATTCATTTTAGAGCAGCATATAATTTCACTAGCGCCTACCAGTTATATTATATTTTCGCTAATATGAATATATATCTACTAGTGAATATATAACTGCACCGAAAAATACACATTCACTTTAACTATTATACATTACATGTAAAAGATTAATGATAAGTATGTAGATGTATATATTACTAGGTATAAAAAAGTTGAAATCATATATTTATACTAGCACCTGCCAGATAAATTATATTTCAAGGTAAAAATAATTATATATGTGTATATCTAACGGTAAAAATGTATATATTAAAAATAAAAAAATATAAATTATTTAACAGCTTCTTGGATAAATATTGTCATATGTACTCATATTTTTTTTATTATTGACAAATAATAGCATCCATTTAGTACCCATTCATTAACAGACTTCAAAAATACATTATGTATTTACATAGAAAACGCGTAAGGACGCTACAATGACGGATGATTGAGGGGCACAAAAAACGCCCTCAACTTAAGGGTGGATAAACTGTCCATTAATCAGCGCTAATGGAAATGGTACAAACATTCGGACGAAAGCATGTCAGGGACTTAATCACTTATATGAGCTTGCCGGAATAACGTTATAGTTTATTGCCGTGCATTATGAGGTGCGGAAGTAAGAATGGCTCGCCATCAATTAGGGTTAAAATGAACTTTTCGATAACCTACATATACTATTGATTATATTCTGCTTTTACTGAGCTTCTTTGTGATTGTTCTTCAATTCTGCCGACACTCGAAAATTGTCTAATAAAACGATTGATGTAATTGAAGACAATTACGACAATTGCACTATTAATGATATCGATTTAATATAATTCCTAATTTTAAGCAACAAAACTTCTCTCATGCGAATAAGGATAATCGACGACTAAGAAATATTCGCAGAGTAATGTCAATATTCGAATATGATCTTATTAATTTAGTCATAATTAGGGTTCTTAATCGATAAATTCTTTAAATTTATAACGAGAAAAATTCCCCTTTAGTCTAAATTTTTACATTTCATTTATACTGTCTGTATATTTTATTTTATATGTTATTATTAACGCAATATTTTTAAATCATATTTAATTCATTGAAACGCCTTCAACAATAACGAGATATTTGTGATTAGAAGAAATTACAAATATCAAATAGAAATATTACTACAACAAAAAAGAGGACCTCCAAAATATTGTTTTGTCTGGGGGTTCCTCAGTGCATAATCCGCCACTGGTGTTGAAAGGGTTTTCTCTTGCTTAAAATTTATTTTGCGAGAGATTGGAAATAATTTAAATTAATATATATTTAATTTTTAATTATGAATAAATATACATAATGATACTGTATACTAAGCCGTGAATATACAAAATTGGCTTTGTTTACATATGTTTCGTCGAATAAATTATATTGTTATCATATATTATATAGTATGTATAGGTTTAAATATTATACCATAAATTAATTATTAAATATTATTATTTATATTATATTATTGTAGCAATTAATATAGTTTACTTATAAATATTAGAAGAAATAAAATGTTTTAAAATATGGTAGAAAATTATTTTTTGATACAAATAAATATAAATATATATATTTTTTTAATTGAACCGGAACGAAAAAATAACGATTCGATGCCCTGCTGGTAGCATTGTTGATGTAATAAGCCTTATTAAAAAAATAGGGAGCGCTGATAATAAGTACCTAAAACTTGTTATTAAATATAAAACTATTAAGTTTACGTTATAACTAAGGCATATATATACTTAATATCATGTTTTAAATGTGACCACAAACTAGAATTCAGATTTATTTATTGCATTTTCAATGAATAACTTTTACTTCTAAGAAATATTAAAATATTCTAACCTCGATCAGTATAATAATCAATGACGATAGAACATATTTTTAAGTCGATGATAATAACCCATACCTAGAATACCTTGAAATCGTATAACTGCGGTTGAAAATCACGAAAAAATATATTGACTCAACCAACAAAATGTGTTTCTCAGAAAGTCAGAAATAGCCAAAAACCAGTAAAAATAAAAATAAGAGATTTATACGAGACACACCGATCAACGTCCAATTACACGTCTCAAAGCCACACGTGGACACAAAAAGAACTGTGGCAGCTCCACTTTTTCCTTCAATCTCCAAGCATTAATCTCTCAGAATCCACTGTCTTCCTTCTATACGGATAAGATTTTTTTCATACTCTAATCGGATTTTCTTCGGAATGCTAAGCCCCCGTGGGATTGATTTTGTTTTAGTCCACGTACCGAGAGAGCTGTCACTCAAATGACCACTAGCGGTCCTAATCCTTGACACCTTTCCAAAACACTATGAATGTACCTGTGCATTTCTAGAATTGACAGATAAACGCGCCATTGTGGCGAGAGAATGCGTCGTTAAGGGGGCAAAAAAGACACTATTGTCCTATGGGACGAAAGTCGTAACAAGTGGAAATTGATTTGGCGACAAAAGTGACACGCGATGGGATCCGAGTCTTTTTTGCGATAAAAGAGTCCGATCCCAATGCGGGAAGATTGTGCAACAAAATTATACCAGCAGAATTCACATATGCGGGCCATGGACCGCAATAATATTTATCGTTATTTTACAGGTGAGTCGGCGAATGCGCATTATAGCGGACGAAGCGCTTCGCAATTTTCATCGCTGAAAAGTTTTCGTACAATGGGCGGGATAATTATGTCTGGGATTTAGCGAACCGTTAGGAAATTACACGGTAGAGAAATGGCAGTTCATCTCGTCAGGGTGCAATGGTGCAGAATGCAATTGCATTAGGACGATTCGCGCGAACGGAGCGCGACGTATTTCCCCGGTGTAAATTATTGCGACCTGGCAACACCCTCGAGACTTGAATATGTCGCCATAATTGTTCGGGGTGAGATATTTGCATGCGCTTTTTCAGAGGGAAGATTTTTCGCCGTGTCGAGA
This sequence comes from Plectrocnemia conspersa, assembly GCF_051122295.1. NCBI lineage: Eukaryota > Metazoa > Arthropoda > Insecta > Trichoptera > Polycentropodidae > Plectrocnemia > Plectrocnemia conspersa. The sequence goes on from NW_028277165.1 coordinate 25,224,851, forward strand.
TTAAATCATTCCAATTTCATAGAGATGTAACATTATTATGTAAATACATACATCTACCAGTGACGGTACATCATTTAAAAAAAAATATCAAATTAAAATAAATAAACATTCGATTACAAGCGGTGACACCTGGATTTAAATAGTGGAATTATTTATACACATTTGTTAATTTGTTAGTATACACCTCAGAGTGAGTTAATTTTACGTATAAATCCAAAATAATATCTGTTGTTATTTATTTATTTTATATTGCATTTATAGTAAATTATAAAAAAAATCAATGATCCTTAACGTTTTATTGTTTTAATATATGTTACTACTTTTTTTGTATCAGAATGATTTAATAATTTATAATAACATTTTTTTTATTATTCCATTTCGTTATAGTTTTTTATATATTATTTGGCTCATGTAAAAAATTATATCAATTCAGAGGTTCTCAATATTTTATATAAATTGTTTCATACTTTTTAATTTATTTTCAATAAAAGTCATTAACATCAATCAAATTAAAATATATAAATATAATGTAAATATATAACTATCTGAATAATAAATATAAATATTTAACTTTCTAAAGTAAAAGCGAAAGATCGACCACCGTACATGTACGGCGATACCGCTCAAAGGGTTCAAGGGTTAAAACATGTATTCAACAATTTTCACATTTGACCGGATATTTTGTCCGTTTTATCAAGGATTTACTGTATTCGAATATTGTGAAAAAAATAAAGGGGGTGGGGCGCGATATAGCATTTATGCCCCCCAGGCAAAAATTACTTTTGCTACGCGAGCAAGCGACCTTGCCCTAGCGGTCGGGAGCAGATTCGTCGCAGCAATATGTATGTTGCATATTTTTTTTTCAAGCTCTGACATTTAAGAATGTATATAAATTTAACTACCACATTAAATCTATACAACAGCAATTTAAAATTGACAACCAGTATATCACTGTTATTCTTATATATTGTTTTTTATTTATTAATATAGAACTTAAAACATATACGTTTTTAAATATTTTTTTAATACATACATATATAATAGTACATATCCTATATTACGAAAACGGAAAGGTTTGAAATTAGCCACATTATATATTACAAACGTGCAAGATTGAATACATTCTAGTTTCATAATCACACACACACCACATGTCTATAAATATTAAACAAAAAAATAGCACAATGTGTTTCTGTGGTTTTTTTTAACATTGCGACATCGTATGTAAATAAATATTGTGTTTCGGACGCGGAAACAGATACGAAAATATTACGAAAAAAAATAATGTTTTGATGGAACGTGTGAAAGAAACGTGTGCTTAAATGTACACATGTATAAATATTTTGTGTGCTTTGCCATAATCATTTTTAGCATATGCAAATTGGTCTATTTCGGCTGTCATGTTGCATACGATATTTATATGTAAATAACGTAAGGTATTATAATTCATGTGGATTTTGTAGTCGGAGAATGAAATAAATTAAATAAGAAATACACACACACATTCATAAAAAGAACAATAAAGAATAGAAAAAGAAGTAATGAAAAACGGTGCCTGTAATAAATAATTTAAATTTTATAACGCTCCCGCAGCGCGAGCTAACGATTTGAGATGAAAAACTGCTCTTATAAAATGTTTAAGGAGGAGCAGCAGATGGAAGAGGTTGCCATAAAAATCTTTTCGTGGTTATTTTTTAGACTCTTAATTCGAAGTTATAGAAACAATAAAGTTGATCGTTTGATCGCTCTTCTTATTGATTTTTATTTTGGGTAAACTTATAATCATATAGTTTACCTTTTTGAATAATACAATAATACTTTTTGAAATACAGTTAAGAACATTGAACTGATTTCAGCTGCAAGATTTTTTTTCAATATTGTTTTTGAAAATTTTAAATGAATTAATAAAACAATTTTGTTTAAATAAAATTAAAAAAAAGTATTTTAACTATTGAATCTCTATTGCGAAAAATTGTAATAAAGTTAAATCCCAGCGAAATTATTAATATATAATAGTTAAATAAAGCCATAAAAAATATTTTTGTAGTAAGTTTTATATCAAAAGATTTCCTCTTTTCTAATTAAAAATTCATAATTTTATTCTATAGTGTGGAAATAAAAATATACAGCGAGCTATATTATTTTTGTGGCAAACAAATTACACATTTAAATATAGTAATCATATATTTGATTAAGTTGTACTATTTTATATCGTCACAGAAATTAGGTTAAGCGAATCATTTTTATCGGCCATCGAATGACATTCATTTCAAATATCTCAGTTGGAATCTAAGACCCTGATGACAATGACGTTATCATCATGCCGCTCAATTGATGCTTTTGAATGGAAAGAATCTTAGGAAGCTCATTCTACAAAAATGGAATTGACAAACTTATAAAACGTTGGGAAATTATTGTAGAGAACTTTCAACTTAAATGTCGCTACTGTTCATCGTTTGAATGGAGCTGTTATGACAGAATGTTTGATACATTTTCATAGTGAAATTATATTTTTATAGTGAAAATATAGTTTCATAAAAAATACACATTCACTGTAACTTAAATAAAATGTAGCTAACACTAGCTGTAAATAAGCTTTTTAAATAATACACTTATATGATATGTATGTGTGCTTTCAAATTATAATAAAATCGTCTGATCAATCTACCATAACAAAGAAGATTGTACAAATAAATGTAATTATGCCCATTGATCGTCGTTATCCACCACAACAATGTTTCAGTCAATCACCTCATGATTACCCCAACAACCATCGGAAACAATGAGCCATGCCAACAATTCAAAACAATCGACCGAGCAAACATGGCAATCTCGATGTGGCACACGATACGCTATTATTATTCGATTGATCCAATTATACAGTACGTATAGATTGGATCGATCGTAAAAAAATTAACGATGTTTGTTGTTGGCGTGGAGACAATGTGCTTTCATTCCGTGGAGCGGGGTGGTTTGTAGAAGAGTTCATTTGTTACGACCGCTTGACAGTGATTAGGGTTGACACTTTTGAACGGATGCCTATTTTTTTGACTTGACTGTGCTAAATTACAGTTTGCGATCGAGAACGACTGGTGACGACGGAGAGAAATGGGAAGTACTTGTAAAAGTTGTGCTAGATTGCGTTGTGTATTAATCCACTCTCGGACTTAATCGAGCTTTCATTGTGATGCGAAAGCTACGGATTTTAAGTTGCTTGCATTTAATTAAGAATCCGAGAAACGATAAATTTACTTAATTACAAGATCTTAACGATGCTGAATATATATTTATTTAAAGTCTCGAGTCAAAGCTCAAACGTAAGAGGTGCATATTTTAACAGATAAGCTAAAGTAATGAAAAGTCTAAGGATTTCGCCAAGCATAAGATGAAATGAAAAATATAATTTTAAATATTAATGTGTGCAATAAATATCAGTCATTCCGATTTCAGTGATCCCTTTCATTCTCAGGTGACAATGAACTGTATTAAATGTAATCGAATGAAATGTTCAATACATATACATATATAAAAAACCTTTACGTTCTATGGTTGAGATTGAACACATTTAAAAACACTCGTTTTAATTAGAAAATCTGCACAAGAATAGCGGTGTCGTACAATACAGCCGTACCACGAGAGCACTTTTACACGTAGCTCTGCTATAACAGGAGTGTGCACGGTTTTGCACTCCAAAATGGTAATTCATTCAGATTAGCCGTATACACGATTTTCAATTAGCTGCAAATCGTCTGGCGTTCGCTATTAATCCGCGTTTAAATATTCACCAGCCAGGGGTCCGATAGCAATTTGTCCCCGGAAATAAGGGTTGAAGTAGTGCGCTAGGCGAGATAAGAATTATATAAACATGTATTGTTCGGAGTTTGTTTGCATCCAGCGAGTTATGCATACGATAATATGACTAATGTGTAATTTGAGACGAGATGCTGCACGAAATACACGGTGGTTTAACTATGGTGCAGCACGAACTATTTGTGTTCGATTCTCGTGCTCGAGATCATGAAGACGAGCGGACCGATGACAAGTTGATTGACGTTCGTCACGAAGTGAAATTGTGGAAGAGAACATTATGGATCGGTCGTAAAAAAACAATACTGAAGTGAACTAATATACAAATAAATAATAATATAAGTAATTGATTTCACTAAATCGAGGCATTAACAGACATCATTCCAAATTATAATTATAATGAAACCTATGGGTATAATTAAAATTCAAGTTGAATCTAATATTTCACAAGCTTTCATTTTTCAACTTTCATCGATATTAATAGTCATTTTCAATTACAAAAAAGTACATTTATGGCAAGAACTTGTTAACCATGAAGTTTACTTTGATAGAAGGGTGCAATTAACATAGTCCATTGGAAATTATAATTTAGTTTCTTCAAAAATGATTGCTTTATAATGAAATCAAAGTTATGAAACATATCTTATGGGATAATCGATTATATCAGGGATTTTTCAAAAGTTAGTGCGCCTGACAAAAAATCACCGAAGACTAGCAAGAACAAGAGTCACTCTTTATTGATATATATTATGATCGGTTTATTTAGGTGTTCGTTATTAATCCTTTCAACGCCAAGCGCATGATATGATGCGCAACTAAATCTACTGTACAACGCCAAGCGCATGATATGATGCGCTCGTTAAAACCTTCGTTTTTTAAAGAAACGGAAAGGTAAAAGTTGGCAATATATGTTTTAAAAATCAGTTTGAGTTCCTAGTAAACGATTTCAGTGATTTTATTTATAGAATTTGCGATGAAACAGTGGTATATATAATTATAAAGTCACGCCTTAATTTTAGTCGTTTGTATTTCGCGCGCGGTTTCGATCGTGCTTCTTTAGGCCACTTTTAGGGTTAGCACAAACGCATCGCGGAAATTCGTTTTTTTATACTTTAATTTATGAATCGAAATTAAATTATGTCATCAATATTTCGATGATAATTGTGATTTGTAAATACTTGTGAATATATTTATACGTTCTTTCGACTGTTTTAATATTGTCAACTGTTTTTGTGATTGGTTTTTATTGTTTGTAATAATAAAATAATAATAATAATAATAATTATTATTAAATACTTATTAATAAATATAAATGATATATAATTAATAAAATATCAATATTAACTCTTAGTAAATATTAAATAATAATAATAATAACAAAAACGATTCCTTGTCGTAGAATCATTTTATTTTACTTGTTCTATTATTTTATAATTTATTTGTAATGTGTTCATTTATTTACATTAAATTAATACCATCGTGACCTAACAGGTTACCACAATGCGTCACGATGGTCGAAAAGTTTATTATTTATTGTATATATATGTGTGTGTAATATATATTACATATTCCGCCTGGAGTGTAGATATGTTGCACTCTTGCCGGTCCCAAGCCCGGATAAAGGAGGAGGGTTTGTATCATGGAGCAAACCAACCAACGTGGATAAATCCAAATAGTTATGAAAAAATCACAAAGAATTAATAAATCCGCCCCAATTCATAATGACCTAGACCATGGTTTCCCAAACTATGTTCCGCGGAACACTAGTGTTCCGCAAATCCAAAATATGTGTTCCATGGAGCCTAAATAGATATTTCCCAAAAATTTGGAGTAAATTAAAAGAATGAACATATTCTACTTCATAATGAAGGCGAAGATTTTAGTACCTAGAAGTTGGGTACAGCAAAATAAGCTAAGTGTTCCGCCAAAATTTTCGGATTTGCGAAGTGTTCCGTCGCTCAAAAAGTTTGGGAAACCCTTACCTAGACGATCGAAATCTAGATAAACGATTGGACTTCAGTTTTGGAAGCTGAAATGTGCAATATTACAACCAGGAAAAATGCAAACAATAGCGGAAGAAATACTAAAACTCAAGATATATCTAGAAGCCCTACAAGAAATTAGGTGGAAAGGCCAAAACCGATCACCGGTTGTAGTGCCGTGGAAGAAGAAGAAGAATATGTATATATTATAAATTATACATATAATTATATATAGTTAAATGTAACATCGTATCTTGCTATCAAGTTTTATTATTTATTATTTTTATATATAAAGAAATATGACAACCTTCAAGAACAACCAATTGCAAACACCATTGATCAAAAACAAACGGTTTGGTTATTAGGGTTATTTTTGTGTACGATATATGTGATTTTGTATGCATCAAAGAAATCTTGTCGATTTGTAAATTTTTATAACAGGATGTAGGTCAGACGAAGAAAAAATGCGTTGCAGATTTATATATTAAAATTGTCTCAGTGTGAGCATGACCCTGCTTGTCGTTCGCTTGTATAGTGCCGCGCGCGTGCATGTGTGTGTAGGTGTGTGTACGCGAGCCAACACGCGGACCGACCAATAGATTTAGTTTTGTTCACTTTATATTTCCAACAATACGACTAAAAATGTTTGTTTATTGATATAATTAGAATGTTTAAATCATGTTAATCATACATATATAATTTTAAAATATAAAATTGAGTATTTTGGCTGTAATGATGTGTTAAACAGAGTAAGTAGCCAAAAAATTATATCGCTAAAAACGCATGGCGTACAGCGAGTAATTAAGAATTTACCGGTCGGCGGTCTAAGGGTTAAGGATATACGTTCTATAACAGAGCTATCTTTATGTAGTACCAGGCGCCATTCTAAATATAACTAACAATTTTAACGAAACACGCATGCGACGTCCGAGCAACGGAGGTGTGCGCTTACACACACTCAGCAATGCTTTTATAAACGTCACCCGACCACGTCAGAATAAATCAGATTATTGAATTAAAATAATAGTAAGATATCCTACATTAATTTGCATCAGTTCATTCATCGTTTTATTTTTTTGCGTATATTTAGACCTGCTTTCAGAATTGTGGGCGAAAATAATTCTTGCCAAAAAATGGACAATGATATGCAATTTACACTTATGTATATGTTAAAGTGAATGTGTATTACATGAGAACATATATTTTCACTAATATTTCAGTAAAATCATTTCGAAAAACATTTTCACCGGTAGATATATATTTCTACTAGTGAAAATATAATTTATCTGACAGGTGCTAGTGAAGTTATACAGGCGGCTTTCGACTTTCGAACGTTCGACTTTCGCACAATTCGCTATTTCGCACATTTAAAAAGAAAATTTTTAATTTAAATTTAAAAAAAATATATATAAGCATTGGTGAGAAACGGAAAAACTTCAGTGTTGATACGAACAAAAAGAAATCAAGGACTCATAAACTTCACACCATTCGAGACAAAGATGGAAATTATTAGACGTTCTGATAGCGGTGAATCTTTTGCTTCAATCGGACACAAACAGATCTACGATATGTTCAATTTTGCAAAATAAAAATATAATTAAAGAATACGTTCAAAATTGTGGAAATTAAAGATATATTTCCAAAAAAACACGGATGAAATGGAAAAATCTTTGTCATCATGGATCGATGACCAACATCAAAAAGATGTCCCTCTGAGTATTTCAATTATTCAAGCAAAAGCTCTTAGTTTGCGCAAATATTGGAAGGATAGATTAAAAAAAAAATTTAACACGGTTTTTCAAGCAAGTAACGGTTGGTTTTACAATTTTAAAATGTGGTATTCTTTTCATAATATTAAATTTACTGGAGAATCGGCTGATGCGGATAAAGATTCTGCTAAAGAATTTATTGCCTAATTATCCAAAATTATTGAAGATGGAGAATATTCTTCTAGCCAAATATTTAATGTAGATGAAACAGGTTTATTTTGGAAAACTCTTTAACAATGAAAAATATGAATGAAGCCTACACGCATCTTGACAATTTTTTAAATATTATGGAAGATTGTGATCCCAATGGAGAACGCATATCTCAAGTGCGTAGGGCGATCAATAAAGACATAGCATGATATAAAATACTATATGAAGAAAAGAAAAAGAACAGTGGAAAACAGTTAACTCTTGATAACTTTTCAAAGAAAACACCCACAAACTTCACTTAAACATGTCTCTTAAACGCCGCTTAAACATTTTATATTTACTTGATAAATAAATATTTTAAAATACATACAATTTCAATTTTTTTTACTTCCCTCTACTTTCGAAAATTTAACATTCGCACACATTTTCAGGAACCAATTATGTACGAAAGTCGAGGGCCGCCTGTATGTTGAAAAAAATCAAAATCTTGGGTTGTAACAAGAGTTTATAAGTACATTTCCTCCATTTACATTTCGACTACTTTCATGAAAATTTGGAAACAGTAAGCGAGGAGCAAGGTGAAAGATTTCACCTGGGCATAATGATAATGAAAATGCAATACCAAATAAGATGGAGGGTGAACATGATCGCGCTTTATTACTAGATATTGAAAAGGGATGATCCTCAGCATGTTTACAAAAGGAAAAGGAGAACACGTTGCTATAAGAACTAGTATTTTTTTTGTATCTATTGGAAACTTTCTTAGTGATTTTAGCTTTAATATTTGTGTATTTATGTTATTTATTAAGTGGTAACATTAAACCACAAATATCTGTAATTTTTAGAATCAGCACTAAAAATTTAATAAAAAGCATTTAACAAAACTAAAACATTTTTTTACAAGGTTGTGTTATTTAACATAAATTATAAAATAGCATTAGTTGTTTACACATATAAAAAGATAATTTCTGAACTTTGGTTTATAAAATAACATTCCCACAGATTGTCGCCATCATAAGACACTTCTAAGAACTTTGTCAGATAAGATCATGCATTATTTATTCTTTCGACTTTTGAACACCGTATAAAAAACAGGCGATATATGCGACCAAATTTGTCCAAATTGAGCAAACTTTTTCAAACCACACAAAAAGGAAACGAATTATCATATGTAAACTCGTAGATACGGCCGCGTCGAGGGTCGATAAGTGGTTACTTTGGTTGTCCCACGACGTCAAAAAATATCTGTTTAGTGTCGCTTCGAGTGGGGCTGATTTTTCGAAACCTAAGCAAATATGCGTCTTGTGTAGATTCGTATCTGTCTTGGGACGGTAAGTGGATGGATGGATGCATGATAAACTGCGGTTATCTCTGCGTCGAGTCGGACCGAAATGATTTCCGTATCGTGTTTCGCCAGCGCCAAGGGTTGGTTTGGTTGGTGCTGCTCTAGGTGGGTGATTTATGACGACATCCAACCCGGCCTGTTGCTCCACCGATAAGGATATTTCAATTTCGGGCGATAAATCAGACGGCCTTATCTCCTTCGCGGGCCATAGGATCTTGTGAGATTGAAACTCTCGAGTTTTAGTAGGCCGTGGAAAAATTTACGACTAAACTTTCGAGACGCACTCGTATCTCTAAATGCACGGTAGAATTATGACGTTGAGCCTAAACCCCATTTTTTTGATACATTTATCATCCAGATTTATGTGTATTTTACAGTCAAGTTAAATTTTCAATAGTGTAAATATAATTTCACTAACTGTTTCAGTGAATATATTTTCACTGGTAATACACATTTAATGTAACATAAAACTGTTTTTGAGAGTTTATTGAACTCAATTTTTAAACAAACTGTACACGAATAAAATGTATCAATTCAAAAACAAAGGTCGCTCGATTACGTGACGTTGAGACATTTCGCCCAATTCGTTTCGTTACAAAAAAGTGCGTATCAGACACGCGACCGCCGTTCAATTGGACCTCGAGAATTTCATTACGACCGAAAGGGTCCAAAACATCAAAATCGGGGCAGTGGACCGATCGAATGGAAACAAAAGCGAATGTGACACGCGGTGGCATTCTTTGAATGGCAAGCAAGTTTCATTGGGCAGAGCCGAATTGGGTATTCAGCGTTGAGCAAAAGTGGCACACATTACTCATAAAAAATAATACAATATCACTGAAAAATAGTATAAAAAATAATTTATGTATTTTTCCCCTTCCCTAATTTAAAATAGATGCATATTCTGGTACACTATCGATAATTGTAAATCGGTTAATCGCATAAATGCAGGAAGAAATTGTTGTATTGGTTGATAGGTATATATAATCTGTCGCCATTTACCAGTAGAAACGAATAACGATGATAGATAAAGGCGACCTGTCCCTATCACCGCGTACGTAGCACACTACCTCCTTAAGTTTATGGAATTGGCGGCCGGTTATAATGCTGTCGTTTAGGGAACATTATTATTAGACTAGATGTTGTGGTGATTTGTCCATATCAACACAGTTTGTGAATTAACAAAAATATATATCTGAAGCATTATAAAAAAAAAATAAAATACTCGGCAATTCGACCCTGTTCTTAACTCGTTTCAGGTGCTGAACGGGACTTTAGTATGTACAATTAATTTACACAGACAAAAAAGAGCACAAAAATAAATGATGTACCACTGATACGAGCGTTTGCAATTTGAGTCATCGTGACCAGTATTTTGGTATTCTCGGCACGCTGACTAACATGAATGTGACAGATGCAAGAAATACTGTTTTCGAGTGGTATGCCAATTTTTTTCTCGCAACTTTTACGACCTGGCGGCCTGTTGTATCTATATTACACGTAGATAATCTTTCATTTGAATCATATATTAATTGGGAAGAATCAAAAAATCTTTATAATTTAATCTTATTTATAAATAGGGTACTCTATTTTATCCAAGACATTTTGTATAACCCACATCCCACAATAGTAAACGCTCCACTGAATCGACGCAAAAATTTTCCCATGGTGCGATTTTTCACACCGATGATGTGTGCTTAGAAACTGAGACGCGCGTCGCATACTTATCCGACAGATAAATGGATAGCACCATTCATTTAACGGGCATTTCAAAAGCGCATCCCAAACATAATTAGCGAAATCCGCTATCTCAATCGAGACCCACAGACCTCGTTTTGGACCGGTATACGGAGAGCAAGGATTCAGGAGGACTCAAACAGAACGCCGCTTCGGGATAAACGCGCCGCTTTGTGTCCAGCTCCTGTCCCGGCTCGTCCTTTGTTTTGTCCTTCTGGGCTAAATTACAGACGGGGCCTCCTCTTTTGTCCCGGTTTAGCAGCATCATCAGGTGGATTCGTGCGGTCTGCTCGCACCTGGTTCTATTCACCAATGTATTATATATAACGGTTCTCCGAATAGGCAGATATTGTACGCCGGAGATGTTTTTTTTCGAGATTGCGTTCAGAAATATGCCATTATTTATTTGCGCCGAACTAAATATAGGCTCTCCGCGGCCGCGTAACGTAAATAAAAAGCGTATAAACAGTGGCAAATGTTAATAATTGATTCTATTTTCGTGTATGTTTGGGGGAAAAGATAACGACTCAATTCATCACAACATACGCACAAATAGGCGCCATTTGCCAAGTAAAATAAATAAATACGACTATCCATATGGCCACACGTTCTAGATTCATTGACTCCGCGTCGGGAAGTTTCATTCGTAAGAATGGCACAAATGTAACTCCAAAAATATTTTATTTTAACCCTTTAAACGCCATCAACTTTTTAGTGAGTCATTTGTATCTTAATAAAAATAAATATAAAATATTTAATATACCGATAAATTAAGTTAGTACAATAATCTTTAACAATTATTTTTTTTGTACATACACACATACAATAACCAATAATGATTTGAACAAATTTGATATACACTAAAATCGGATATGTATCGGCGTTTTTTTGTGCGGATTATTGAATTGACTGAAATAAAATATTTTCGTCTTGAGACAAAAATGCAAGAATATAATACGAGTTTTACAAAAATTTGCGACGCACACCTGTTTTTGAGATAAGCGTTAAATGATAATAAAGTGTATGCCTTTCCAACATTTTGTTTCATTCAAGGAACGAATTCTGCGTATTTCGGCCATAGTAGACACACCGATAAACATTCTATTTACAATTTTTTTCGACGGAGTAAAAGCATTTTTTTTAAGAAGAGTCGTCTATTATACAAATAGTTTCATTCTAAGATTCTTTCAAATATCATGCGAAATAGTATAAACGAATATTTAGTTAATTAAGTTGAAAATTTGACGACTGATTTGAATATTCGATTGAGAACCCTACTTAATAGTATATTAAAAGGGTTGTAACCAAGCATTAATCGTGTATTAGATAGTCTCACTATTTCAGCATTAGGCTGTTATATTCATAGAAACATAAAATAATAACATAGAGTTCGAAAGTCTTCGGTTCAATAATGTGATAATTTGTAAGTCAATAGGTTCATGGTTTGTGGAAATAATATGTTTACCAACATCACACACTCGCATTATGACCACACTCATAAATCCAACAAACCACCGATGATAATATAACACAATTGACGACACGACCGGGAAACACACGGGAGAAGGGTCGAAAAGGGCCGTATAAATCCCATCTGTACCCTGCGTGTAACCAGAGAACTTAATTGGTTTCGAATCCCTTGCCAATGTCGATATCTATCGTAAAACTTATACAGGACCTTTGAACGGATCGCATGCCAGATTAAATTTACAAAAATGGTTTAGTTGCCTATTAATTATATCCATTATAGATCATAAGCGCTTATCAAATCGTTTTATAGTGATTCACGCGTATTCGGGTCACATAGTTTTGGGTTCTCGAGTTAAGTGTAAAGTTTCTAGATATCAACGCGAGCGACACGACCGTCGCTTCTCCATAATAAATTACCTAAGGGTGGTTTTTGAGGGGGTGGGTCGAGAGAAATTATGCGGGGAATAATCACCCCAGAAACTGTTCCTTCCGCTTGCGACGCTAAGCGCCTCCAGATGATGCAAAAACGTGCCATTATATTATATCAGTAGTAGTAGGAGAGAGGCAAAAGTTTCGGGATGAATTTGTAATTTAGTTCATTAAGCGCGCGTTGGGAAGTTTCTGGAATGAAAACAATTATTGCAGTGACTGAGAATTTTCGTAAAATTGCGTGCAAATCGCTCGCAGAGTTATTATTCAACGCTGAAAAAAGAACGCCTACACAATTTTATTGCTTTTGACGTGAATTTTTGCCTTCTGAGAAGTGATAATTGTTTCTACGCCTTCCTATTGACCAAAATTCGGTTTGAATACACTGTAAACAATAAATTTTGAAATAAATAAATTTCTCATATAAATTTTATGAGTTTCGTGGCAGAGGAAAAGCTGCTTTAATTATATTTACAACAACTTATTATTTTATAAAAAAATCTTCAGTTAAATATGATTGTGTTTAAAATATCCATAAATTCAAGTTTGAAGTGTAATATCATAAACCTTATATTAATTGGATAATATACATAAAATATTAATATATTTAATGTCAAAAATTTTGCGAATTATGGTTTAAAAAACAATAATAAAAGGAAGATTCAATTTGTCTCAATGTTTAAAATCCCCAAAACTTTTAAATAAAATAATCAATTTGAACTAGTAGTAATTTTATATGATCTGTTTTTTTACGCAAAAATATAGATACAAGTATATGTAATTTCGTACAAGAGCAATACTTTTGTTAATTTGCTCCCACTCTATTTAAATATATTATATATTTACAACCTTCACTGATGCTGGTAGAAACTTTGGGGATCAATCGTCACCGAACCGAAAACATGTATGTCATAAAATATAAGCTTATTATCAAACATCATATTGACTAAGCGAATTATAAAAACAAAAAGAAAACGGCGCCATGATGAAATGACTAGATATAACAACCTGTGGAAGTTGCCGGAAATTAGCATCACAATAAATATGTTCATAATGCTTAGATGAATATTTTTTAGCTGTGCTTAATAATTATTAACTGTTAAAATACATATACATTTATAAATGTATGTATAATTTTCATGACATATTTATCATTCATATTTTCTACATACATATGTCATTACATGACATATGTTGATATTCTGCGTGACTTTAATGACTAGATGTGTGACTGTTAAAACACAAAATTTATATCTAAAAAATAATATAAATGAATTAAAGTGTGATTAAAAATTATACTACATATTAACCATAAAGAGAAATCTATATAAAAAATGAATTAATCAATAAATTATAATAATTCAAAAGGAACCTGAAATTGAACTTTAGTTATGTATTATATAGGAAATAATTGTTTTATCACTATTAGAATTAATTTTCATTCTATCCGACTTTAATACTATCATTATGTAGTTAGTTAAACGTTCATTACAGCCGGACGTTCTTAACAATCTATAAATACACAACTTTAGTGCATAACTTTTCTCATTAACGCACGTTGTATTAAATACACAAGTGGCAGCGAGTTAATAACTAAGATAGCGGATGTTCTAGTTAACTATTTTCTCGCTTATCTTGGAAGCGTGGGCATCAAGTTGAACTTTCATTATAGTATGTAAACTAAACATTCATCATGAAAACTTGACACATCATAAATAAGAACTAGTATTAAAATATCAGTAGAGCTAAGAGTGAGACGTTCAAAACAAGTTGATTACACGCTGTTTATTTTACCGACGAGGGAGGAAAATCCGCGCTGCAGCAGGAGAAAATTAACTAAATACAGATCCCAGCTTCCTCGTGGCAGTCACCCCATTAATTACGCCGCCTGGTTACTTTGCAGCGGCTTAGCGTCAGTCCACGAACAAGTCCCAAGGAAGAAGCCTCCAAATTACAGCCATTATTTTGCGACACATAAAAAAGTGTATATAATTTAATAAGAAAGAGTCTCGCGAGATAGCCGGAGGGTATTTTTTTTATTTTTTTATTACAAAAGAGCTTTTCGGCTACTGAAAAAAAGGGACAAAAGTTAAATATTGGGTTACGAGTCCGCGAACAAGCCCAGGTAAATAATGGCGAGGTTCCAAATACCGTCGTGGCTATTTGGAAGTTCAAAACGTCGCGACACGAAACCACAGCTTGTGTGTACCTTAAGAACCAAGTAAATACGATATTGGATTTCGGACTGTGGAAATCGGGTACAGCGTGCGCACAAAGTATCTGGTGTCTGAAGTAACTCAATCGTTTCGTAAAAGATCGAGTGTGCCACCAATGAAATTTACGGATGGACATCTTCAATATCTTAGATTCGATGTGAAGTTGAAATGAAACGAGGCGCATTCTTATATTATAATTGCGTTTAAAATAATCTGATATGACGTGGGATCCGGGGATATAATATTTTTAATATAATTAACGTCATTAGTGAAGGGGGGCAGCTGTGGGCATTTTCCACCCCTTTAAATTTAGCCAGAGATATACTATGAATTTTGATGAAATTAAAATATTAAAAAAATGACCACTGACTGGCTAACTTTAGCCCCTCCCTCCACTCTTTGAAAAGGCTGAAAGTACTTCACCAGAAATTCTCAGATTATCTTTCAAAGAAAATCTAAAAAAACAGTCTCGAATCTATCCCGAAAATATTTTTAAAATTATGTCATTTTAGTGAAATCATATCGGAATACATTTTCACCGATATACAATTTTTTTACCAGTGAAAACATCATTTATCTGGCATGTGCTAATAAACTGATATGATCTCAACTATTCCATACTTATTAATGTATACATTTATATACTTATCGTTATTTATTTACATGCGATATATAAATATTAAAATGAAGTTTAAATACATTTTTACCAGTAGATATTTCTAATAGCAAAAAAAATATAATTTAACTGATAGGCACTAGTGAAATTATATGCTGCTTTAAAATGTCTATGAAACTGAATTTGACAGTTGTGAAACGTATATTTGCTGTTCAAACCAAAATCTAACCTACACGAATTAACCAAACCTAACTTTCATTAGGTCAAGTCCAAAGTACAAACTAAGTCAACTTAACATTCAGGGGAAAATATGCGAAAGAAAAGTATAGACAGACGTCGCATCTCGCGTATATGCTCGCATATTATACTATTTTTTAATAATATGATAACTAGAGATATTTCTACGGCTATTCTTATGGATATTACTACAGATTTCTGATATGAGAGTATTGGTTAAAGTGTATTCAAACCGAATTTTGGTCAATAGGAGTGCGTAAAAACAATTATCACTTCTCAGAAGGCAAAAATTCACGCCAAAAGCAATGAAATCGTGTCGGCGCCGTCGCAGAGGGAACGCTCGGTGACGAGCGTTCCCACTGCGACGGCGACGGAACGATTTTATTGCTTTTGACGTGGATTTTTGACTTCTGAGTAGTGATAATTGTTTTTGCGCACTCCTATTTACTAAATTCGGTTTATATGCTTCATTTGATTCTCACTTATTTTAAGTATTAATATGAACCCTAGATTACCAAGCGTTTTCACTGCGACGGCACGATTTTATTGCTTTTGACGTGGATTTTAAACAGGGACGTCATTGGGAGGAGGGGGGGAGATAGGGGAATTTGCCCGCCCATAAATTTGATCAGAAAAATGCATTTAATAAAATATTATTATATACATTTTAATGAAATCAAAATAATAAATAAACGACTACTGACTGTGCAACTTTTGCCTCCACCTGGAAAAAGCTGAAACGGCGTCCCTGGTATATGCGTTTTAATAAAATATAGGAAATTAATAAGCAATTTCATGTGTCTGTCTTTTACTTAAAAAATAGAGATTTATTACAGTAATTTTTAATTCCCTCAGACAAGTTATTAGCTTATTTTATTTTCTCACAACCATGCACAACCAAAGTGTTGATTTGATGAAATACAAAAATATTTGCAAACTTTGAAATGACCAATAAAATATTTATTATTTCAATCGCGGAATGGATGTAGGTGTTTCATAAATATTGCTTTCTAAGAATGGTATACAGCGAGAGTTATGTTAAAAATCTGGTATGTGCGATTTATGGCACATTCGTTACAACTTTCGTGCGAATGTAAGCAGTAATCGTAAATATTATCAGGTGAAGCTCTTCACATATTACATACGTATAACGTGTATTATTATAATAATAAAACACGGTAAACATTCCACTGTAATAAAAGTGACTAAAATTACTAGCCGACGATATTCGATACGAGACGCTTGTTTCAAATTACAATATTTGGACATCTCTAGAGCCGTGACAGTGTTTGTTTTGTCACCGACAAGACAAATATACAAATTGTCATTCAATATGGACCACCATGTATAATCGTTTGAAAAATAAAAATAAACATTAATGTTGACTTGCCTCATTCTCGCGACGGGCTTTAGAGAAAAATTCAATTTTCGCAGAAGAAGCTACTGCCTTACCTGTAACAGAAAAAAACATACGTGAGTGATAAACGAACATCGAGAGACTTATGGCGTCGTTAAAAAGGTGGGCTATGGGCCTAACAAGCTAGCCATGATATCGAATCAACGATCGCAAAAAGTAAACCAGCGAAAAAAAACGAATGGAAGAGTTAAAAAGTAAATACTGGCATACTCTCAAAAGAGCGATGAATACAAAAAAATCTTTCGAGTTTCATAAACAATTTGAAATGCGATATAATCTCTCGCATGTCAGATATAAGCTGAATCATAATACGATAACTTTAGCATAACATACTTACGTAACGTGTTATTAAATATCAAATGACACCTTCATACCAACAAAAGTTCTGGAATGCTTTTGTTCATATATAAACTATGTACAGGATGCATTGTGTTTAAGCTGTTATTTCGCTGTACAATAATTTTGAGATGTTTATTTTAGATAGTTCAAACGTGACCAATAGGTATTCCATCGGGGTTAACGATGCGCCGTAACAAGGTAGTGTTGGCGGTTGTATCCCTATATCGAATCGACGATCGCAGGGGTCGCAAAAAGACGATTCGGAAGCCGATGTTAATTTATGCTGACAGGGCCCCGCCCAAGGCCGAAATTATAGGGTAAACGCATTCGGAGGCTTTGAAGCACGAACGGAAATAGCTTTCCACAGCTATAGCTATGCGAGGAAGGAGGGTTAGGTTAAGATATCCATGTTGTATGTTGCTATATCGGGGGTTTTCTTGAAATTCGATTTTGCGGAAGGGTTACGCAGTTACGTTTCCGTCCACTCCCTTGGGTATTACGCGAGTTTCATAGGTATAGATTATATTTTTAACCTCTATCGAATAAATCGTCACAAACGTGAACGGTCTCGGCGCATTTAACGAGACGCTTTTATGTGATCAAATAAATTTTGAGAAAATAAACTTAATTTATAGAACATTATTTAAATATTATTAAAAAAATAGATTTAATAAATTTAAGAAAAATCATTGTCACTATAGAACGATTCGAAGTCTGTTTTTAAAAAATACAACATTATTTTCAACATTTAGATTAATATTTTTTTAATTAATTTATGCATAATTTATAACTTATGTTTTTGATAATTTACATGAAATACTTTCAGTTTACATATGTAAATGTAAATCATAGATTTAAATATATTCTAGCTGTCGGTCCTTTACTATAGTGAAGTACCGCAGCTAGCGGGCGTGTGTTTGAACAACAAACATTTTTATTTAGAAAACAAAATGACTTTAGTATTATTTATACATTGTCGTAAAATGTGCTTTTCTGTTTTAGTTGGATAAGTATTATTTTTTCAATTGAAATCAAGCTCAGGTCGCATAGTTTCCTGTACTTGCGTACTTCGATAACAAATATTTACCCTATTCAGAGCATGAAAACTAGCAGTAAGCTCTTTTTTTTTAAGAAAAAAAATTATATTACGTATTTATTTTTCATTAAAAAAATCGGCACTCAATTTGCATATAGTAAAAACCCCCCCAATAACACGGTAAATTGGAGAAGTGCTATTTGAATGCCCATTACTTTATGTGTAAGCAAGTTAAAAGGATATCTCACCACACGCGGCTGATTCGTACGTACGTATTGTATGATTATATTCTAGTCCCCCAACTACACGCACCCAGATAGCACGTCCCCAATTTACCGTGTTATTGGGGTGTCTACTGTACATATACTGTCAACTATTTTATTGTATAACTCACTAAATTCAATATTTTCATCAATAACTGAATCATTTCTCAGCGAACTGCGGTCGTATTCATATTTTTACAGATACATAATAATTCCATAATACATCGCAACTGTTATCTTTTTCATATTTGATTTGTCAAAACGTCGTTATTTTTTTTACAGAAATATGTATAAAATATGTTTGTTAAATGTTGTATATATAATACACGAGTTAATCCAAAAAAAATTGAAGAAATTTGATTGTTTGAAAATCTTCCCAAAATTTCTAAAACCTCGTGCTTTTATTACAGTATTAAAATATTCTATAATTCACATTTTTTCAGATTGTCTCGAAAAAAGTCTGTATATTCACATCTGTATTGTTGTATTGTTGTACTGTAGTACTTAATCGAGATGTATAATTCCATCTTGTAGATGCTACAGAAAGTATTTACTAAATACCGGACGCTCTAATTTTTGGGTTTTAAATTCTATTTTTGATACGCTTTGATTTTTTCGAATATATAATACAATACATACTTACAAAAATATATTCACTGAAACAATTAAGATTAAATTATTTACAATAATTCGGCAATAAACTGTAAGTACCTGAATGATAACAAATCAAGATAAAAAAGTAGGATAGCTGTACTTATTGGGGAGTTATTCGAATGCTTTGGTTTTGCTAATCAATAAACATGGTAAAACATGCGAGCGGTACTCGGATAATTTTTTCGGTATTTTTATTACCAATCAATTAAAATAATAATGTTAATACCGGTATTGAAAATTCCGGTAATATTGCAATTTCTATTGCCCAATAACTTTCCGCACAAAAACAAAGTTCTTCCAGAATCTCCGGATTGTTTATTCCCTATTAGCAGCTTGAAGAAGAGCTTACATAAGCACACTCGTCGACGCAATTCATAAGAATCATAACCCAGTATTCCTTGTAGGAATTTTGTGTGAAGACTAACAAGCACAATAGAGACTGAAGATACTTTCAAGTATCTGAGAAATTTAATTTAAACTTTTTCTATTAAAGTGGGTTGCAGTATTCAACAACCAGAGAATCATTCCCTCTAGCTATTTAATTTATGCACATATATGCAAAACGATGCCCAACATTTTGGAGGCTATATTGCATATGTCAAGCTCATTGTTATCCATTTTATAATCAAATTTTAGTTTTTGTATACATAAAAAATATAAAATAAAAATCACATCAATTCATAGTTAACTACTAATTTCTCTTTGGATTACAAATATATAAGTAACGTTTTTTATGTATTGAGAATAGTGAATTAAATTTCTAAGCATATGGTTTTATAATGTAGTGGTTTTTCGTTGCATTTAAACCAAAATTTTATTTACTTCAATATATGTTTAGAGCAATTAGAGTACTTTTATAAATGCAAATTATTTTTTATCTGATTTCGATACCGAATCTAGGATCAAATTTAGGGTCTCATATACATACAATAGCAGTTTTCCACTGCCCTATTGTTGAATTAGTAGTATTTTATCTACCATCAAAATTCTCTAGCTTGAAAATATATGTGTGTGAGTTATAATAATATCTACTGTATTAAGTTAGTATTCTTTTTATACTCGTATTGCTCGAATATGAAAAATAAAAAAAAAATAAAACCAAATAGTAAAAAACATGTTAATTGCACTTTTTTATGGGATATGAATATAACATTTATGGCAATAATGTGTTAATATTACATAGTTAACATGCTCATGTCATAAACATTGTAAAAAAATTGCAACAGAAAAAAATATATGTTTATAATAAAACATATCATTAAAAAAATAAATTCTATAGTTGTAATTTTGTAACTACAGTTTTCTTCACTGCAAAATTCTAAAAATACGTACATTAAAAATAATATTTATTTAATTAATGAATATTTTTCTATAAATTATAAAAATATAGGACAATATGCAAAATGTCCAAATATCTCGAAACCATGTTTATGTTCGATAACATGCATCCTTTATATGATAATACAATTCGTGTTAAACGCGTCACTGATAATATACGTTTTTTAAGGTCAAAATGATATAGTTCGTGGTATATTTATTGAGGGGTTCATTGAATATATTGCGATATATATCATGTCTCATTTTATTTATGTGAAGTAGAGTGAGGGTGTTTTTATAACATAATACACCGTTTAATTGGAATTATTCACATAGTTTTCACGATGACAGGTGGTGTACTAATATCACAATAGAAATCGAATACCATTCATGGGAATGATACGATTGAACGTTTCGAATCAGACACGGTATTGCATTTATGTCAATAATAATTATGCCTAGACATACCCTTGAACGTAGGGGAGGATCTGGTAGTTGAGTTTTCAGGGGTGTTATCCTAAATTTACGACCCTTGCGACAATCGACGTTGAATTGTAACTATTTTTAGCATATAATTCGTAGAATTTGAAATATTCATCTTGATAGAAATATTCTCGACGCAGAAATTTTCCAGAATTCATCCGACGTGTGAAGGATACAAATTTCAAATATTAAGACACTGCGTGTTTTGTATATGAACGTAGATATAGTAATATATAATTAGATGGTTGAACACAAACGCAAACACAGAGTTAACAATAATAAAAAGCGCTTGTAAACATCATCCAAGCAATAAAGCTTTTAACGAGCGTTGGGTGAAAATGTCCGTGGTAATAAAATCAAAACCTGGCCACCATTTTTCGACACAATCGAACGGGAAGTTGAAAGTTTACAGACCAAAACTGAGCTTGTTCGACCGTATGAAACGCGTTTCCCACATTATGGAGTCGATAAAGTGAAACGGAAGTAATAACAGGATGTTAATTTCCGATTGGCGCCAGCCAGGAACTCCCCCAGAAAATTGCCGTAATCCAGAAAATTGGAGAGCAATTTGGCAGCCCATAGGATTTAAATATGATTGATCTAATACATTTTCGTAGAATACGATAAAACAAAACTTAGCTTAAATTTATGCGGAATTTACATATGAAAAAGTTGTGTGGCACTCAAATGGATAAATGATAATAATATGGATTTTGCTTAGCAAGTTTAAAAAAAATCTCTATGGATAAAGAAAGTGCTGTAAATCATATAATATCTTAATGATTCAATATTTACGTCGTATCGAAGCACATAATTTATTAAATATTTTGTTTTCACAAAAGTTTAAGATCTGTTTGTAATTATTGTGGTACACTGTTTGAATAACGCTGAATTTAGATATCAAATAAATGCTGATATCTCGTGAATAGTGATTCTGATTTCTCGGCTTAAGTCCCAAGAGCGAAACAAAATAATCAAATCCTGGTAATTCCCGGAAATTGAGACTTTTCTTTGCTTATCGGTTAATTTATAGCATGTTTTTGTTGATAAATATTAGTATGTACACATGTATGTGAAAAGATTTTTTATTTTCGTGACACGAGACGTCACAAAAGCCCGGAATTCCCGGATTGCCTCGATACAGAATTTCTACTCGCGAAATCAATATTAAATATAATCCATTTCAGATATGCATTGGAAATATCGTTCCTATTTCGACTATCCTAGAATGCGATAATGGTTGCACTTAGCTACATATTGACACATGTGTTCCACTAAATCCTATTATCCTCCCGCATAACACTTAGTTCCTTATCTTTCCGAACAAAGACTACACAGAATCTTAGGGGGATATTCTCCAAATGCGGGATAGAACACTCGCATTAGGGACTCATTTAGTATTTAACATTTATATTTTGTTATAATAACGAAATGGCGGTAGCTAGTAATGGACCAAAATTAATTAAATCAAAAGTTTTATCGTTCGCATTAGCAGCGAATGATAATTCTGAACGAAATGGAGCTTTCGTATACATAAGCAGGATGTTTATGCGAAAGTACGGCCATTAGCGGACTTAAAATGATTGAAATCGCAATTAGAATTATAAATGGCTCACGCAACCCATAAACCAGCGTTTTCCAAACAATTTTATTAGTATATATTTATGTGTGTGGAGCACAGGTGTTTTTCACGAGCCCGGGAAGTTGTTATTCATCGGAGTCACTATAAAAAGTTTGCACATGCATTGTGCTTATTGTATAAAACATGGAAGTGAGTAAATGCTGGCGTGTTTTTTATGACTTAATTAAAGGCGTTGATAAACGATGCGAATGCACACAAGTGCTTGATAAGTTTATTATCACATACTCATTATACTTAGCTTCATGGGAAGTCATAATTCAAAGCATAAATTTATGAAATAGTTACGGTATATTAAATTTTAATAAAATATGCGATGAGTACCAATAACGAATAGCTTCACTGCCAGAAATACAAATAAACATCGATTAAATTAATTTCTTGATTCAAGGGATGATGCCAGTTGCAAGTAGAGATAGCAATACATATACCGTTAATACCGGTATTTGGGCGAAAATCAACATTCGTTACTACCGGTATAACAAAATAAAATATCGATAGTACCGAATATTTTTTTTTCTATACTCTGTACATTTTATTTGTTGAAAAAATATCTTGGGCTTAGAACTACAAATACACGATTCCTATATTGCTTGAAAGCAGAAGTGGAGAATAAAATAATGCTCATGTGATCAACTTAAGTAATGTTATCGGCGTAGGATATATATGTATTTACGTATTAAATAAAAAATATTGAGATATTCTAAAATTAATAATAAATGGGCAATAATTAAAATAAGATTTAAGAAATAAATCACATGTTTTTAGAAACAAATAAATCGCATTTTAAACAAACAGATTTACAATTTTCTATGCATTCTTTTATAATTATGTTCTTTTAGAAAATCGTAACTGACAGAAAATAATGAATATTATAGAAATATATTTTATTGGAAAAAATTGGCAAGTGGTACTCTGGCCCTTGGTATAAATATTTAGGAGGCATCCAGAAGCAGACAATCAAAGACGATGCTTTTTTATACTTATTGTCCCTTAGGAAAAAATTCTCGTATATTTGAAAATACGAGCGACAATATAGTAAATGAGGAAATAAATGGGACATAACATTTTGTAAAAATTGTAAACAGTCTTATTGACTTTTTTAATATTAGTATACAACACAATAAAGGATCAGCGTATAAAGTATTTTTAAAAGAGCCTGAATGTAAGGAAGATTGTTTAAAAAGCTTTTTATTCTTTGAATCACGAACTATGCATTAACAGACAGACGGATAATTGGTCATACATATCGGCAATTTGACCTGCTTGTTTATTATATTTCCCAAAAAAATATGAAAACGACAATAGTTATCCTATTTTAATACAATATCTTGATTCCCATAGTAATATATAACGATTTTTCGCAAGAATGTTTTAACATAGTATATTTAACGTAGTAATATATACATTTACATACTTATCATTATTTATTTACATGCGATATATAAATATTAAAGTAAAAATATATTTTAACCAGGAGATATATATTTCTAGTCGCTAAAATATAATTTAACTGATAGGCGCTAATATGCTGCGCTAAAATATATATGAAGCTCACTTTGTCAATTGTTAAACCTAACCTAACCTTATGAAAGTTTTAAAACTAATTATAGTTTTAGAACTTTAATTTGGTCAAGTCTAAAATACGAACTAAGCCAACTCATCTATCAAGGTAAAATAAACGAAAGAAGAAGTACAGACATACGTCGCATTTCGCATATTGCTCTATAGTTAGTCTGCACTATGTTTTAAAAATAGCTATCCTTACCGATATTATTACGGATTTCTGATATGAAAGTATTCAAGTTTATTCAAACCGAATTTTGGTCAATAGGAGGACGCAAAAGCAATTATCACTGCTCAGAAGTCAAAAATTCACGTCAAAAGCAATAAAATCGTGTTGGCGACATCGCAGTGGGACCGCTACTACTGCGATGATTTTATTGTTTTTAACGTGGATTCCAAACAGAAACTGAACTTGAACTTAGTCATAAAAATGTATGTCATTTAATGAAAAATACTATGAATCTTCATGAAATCGAAATATAAAAAAAACTATTACTGTCTAGCCATTCTTTGCTCCCCATGGAAAAAGTTAAAACTACGTTTCTGGATTGGAAATGTTGAACAAGCGTGATTATTGACAGCTGTCTGATTTACAGTGTTGTCAAACATATGAAACTCGAAACAATTCACTTTAATAATTATATTTAATTATACTTTATTTGCGTTAACACAGTCAGTTCTATCCATTTCATCATTATTCATAATTAATAAAATATATCTGTATCGTGTGCTTTAGTTAATGGTAGGGGAGTAAACCTTAACTTGCCATCTCTTTCTCAATTATGAATAATGATAAACTGGATAGCTCTCGAACTGACTGTGTTAACACAAATAGAGTACAGTACGATTAGGTTTAATACAAGCAATAAAAAAAATATTATAGTATTTGTATCAAAGGACAAAAAATCGTCACTACTTGGACTAGTCATGGCTTATTAAATAGGTACTATTCCTATATTATGTAAAATAAATTGGTGGGACAAAGATGTTTAAAACGTAATTTAAAGCCATATCTTCATATGAAAGATTGCTTCGAGAAATATTATACAATGGACAAATATAACTAAGAATTAAGTATATAAATATGGAAATGATTTTAATGTACATACCTAAATATATTTAATGTATATATCAAAGTAATAAAAAAAACAACAACAATAAATTCCGTGCGTTTAAAAATATGTCGAGAAACATTGGTGTTATGTAAATTACAACGATGTACAATAAACTAAATACTATTTACAAGGATAGAGTGAAACATTAGTGGTCCCAACTTCTGGAATGGGTACAGGATTTACCCTAAATAAATGATATGCAAAATGATTAATTTTTGTTTAAATAAATTTGACCACAGTGGATTCAATAAGAAAAAAGGTTAATAAGCGATGATATTGAAATCAATATCTACGATAGTATTCTCTTGCTTTAGGAAAACATATGTATGATCTAAAATCATTCATGAAACTATTCGAAACAACTTAGTAAATGGTAAAAATACGCGGATGTATTATATTTATGAATACAATTTACTAAGCTTGTCTTTAATATTGGATGTCATGCAAAACAACCCTAAGATACCGTATCATCAAATAATCATGAGTAGACACATTTCAATTATATTCCTTATCATAATATTTACACATGAGTCATCTCATTGCTGATCGATAATCCCGCACACGCTTAAATTTTACTCACCCACGGCAAAGTTATTTGTAGGTGGCACAAGAAACGTCGCTGCATTCACCAAGATTATTATTCACCCTCTGACAGGGTATTGTACTTGGCAAATCTCCTCTGATCCGACTCATATCGCTACAGGTCGTTAGCCAGAGTAATGACGGCCTGTCTAAATTAAGTAGGTTTCCTATAATGGATGATATCGTAAATTCGTCCGTTTTATTGCCACGCCAGTTGCCGAAGCAACTGGTTGAATGTTTTATGGCGCGACAGCAGATACGATTTTGATTTATAAACTTTAACGTTAAAAATACGACTAAGAATAAAAAGACAAGATAAAGGGTAACCCTGCATCGTATCAGAAATTAACGAATATCTTCTTGAACGGTGGCACGCTCCGAAAAAAAGACAAGGTGGTATTTTTTAACAAAAAATAAATAAAAAAATCTCTCCCAAATGATATCGCAATTAATTAAAGCGTCTTCTCTTATCTTGTTTCACGTGTAAAGTTGTTTAATTAACGCGTCTTTGTAACTATTAAACAGTCAAAACGAGTTTTTTTAAACATATGTATACGAGTGATAAGCCGTGAGATTTTAGTATAAATTTGTATTGAATTATAACGAGCGTAATAATAAACGATTTTATTATACAAATTAAAATTTTGTAGTAATATTATTCATTATTGCTGCATTTTAAATCAAGAAATGGTAAACAAAATATTCGGGTGGCGCAACTAAAAGTAGCCTGTGTGTAATAAATAAATCATATTGATTCTATATAATATTTTTATATGCATATTTTAAATAATTACAGTGAAAATTTAATATAAATATAAAGTTTAATTTAATTTACCTTATAATTAATATTAAATATATTACCCGTTGAAAAAATTAATATAAATAAAAATTAAGATAAATTAACCCAACATTTATTGCTTATGTAAAATAAAAGTTACTCGAATATTATTATATTTATAACCGTATGTTATATATGTATGTTACCAGTGAAAATATAGTTTCACTGGCATTTCAGTGAAATCATATTAAAATACATTTTTACCGGTATATTTGACTCATTCTGGAGTACCACAGGGATTCAATCTGACTCCCCTGCTCTTTTTTCTCTTTATTAACGACAATCAATACATCGAAATTTTTATTAAATGCTGATGATCTGAAAGTGTTTTAGAATATTCGCAAAAATTTGGATTCACTCCATTTATAAAATTACTACATTTTGTGTTACGATGTCACATCCGGCGGAATTTTCTGACAGTTTAGGCGAAGATGTTTTAAGCAGTAATACTTCCATCGATGACTTAAAAGTGACGTTCGAGATTTTATATTCACATCGCTAAAATTTGCGATAAGAAGTCGAGAATGCTCGGCTTCGTTATGCGGAGCGCGTGTCACTTCAATAATTTATTGACGATTCGCGTTTTGTACGATACGCTAGTTTGTAGCGTTCTCGAATATGGTTACATTGTTTGGAATCCAAGTTAAGCTGAGTACTCTTTTTTGAGTTACAGTTCATTGCATCCTCGGTGTAGCGTTAACTCAATAAAGCACGTTTTAAAGTTGCTAAGGGGCGGTGTCGACAACCAGTCAAGCTCGGAGAGTCGTGATCGCGTCCCATATTATTGCCCGTTGGGGTCAGAACGTCAGCGCTTGAGAACGCTCTTTTTGCACGAGCTCGCCAAAAACAAGGAGCTGGAAAAAAATATGTGGGATGGTGTTCATCTATTTTATTTATTTTTAAATGTTCAATTGTATATTATCCATCGTGACGCATTGGGAACACATGTCAGATTGGTAATAAACATAAATAAATACAGCTCAGAAATGCCGTCAGAAATCAGAACATACGACAAGACCTATGCATGGTTTCGGTTTCACATTCGAATCTCTCGCTCAATTAACAATCCATCGCGCAAAGCATAACGAGGTGGTCATCATCCTTCGAGACAACAAAGAGTGCCGCCTTCTTGGCCAGTGCCACAAAAAATACACAAAAAAACCTATCTAGCGCCTTCCGCAAATGGTTACAGCTTTTAATCCGAGAGAAGAATTCAATTATCGGATACGCGTTCGATTCGAACGTGTGGTGCCGTGTTTTAAGATGATCATTTCAGATATGTCAATCATGCATAATATGTTGTGTATGAAAAAAATAATGCGTGCGTGGTAGGGGTCAAAGAGTAGTGGAGGAGGAGCAGGTAAGTGGAGGCGGCGTCCGGGCAAAGTTTGAGAAGCGGCGGGAAAAAATTGTTTTGACTCGGCCAATTATTGAATACGCCTCCGGCGGACTGTATGGTATGTAAATAAATATTCACAGACCGTCAATCATCGTAACGAGCAGTCCAAACAGCGGCTGGATGAAAAAAATGATACATTGGCGCGATGAGAGCGTGACTTGTTCTCGAGAACGAGACGCGTTAAAAGTTTAATGGTAAACTTTTATCAAAAATCGAATTGGGTATTATATAATAGTATATATGTTCATATATGTAAGGTGTATACATAAACATATATAAACTTTGCATATATACATATAAAATGTACCATTAAAAGTATATATATTTTCTTATAAATAAGAAAACCGAAACGCTCAAACGTAAAAAAAAGTTGGCTACTGTATTGCTGTGTAACGCAATGCAGTGAAGTTAACCCAAATTTTAATTATACGCTACTAACTACAACATAAGATTGAGGTTATATGGAAAATTATGTAATAAGGCTACTTTTAAATGCGTCATATTTAATGATGATGTCAAAAATGCTTTGAATAAAAATCATACAAAATATTTAATAAGAAATAAAGATGTACGTAGATTTAATACTAGAAATAGTATTATAGATAGTTAGGTATAAGAACACGAGTACGGCTAGGGGAATTATGT
Source organism: Plectrocnemia conspersa (assembly GCF_051122295.1). NCBI lineage: Eukaryota > Metazoa > Arthropoda > Insecta > Trichoptera > Polycentropodidae > Plectrocnemia > Plectrocnemia conspersa. The sequence goes on from NW_028277165.1 coordinate 25,253,902, forward strand.
ATGGAGGTGTGAATTTGTATAATAATATTCCTAGGACAATCCGCAAAAATAAAACTGTAACGGGTTTCCCAAATGGAATAAAAAAACACATTTGTGCATTAAGAAATAAATTATAATAATAAGTATTTTTTATTTTCTGTTTATGTTCTAAACATACATATTATATGTATGTTTAGTTAAAATTTGTTTGATGTAAAAATTAGCCATTAAGCTAAATAAATTAATAAAATAAATATATTAAATTGATTTGAGAATACACATATTTATAATCAGTCTATTTTATTCAGTAAATTTAACAAATCGCTCAGAAATGATCGATTATCCAGTTAGTAGTCATAGTTTATAATATAGCTTGTCTAGTAGTAAAAATTGATCGTTTCCGCTCGCTTTACATGAAAAGTAAATATCCTCCAATCTATCATAGCATAATGTGCTACTTTAAATACACAGATGCTGCTTTGGATTTTCCTATGCCAATACTATTGTATTTTTTTTTTGGTTAAAATAGTTAAATAGTGCAACGTTGAATTTTTTGCGTGAAAAGTGCCCAGGTCGCATTATATCACATTTAGGTGACGTCAACTGGCCGCCAAGATCATGCGATTTAGCGCCGTTGAATTTTTTTGTGGGATTACGCTAAATCGTGTCTACGCCGGCAAACCCGAAACGTTTGAGCACATAAAAACCAACATCCGCCAAGTTATAGTCGATATACCGCGCAAAATGTATGAAAAAGTCTTCGAAAATTACATCGAAAGGATCGGCAACTGCAAAAAATCCAAGGGCGACCATTTAATTCATCAAATGTTCGATTAATAAAAAACTGAAATATTTGTGTGTTTTAAAAAAAAGTTCGAAAACTGAAGGTCTATCTATATAATTTTTAATTGCTATGCGATTGTAATAATCAATACAACCTCATCACAAATAATAGTAACTTTTTATCATCCGTATGGTGTTTTAATATAAAATGATTTTCTGTTCTTGGAATCGTGTGGCGTTCCCATGCATAAAACAAATGTTTATTAGTAGCGACCAGTAGGAGGTCGTATTTTTGAGAAAAATAATAAAGAACCCTAGGGTTACTGTCATATTTTACTATCAAGGTAATAATATATATTTTTATGAAACTAAAAAAATCGATTCGATTTTTAATTGACCGAAATGTGTTACAATGTCCTCTGTCAATGGATGCGGTAGCGATAGACCAACTCCTGTTCTTTTTTCTGAACGGTAATTTATTACGCTGTGGCAACACAGCTTTGTAAGAAAATAACTACAAGGTGGTTATAAAAATAATGTTATTTGTTTTATTTATTTTTACATTTAATTTATATATACACGTTTCGTGCGTTTTATTATTTATACCAGCGCATATTTTACGCCGCGTCGTTGGAAAGAAGAAAACATCGAAACTAATTAATTATGAAGTCGTTTTCCGAACACCCGGTGCGCGCCGTTCGAACATCTCCAAAGAGCCAGAGATTTATGCGCGGCCAATAGGGGTCAGAATTGTGTGCCGTGTGTTATTGTGACAAACTTATCATTTTTAATAATCTTAACAAGGGTCCGGCGAAGAGAAAAACGACCTTAACACGACAAGGCCTGCGTCTATCAGTATCTACCTATCTTCCTTAGCTGCTTATTCTACTCCTTTTTCTTCTCGTGCCGTGTTTTATGTTTTGTATGGGAGTGTGTGTGAATGTATAATAAACATACCATTGTTGGTATTTTATTCTCTCCGATCGACTATAATAGAAACGTATAAATAACGTTTTAATAAAAGTGTGGATCGCTTTACTAAACTGAACTTAATTTTCTACCTGGTAAGGAAAGTCATAACATATGACAATTTGAAGATCATACAGAGCACACTATCTGTCAGATTTTTCAGACAATGTTAAAAATTAGGCAATGCTACTTCACTGATACGGGTTGTGTGGCACATACCATTTAGTTGGCGAGGCGTGATATTATTGTTGTATAATTTATGAATAAATTATAACAAAATGCAAAAAAGTTGTATGTCATATCGCTATTTCGCTGCTAGAGCAAATATTTAGTGTTGTACAAAAGTCTTCAAAAAATCATCCATGTTGGTCTGTATTATTTTGTAATTTTCACTTACGTCTGAGTACAAGTAACACTGGGCAAATTTTTGACATCTTTCGCTTCCGAAGTGTCAACCAAAATATTAATTTTAAATCACCGAATATAAAAAAAACAAGGCTCCTACCAAATGTAATATTTCAACGAAAGTCTTCAATGATTACGACTTAAGATATAAAAACGCATTGGATGTAAAAATATTTTTATATAAAAATACATTTTAGCGATTTAAGCGTTTGAGGAACAGTGATTGAGGTATTTTAATTTCCTCTCTTAGTAAGCAGCAAGTTGGCAGCAAATAATTCTTTATCACAAATAAAGCTTTTGTAGCAAAAAAAAGAACAACAGTCTAAAACAGGGGTGGGGAACCGGCGGCTTTTTAGCTCCTTTGCTTTTTAGAATGTTGTTTTTTTTATAAATAAAAATATATATCCATATATTTCTTTTGATCAAAGAATTATACGCAAGCTTTTGGCAAAATAACGCAATCAACCCATGATATATTCCCAAAATTTATGGTACTGATTTTGAGTTCATCAATCGAAATTTGTTTAGAACTAACTTAATGCGGTCTTCCAACGTGAAAAGGTTCCTACCCCTGGTTTATAAAGAATTAAGAACTGAAGCAAGCGTTGTATAGCAAAAAGAGATGAAACCGGCTCTGTAGAAGGGACTAATAAAATACTGAAAAATACCAAGATAAATAGTTTTGGCATCAGTAATGCATCGCAGTTCATGTCTTGAATCTAGATTCGTATGTAGAGGTCAAAATAAAATATTAAAAAAGTTCGTATGTAGAGCAGGGCGTAAGTCGAGGTACCACTCTACTTGCATTTAAAAGTAATAAGTTTGCGATAAAGAGAGGGAGTTCTCACTTTCTTCTACGAATAATTCAAATTTTGGTTATTTAATATTTTTTAGCATTTAACTATAGCTTTACTTTGTTTTCCATCCAGACACATTCATTCAAAACCATTTTCAGCAATTGTCAATATTATGTATAAGAATCAATAGTAACCTCACGCGTACTAAAAATTTTAATTAATCAAACCATAACCTAATTTAATATTAATATTATAAACGATGGAAACAGAAAAAATAAGAAGCTAAGAAAATAATTTTGTACAGTAACACATATTGTACGTGGCAATAAGTTTCCAAAAAGTTATACTAACATAAAACTGTAATATATTTTACAATTTAATGTAAGTAAATAATAAAAATAACTTGTATATAAATAAGAAACATATATTTTAATAAAATGCTATTTATATTATTAAAGATAGTGTTGCTGTTCGAGAAAAGAACAAAATAATAATTTCTCATATCTCAAGAAATTAAAAATTAGCTCATGGAATGATTTTTTTGTTAAAAATTAAATTGATATAAATACTTAAAATTGTTTACAACCACTGCAATAGTTAAAACAAATAGTGGCTATAATCTGCTAAATTCACAGCTGCATTTAGAGCAGGTAGTATGAAAAGGGACAAATATTTATGATTAACACTAAAAATATTATTAGACAATAGTTGTACGAGACTTTAGAAATTAAGATTATCATTTTTTTCATTCACCAGCACGAAAGACGAGTGGTAGAAGTCTCCGACCATTGACCTGAAAGACCTGGGTTCGAATCCCATATGGACAGAAATCACTATTTAAGCCCAAGTACGGATATTAAAACATAAAAAGGGAATATATATTTTTTACTAATTTAAATAAGATTTATCTATGGTAGAAGTGAATATCCTGCATCAACATTAAATACCGTTCTTTGCAACTAGACAATTTATAGGAGTATCACGATAGTCTTTCAACTATCATTATCTGAAGAAAAGTATTTATATGCAATAAGAAAGAAATTATTTTTTATTAATGATTGCAACGTACTGTTGATTTATATTGTTAAAGTCATTACCATACCCTAAGCTAGAACTATCTGGAGTTAAGTAATTGTCAACACCACCAACCTGTTTCGCAAATCAACAGTTGTTAAGATTTAACCGGACAAATATACATATGTACATATGTAAACAGTTGTTTAGATTTAACAAGACAAATATATGTATAATATATACATAAACAGGCGATCAAATCTACTTCAGGATAATGTGGTATAATTTGTATTTAATTTACAGCGTATCCATTCCTTAATTAATATAATATAATTCATATCAATCAGAATAGCTTCGGTTTTGGCCGAATACAAAAAAGTAGTTACGGTCGGTGTTATAGTCTCTCTTTTTTCATAAAATAACATTCTACTTAAAATTGCTAGTAAAGTACTTGTGAAAATTTACACTAAATATTATTTTTCGATTTTCCTTCTAAAATAATTATTTACTCTCATAGCCCGTTGTTAATTTCCTCGGAGACATTTAACCGACTCGTGGAGCAAAGTTTACTTTGGATCTTACTCTCCGTGCCCGGGTTGTTTATTTTCGTTCTAACCTTCCGCGGGGATGAAGTTCGTCCCCAATTAAAATTTGCGAATTTTAACCCTGGGTCGTTGAGAGAATTTCGCGAAATTTATGCGCAAATAAACGGATCGAAATTCTGCCGAATTTATGACCTGTCATAATCGGGAGGGCTTTCTGGTCCGGCGTGATTTATGTGCCATTATTTCGCATCTATCATTCCACAGGGTGAGATTTATGTTGGGCAACGGAAGAAAAAAGGTCCATCATCTGCTTCCATTCCATCAGATTCTATCGGTGGCAAACATGTGGTTATGGAACACTTCATATTGTAACATTAATTTTGTTTCTCGGTAGCTATGATTATTTTCAGAACTTTCCAAGGTCCAATGTTTAAAAACATAGACAGACAAATATAATCGCTTTTTATTAAACAAACGATTTTTTAAAGTTAGAAATACTGGATTAGGTATATTAAAAAGTATGTGTGACCAACAAAACTTTACTTTGAAGTTGGGTTTTCATCAAATTAACTTAGTCCAACTACGCCCAAAGTTGTCATACCTTTTTCACTTATGAATTATGAAGAAATTGATAGACCTCAAAGTGACTATGTTAAAAGAAACGGAGAATAGTTATATTTTTCAGTTCCTTTTGATAACAATGGAGCTTTTATTGAGACGCTTTTAATGATTATGAAAGTAACTTTATTTAATAATTCTCACCCGAGTATTCAGCCAATATACACTTTATGTGGCATTTAAATATGATTTAATACAAGCTAAAATCTTATATATAATTGTTCTAAGCCGTCGCTTCCGCCGTCGCTTCCGTATCCGGACGCGCATAACTTTAAACGAAACATTCTCCGTTCAATTATCTACTCTGTAAATCGTATCGCTTTGTATTAACGGTGTGTAACAATACACGTAAACAAAGGAAATATATTTAATTATAATAATAAATAATAATAAAAATTAAAATTGAATTTGTTCCGATTGATTTTCGAGCCGCCGGTAATGCGTTCTGTTGTTTCGACCAATCAAAAATAAGCATTCAAATATTCAAATAGCGTCGACCAATGAAAAATAAGCATTCAAATTCAAATAGATAGTACCTTGACAACACTTTTAAATAATTATTTTATTTAATAATAAAATTTTGCTACGCGACAATAATTTTCATTAATTCGTCATTTGACTGAATAAAAATGAAATATATACATACTGTGTTGAGGATTAGAAGAATACATTGATTAAACTAGATAAACAATCATAAAATAATCTTCGTAATGAAATTTTCAAATTTTGAATTCCCGGTGAAGGGCTACGAGGCCTAAAAGTGAGTTTTTGCTTTTATAAATAATCGGATTGCAAATTAACTAGGTGTGTTATAACTATGAAAATTAAATATATACATAATGTGTTGAGGATAAGAAGAATACATTGATTAAATTAGATAAACAATCATAAAACAATCTTTGTAATGAAATCTTCAAATTTTGAAATCCCGTCGCCGGGCTCCGAGGCCGAAAAGTGAGTTTTACTTTTAAATTACATAAACATTATCATTGCTTTCCGATTTAATACATATATACGTTAGATTTTAAGAATTTTAAATTAACCAGTTATGTTTTAAACATGAACGTGTAATATATCCTTAGTATGTGAGGATTGAAAGTTAATGTCGATCAAATCGGCGCTGTCGGACAGCTTATAAATGTGTAGTTTCTTGGATGTTATCTAATAAACGACATTTTACAATGATTATAAATATGTGATTGCATACCTGGAATAATCGATAGCCAAAATATCTAAGAGTGGGTTATGTTTAATTCCGATGTGGCAAAATATGTACAATTTTTGTTCTGTGCCATCATTCCTCTTTCTGAATAGCCAAATTTAAGATATTCAGTTACATCAAACTTATGTAGTATGTTCTTTATAAAAAGATAATACTTGCTGACAGTGACTTCAACATGAGAAGATTAACTCTTTGTTTATATATACCAATTCTATGTTGTAGCCATTTAGGTCATCAAATTGTTCCATCATTGCTTCTGAAAAGTAATTAAAAAATAATAAGAGTAAACATTGAACACATTATTACTACTATTATAATCCATAAATTAAATTTGAACGACAAACGAAGAACAAAATTAACGGAAATTACCGTAGAGGATTAAACACGTAGATTGACATATCTTCATCTTCTTCAAAATAGTCGCAATATGTCATACATTAATTGTTTGCCATGCGTAAATGTTATTAGATCTCTCATTGATTCTGAAAATTGACTGTAAACGATACTATATATTGGGTAAAAAGTAACTTTTTGTTTACACTAATATGAGATTTTTCATTATTACTACCATTGTAATATGTTTAATTAACTTTGGCATGTACATCTTCAATTGCCAAATCACTGCTGTTTGTCTTTTAATATTAGATCCTAGAAAGTCAATAGTAATTTTGTTAGAATAACCGTGATATAGTATTCATATAACCAAACACTTACTGGCACACTCATAATTGATAATTTCGATTATAAAGTCTATAATTCCAATGGTAAATCACTTTGAATCATCTACAATTGTAATTTTTTAAGAAAAATGCTGTGATTATAACATATTTCACTGTTTATTTAATCGCACTAAGCTGTATCCCGGCGCGCGCTTGACCGATGACAGAACTGTCACATATAAGAAATTCCGGGGAATACCGGTAATGGTATTTCCCCGGCGCGCTTGAGAACGAACTACGAAATTGATTTTATCGATTTAAATTAAAAAAACACTTATCAATATATGTATAAAAATCATCAAATTCTAAAAAAAATATTTTTTTAAAATATGTTCAGTTTATACGGTATTTAAAATATAATATAAATAATGTAAATTTTTTATTAGCTTCTCTTAGCAGAAAAAATGTGTACTTAAATTTTGGCGAACGTTGCCAATTTAAAGTAATAGTTTTTAGAGAATTTTTAAAATTTCCTTTGAAAAAACATTTTCAACAAAAAGGGGCAAAGTTTAAAAATAAGTACTATTCGATAACAACCAACTACTAAACACATAGTGTTGCAAAAATCCCTCTTACTGACACCTTTGAAAGGAAACTACACAAAATTGTATATCACTAATTTTAATATTTTTTAAATTATAAAGTTTCAGAATAAAATTTCAAGATTTATTCAAAATATTTTTTTCAACTTTAAAAATATTTTTTATTTTATTATGGATTTTAAATATTCTTTATTTATTATGGATTTTAAATATGTTTAGTTTATTATTAATTTTAAATAGTGTGAAAACTTTTTGCATTTATCAATTATTAAAATATATAATACTGCGCAGAAAAAACATTTACTTTAAAAAATATATAAATCAAAATAAGTCAAAGTATTTTTTAATAAAAATAGACAAAGGTCTCAAAATTATTAATATTTTTAAAGCGCATTTTTGGTCTAAAGTAACATATTAGGTGCTTGATATTTTCAGTTTATTATATCCTTCTAATTGGCTTTTATATTTACACATAAAACATATAAACAACTTTTTTTAATTATAAAGTAACTTATGGTGTTACTAAAAAACGTTCTTATTACTAAAATTTTAATTTATGATAAAATTGTGTTATATGCAGCGTTAAAACGGGCCGCTAATTCCCAAAACACTCGCGTTAGAGCGGCATAGTGACGTCACGATGACGTTTCACGCCGGCGCCAAAATTAGTTCCACAAATACTCACAGGCGTAGATTCATACGCCTCTGCGATCGCGGGATCAGTTAGTCATAGATTGGATGATTCTGGACAATTACAAGATATACCGAAATGAGAACAAATCAATACAATATCATTAAAAAAAGGTTAGGTTGTTTGGTTCTATAGTGAAGGTCGGGGCGAGCGGCAGCGAGACGAAATAATGAAATTCCAGTATAACGAATCTTTAATTTGTCCCCGAAAAACTTTCACACAAAATGTTTTCATTGTAACGAAGACTGATCTCAGTATAACGAAATATTTTGATCCGAATTTAAGAATGACGTTATAACTTGCCAAATATTTTTAAGAATTCAGTTCATCATTGACTTGGCGTGTGCCAGATGTGTTCAAAAGCGACATTACAGGTGTTTCGCTGACCCTCAAACTTTTTTTATAAAACATTTTTTTCACAAATTTTATTGTGTTCTATACATTTTCCTTAAACAAGGACAAAAAACGATCTGTCAACCTTATAAGAGGTTATTTTGATGCTGTAGTAATATGGTAATTAAAAATAAAATTAAAATATATCATCTTCCTTACATTCAATATAACGAATTTTCAGTACACCAAAATTTATTCATTGGTTCCGTGAGCTTCGCTGTATTGAAATTTCATAGTACAATTTTAAATTAACTAGCCAAGTTTTAAACCTATTCATAAATGATATACAATATTTAGATTTATTATTAAATATCTAAGTTTCAATATAACGATAAAATCTAACGTTGTAAATCTAATAAATAATATAAAATGTTTTCTTCTGGAAATATTTAGTCAAGTTGTAAACCTATTTTCAAATGAATTGAAAATATTAAGTAGTTTTTTATAGATTGAACTATTTTGTCTATCATTGAAAATCCTAAATAGTAATGCCCAATTTGAACCATTAAATTTTTAAAAATATTTAAAAAAATCAGAACGAAGCAAAAATTATATTTAAAACCCAAAAAGTTGAGGGTCCGGTATTCGCACACTCGCTAGCTATCGGTACCTCACGATAGTGAGGTACCGACAGCTAGTTTAATAAAATGCGCCTTCTTATTTGTTTTACTTAACAGCAAAATAAAAACATTAAATCATAATTTGGTCTGTAAAATATAAAGACCTTTGTAATAAAACTAAATCTATATGAAATTAAAAAATATATATATTTCTGTCTCCTCAAGACGATAAGTCATTCACTATTTTATTAAAAAAATAAGATAACACCTCTGGAATGTAAATATCCATAATAATGGATGATGGTGAGTAAATTTATGAGGCAGAACATATAGATATTTTGCATCACGTGCCGATTTGGCTTAGTGCCAACGTAATTTGGCCACTGATGTCGCTCGTAATGCTCATGAGCGAAACTCCTTCCGGGCCTTCGTTCGGTATTCCATCTATTTTATGCATTTAAATGGGTTTGCACAAGAAATATTTTAAAATATGCCTCGAATTTCAAAATAAGTGCTTAAAAAATGGAGTGACGGCATTACATTGAATTATTAAAATTTTCGATTACAATCTAAAGAAAAATAGAATACAGTACACTCGTGACTTTAGCAGAAGCTCAATGTGTAGGTACTGAGAGATGTGCAATTTGGTCCCGAGAACCGGTCACGGTGATCATTATGCGGATTTATTCGAAACCAGCTCGTTATCATGTTCACACCTTAGAGAGGAGGAGCCACTGAGGGTCTCGTCGGTCACGCGACCAATATGAGGATTTGGAGAACATTATTGAATCATCTTTGTTGTGCAATTTTTTTATTACATGACAGCAATTTTGAAATGTAGAACTGCAAGCAGATTTTTCCATAAAAGGTCTCGCTTTTCATATATTGTTCAAAGTCAGTAAAATAAATTGATTTGAAAAAATATTCTAAGATTATAACATTTTTAAGATTGATTTTGATACATAATATAGAACTAATTTAAATAATGTATAACCGAGTTTTATTATGATATTTTGAAGCAGAACAGATACAAACATCCATCATTTATTATAATTACTGACTGTTTATTTAATCTTGCTGTCCGTTCATTTAAATTACTGGAAATATTGGACAAAGAAAACATATTATAGTAATTATTATGTCGATATCATGAACTTTTCAATTATTGTTCCAAAAGAAAAAGGTGTCACGACAAAATGTACACGACAAATGTTTTATGCGACAGAACGTCAACATGCAAAATGTTCAAAATAAAATATTTTTTTAGGAAAACACTACGATTCATAGTAGAGAAAGTATAAAATTATCATTATGAAAAAATTAAAAATTAAGTTTGTACTTTATAAATAATTTTCGATTAGACAAGTTTATATAATACATATGTATGTGAAAGGACAATGTGTAATTCTTAGTCACCACACGTTTTATCGAATTCTTGGACATTTTTTTAATAAAAAAAAATGTTTTAAAATGTTTGAATATATTGTGGGAAATAATTATGTTTTTATGGATGAACATTATGTCGTGTGAACATTTTGTACGTGAAGGTTCTGTCATGTATCTTTTGTAGGTCGTCGTGAAACTGAGAAAAACTAATGAAAATGATTATTTTTTAGGATATTTTCAAAAATAAAATCAATGATATCTAAAAGCGAGACTTTAATGTAGATAAAACAAACAACACATATGATATTATAGTGAAATGTTACATACATATACTTCAATATATAATATCTATGTAGTGATTTTTCGTAGTACTGTATTATTGACAAGCTCCGTATTCGTTTTCGCATAGTACGAATGGCTTTTACCCATTACTGCGAAAACTCTAGCAAGCCATTAAACCGAAATTATTGCCGTTC